>NC_058134.1:56506000-56559075 GCF_016433145.1 Gracilinanus agilis | reverse complement strand
ATAATAGAGGTGATAATGGGCATCCTTGTTTTACTCCTGATCTTATTGGGAAGGCTTCTAATTTATCCCCATTGCATATGATGTTTGTTGATGGTTTTAGGTATATACTATTTATTATTTGTAGGGTGATTTTAAATGGAGTTTCTTTTTCTAACTTGCTGCTGATTTTTTGTTGGAAATATAAAGAAATGTTGATGATGTATGTGGATTTATTTTGTATCCTGCCACTTTGCTAAAGTTATTAATTATTGAAACTAGTTTTTTAATTGATTCACCAGGATTCTTTAAGTATACATTATATTATCCTCAAAGAAATCTTAGTTTCCTCAATGCCTACTTTAACTCCTTCAATTCCTTTTTCTTCCCTTATTGTTAAAGGTAGTATTTCTAGTACAATATTAAATTATATTAGTGATAATGAGCATCTTTGCTTCACTCCTGATCTTATTGGGAAGGCTTCTAACTTATCCCCATTACAGATGATACTTTCTGACTGTTGTAAACAAACACTGCTTATTATTTTGAGGAAAGATCCTTTTATTCCTTTGCTTTCTAGTGTTTTCAAAAGGGACAGGTGTTTTTGACAGATTCTTTTTCTGCATTTATGAAGATAACAATATGATTTCCATTAGTTTGATTCAATAGTCATGGTCAGTTATGCTGACGGTTTTCCTAATATTAAACTAGCCTTGCATTCCTGGTATAAATCCCACCTTGTCATAATGAATAATCCTTGAGATATACTGCCTTGGACTATTTGCTAGTATTTTATTTAAGATTTTTGCTTTTGTGTTCATTAAAGAGATTGACCTGTAATTTTCTTTCTCTGTTTTTGAACTTCTTGGCTTCAGTATCAGTACCATATTTGTTTGTAGTAGGACTCTTTATTTACTTATATCGCCAATTACTTTGTATAGTATTGGGATCAATTGTTCTTTAAATGTCTGATAGAATTTACTTGTGAATCCATATGATTTTAGATATTTTTTCTTATGGAGTTCATTGATGGCTTGCTCAATTTCTTTTCATGAGATGGGATTATTTAGTATTCTATTCCCTTTTTTGTTAATCTAGGCAACTTACATTTTTGTAAATATCCATTTCACTTAGATTATCAGATCTAGTGTTATATAATTGGGGGAAATAACTCCTAATAATTGCTTTAATTTTCTCTTTATTATAGGTGAAATCACCATTTTCATTTTTGATACTGGTAATTTCATCATCTTCTTTCTTTCTTTAAAAATCAAATCAACCAATACTCTATTTTATTTGTTTTCTCGTAGAACCAGTTACTACTCTTATTTATTAGTTCAATAGTTTTTTCACTCTGTTTTATTAATTTCTATTTTGATTTTTAACATTTCCAATTGAGTCTTTAACTAGAGATTTTTAATTTGTCCTTTTTCTAGTTTTTTTAGTTGCATGCCCAATTCATTGATCTTGTTTTTCTTTATTTTACTGATATAGTTACTCAGGGATATAAATATCCCAATAATTTTGATATGCTATCTTCTCATTATAATTCTCTTCATTGAAATCAGTGATTGTTTCTATGATTTCTTCTTTTATGGGCCAATTTTGAAGAATTACATTATTTTAGTTTCCAATTAATTTTTAATTTACATCTTTATGAACTCTTATTAATTATAATTTTATTGCATTATGATCTGAGAAAGTTGCATTTTTTGCCTCAGTACATGGTCAGTCTATGTGTATGTGCCATGTGCTGCTGAAAAGAAGGTATATTCCTTTTTTCCTTATTTAATTTTCTTCTGATATCTATTAATTCTTTTCTAAAATTTCATTCACTTCCCTTATTTCTTTCTTATTTATTTTTTGGTTTGATTTATCTAGTTCTTATAAGGAAGCTTAAAGGCTCCCACTAGTATAGTTTTACTATCTATTTTCTCCTTAAGCTCCTTTGGTTTTTCTTTTAAAAATCTGGATGCTTTACCATTTAGAGCATATATGTTGTTATTGATAGTCAACCTTTTGAATTTGGTCTGTCAAAATTAGCCAAAAAACCAAGAATAACTTGAATGGTGTGTCACTGAGAAAAACACCATAATTTCATGATATTTATAATTTAAATAACAAAAATGTATAATTACAATATATACCTGTATTTAATAAACCAAACTAGGTAAATTAATATAAGTAGAATTGTCATCTATAGTGCACAGAGTGTCTATACTACACTACAGCAAATGTTTTATCTTCGTCCTCTGTATGTGGCTGCATGAGGCTGTGTGTCATCAAAAATATCTATGCTTGTCAGTGCTGACATGCGTGTCATAGGCTTGCCATTACTGTGTTAAGTACTGATATTTCTTCATTGTCTATACAGTTTTTTACCAAGATGTAATTACCTTCCTTATCTCTTTTAATAAGATCTAATTTTGCTTTAGCTTTGTCTGGGATCATGATTGCTCTTCCTTTTTTGATCTCAGCTTAAACCCAATAGATTCTGGTCCAACCTCTTACCTCTACTCAGTGTGTGTCTACCTGCCTCAAATGTGTTTCTTGTAAACCACATATGGTAGAATTCTGGTTTTTAACCCACTCTGCTATCTGCTTCCATTTTATGAGTAAGTTCATCCCATTTATATTCACAATTATGATTACCATCTTTGTATTCTCCTCCATCTTGATTGCCTCTTTTAATCCTGACTTTTCTCCTCTCTTTTCCCTTCACATTGGTGTTTTACTTTTAATCTCTCTCCCATTTCCCCTCCCTTATTTTACTACCATTTTCACCCTCTCCCTTATTATTCCCCTCTACTTCTCTATAGGGTCTTTTAATCACCCCCATCTTCTCCCTACCCTGTATTGCTCCCCTCCCCACCATCCTCTTTTTTATTCTCATTCTACTTCTTGATAGGGTAAGATAGGATTCTATACCCCAATGGATCTGGCTGTTCTTTTCTCTCTAAGCCAATTACAGTGAGAGTAAAGTTTAAGTATTTCCCATAAATACCCTCATCCTCCCCTCCATTGTAATAGTGTTCTTCCCAGTCTCCTTATGTGATACAATTTATCCCATTTTACTTCTTTCTTCCCATTTCTCTCAGTACAGTCCTCTTTTTCACCCCTAGGTTTTTTCTACATAATATCCTAAACAGATTACTAAGACACTGTCTTTCTAAATATATTTCTAACTACTATGATACGGATAATAGTTTTTTAGAGTTACAGATATCTTTCTATGTAGGTATTTAGACAAGTTGACCATATTCAAATCCTTAAATTTTTTCTCTTTCTTATTTAACTCTTTTATGCTTTTCTTGAATTTTGTATTTGGACATCAAATGTTCTGTTTAATATTGGTCTTTTTTTAGGAAATCTTCTACTATATTAAATGATCATAGTTTTCCCTGAAAGAATATAGTTTGTTTTGATGGGTAGGTGATTTTGGTTGTAAAATCATTTCCCTTGCCTTCTAGAATATCATATTCTAAGTCTTTTGGTCCTTTAATGTGGAAGCAAACAGATACTGTATATTCCCTAATGGGGCTCTATGATACTTGAGTTGTTTCTTTCTGATTGCTTGCAGTATTTTCTCCTTGACCTGGGAGCTCTTGAACTTGACTATAATATTCCTGTGACTTTTCATTTGGGGATTTATTGCAGAAGGTGATCTGTGGATTTTTTCAATGTCTATCTTGCCTTTTTGTTCAAGCACATCAGGGAAGTTTTCTTGGATAATTTCTCATAATATGATATCTAGGCTTTTTTTTTCTGTCATGACTTTTTAGATAGTTCAATAATTCTTAAATTGCTTCTCCTGGATCTATTTTCTAGGTTAGTTGTTTTTTTTGATGAAATATTTCATATTTTCTTCTATTTTTTTCTTCTTTTGATTTTGTTTTATTGTTTCATGCTGTGAAATCAATAGCTTTTTTAAAAACAAAACCTTTGCCTACTGTCTTAGAATCAATAGTTGGTAGAGAAAGAGGAGTAAGGGGTAGGCAATGGGGGTCAAGTGACTTGCCCAGAGTCACACAGCTAGGAAATTTCTGAGGCCAGATTTGAGTTTAGGACCTCCCATTTCTAGGCTTGGTTCTTAATCCACTGAAGTACCAAACTGCCCCTGAAATCATTAGCTTCTTTTTGCTCAATTCTAATTTTTAAAGACTGAATTTCTTCTATCACCTTTTGATTGTCATTTTCCATTTGATCCATTTTACTTTTCGTGCCACTCTTTTCTTTTTTGGACCTTTTTGACCTCTTTTTCCTGTAGGTCAATTCTGTTTTTTAAGACACTTTTTAAAAATTTCATTTTTATGCCTCTTTTTTTAACAGTTGACCAATTTTGTTTTTTAAGCTGTTATTATCTTTTTGCATTACTTTCATTTCTTTTTCCTTTTCTCTTCACATTTCTCTTCAACCTATCCTATTTGATTTTCATATTCTTTTTTGAGTTCTTCCAGAGATTGAGACCAATCCTCCCCTCCTTTTTTTTTTTTAAATTTGCTTGGCTCTCCTGTTAATTTAGTTCTTTGGTTTTTTTTTTTTTTTGTTGTTGTTGTTGTTTTGTTTTTGCTGTTTGCTCTTTTTTCCAGCCCTTTTTTTGCCTGTGGATAGGGAACTCTGAAAACTGTTTTCTGCTTCTGTATCCTTTCCTGGTTTGGCAGGGTTAGGCACTGTGAGCTAATTTTGCTTGGGGCTAAATCTTCATTGTAGCCATAGAGGCCTGAAAGGCCCAGGATTATGGACTTCCAAACCTCACTGTGGGCTGGTGCCAGGGATTGGGACTACAAGGGGTGGGTCTGAAGTGCTTTTTTGTTGATGTATCCCATGTTCCAGGACCCCAAAGTCGGCCTATGCCCAGGTTCTGAATCTGAAGTAGATGGGGGGGGGTGGTTGGTCAGCAGTCTTCTGTGTTCAGTTTTGCTTCCAGTTCCCCCTTATACAGTGAAAATCAACTTTTTCTATCACTCAAGTTCTGTTCAGCAGAAGAGCCTCCTCCCTTTGTTCTGCTTTGACTCTTATTGTTTTGAGGCATCTTCTAAAGATGAATTTGGAAGGATTGTCAGAGAAGTTTTGGCTTTCAGTGCTACTAAGATGTCATCTTCACAGATGCATTTTAAAGGCAGCAAGAGAAGAAGCAAAGGGAGGACATGATTAAAAACTAAAGATAAGGAGGATAATTGAGTGAGCAAAATAACTGGGCAATAGCCAGAAGAATGAAAATTCCTTAAGATGAGCTAGTGGAGTTTGTTTTCTCTTTGTAAACCCAGTACCTAGCATTGTGCTTACAAATCACAAATGTTGAACTAAATGCTTATGAGATTTGATGGATTAGAGTCAATAGGGGATGAACACAGTATTTCAATATCTTGAAAAATGTTATGGAAAAAATGCTAAGTGGGTACAGTGAAGAGATTATAGAACTTATAATCAAAAAAAGCCTGAATTCATATCCTGCCTCACACACTTATAAGCTCTGTGACAATTAGTAAGACACTCAATCTGCTTCAGATTAAGTTTCCTCATCTATAAAATGGACAAATTATAATCCATTTTCCTGAGTTATTATGAGAATCAAATGAGATAACATATGCACAGCATTCTGCAACCTGTAAAGAGCTATATAAATGTATATTATAATTATTATTATTTGTAATAGTAGTTAATGGTAGCAGTAGTTAGGAGTAATAGCAGTAGTTAGTAGTAATAGTAGTAGTAATAGGTGGTAGTGGTAGTGGTAGTGATAGTGACAGTGGTAGTAGTAGTAATAGTAGTAATAGTACCCTGATTCATTCTTCCTGATGGATCTCTATATTCTCTTTCTAAAGCTGAAACCTATCCAAGCTGCTCTAAGGTAGGAGAGAAAAAAATAATATAGATGGAGGAGTTAGGTTAGGAAGAAGGAAGAGGGTGTTTTTCTCTGAAGGAATGATGAAGATTGGGTATAGATATATACTTTGAGATGAGAGGGAAAGGTGAAGCAGGAGTCCCTAAGAGCTGGCTTTGATTTTAGAAAAATTGTCCCCCGAGATTAAGAGGATTAGACCAGAGGGGGAGGCCTGAAAGAAGTGAAGGAGGTATGTTTTTTGAATTGAGATCACTGTAGAGTAAGCATCAATGAATCAATCCAAGATGCCTGGAAGAATTGCTGGGCACAAAGTCTGAACTCATAGGTGGTGAGCATTATGACAAAACCATAGAGCAGTACATGAACATCAACTGGTATGACGTCACCTGCCACTAGCTAACTCATTCCTAAGATTGATGGGGATGAAATTGAGACTTTGAGATACTGGAAAATTTTGTTTCCTAATCCTACGCACTTACATCCAACAGAAGGAGCCAAAAGCCATGGTTGTCAATGGTTACACCAGTCACGGTGATTCAGGAGAAAGCTGTTCCACATTAAGTAATTAGATTAAAAACACATTGTTACTTTCAATATTAGCAGAAGCCACATGGCAAATTGCGACACAGCAGAGGGTGCGTGAAATAGAAAATCTTTCCAAATCAAGCAAGGTGGTGGTAAAGAAGGTAATAGAAGCTGACAAAATCCAAATCTACTCCAAAATCTGAATTTAAAGGCTCCCAACCCCTGCTTCAAATGCAATCTAACTCTCTCTTCTGTGGGGAGTTAAGAGTTTCTTTGATTCAAAGGGTGGAGGAAAGAAGCTCCCTGATACTGAACAAAGCTCCTGCCATTGTTCAAGGCTGTCTGCAAGTTCTGGGGATGAGACAAAAGTGAAAGTAAAGTATCCTTGCTCCTTAAGTATCTTACAGCCCATGAGATGGATTATATTGTAAGGGACAAGCGAGTTTACTGTCTGTATAACTGGGCAAGTCACTTCCCTTTGCCTCAGTTTCCTTATCTATAAAGTAAATGGGTTAGATAGGATGGCCTCTGAGGTCTCTTCCAGCCCTAATTGCATGAATTCGTTAATATAACACAGGGCAGGGAATAGTTTGGATAGGGTGTGGCAAAGGAGAGATTAAAGAGCTCTAGGGAAGTTTGATATAGAAAAAAGCATTTAAAAACTAGGAGGGGGATCATGAAGTCCCTTAGCAGAAGGTGATGCCTGAGCTGAACCTGGAAGGAATTTTCACAAATGTGGGAGATCCATTACAAAATGGATAACAGCTCACATTTATGTAATACTTTAAGATTTGAAAAGTGCTTTACGGATCTGACCATCACACTATAGGAATTTGCGCTATGCTGGATAAATCTTCTTAGCCAACAGGTAGACCACAGCCTATCCTCTCCCCCCAAATTTTTCCAGCCTCAGATCCTGTCCAGGACCAAAATGTAGGTTACATGTATGTTATTTCATTTAATTCTCACAACAATTCTGTGAGGCAGGTGCTATTGTTATCTCCATTTTACAGATGACAAAAAAGGTTGAGATAGTATGTGACAAAGTCAGAAAAAATATATTTGAAGGAAGGTTCAAACCTAGGCACTCCTAACTGCAGAATACTTTATTTGGGAAATTTGTTTCACCAATATTAAGGAACAGAGGGCTGCCTTGGGTGTTGATGATGATGATGATGATGATACTAACTAGAATTTAAATGGTGCTTTAAGGTTTATAAATTCTTTATACATATTATGCAAATGTATCCTCAAAAGAACCCTGAGAAATAGGCACTAATATTAATCCTGTTTTACACATAAGGAAACTGAGGTTGAGAGAGGTTAAATGACTTGTCCAGGGACATAGAGCTAGCAAATATCTGAAGTCAGATTTGAATGCAGTATTTCTTGACTTAATTTAGGTGCAATGTTCTATTCATAATGTAAGGGCAGGCACAGGATATTAAATTCTCTGTATTGTCTTCAGCTGTGTGTGAACACTTTACTTAGGAAGGCAAGATTGGGAGAGAGAGCATTCAATGAACTTCATCCCTGATTTCAGCCTACCATCCTAGAAATATTTATCATTGCGAACAACAGGGAAAGAGTTAAGAGGGAGTAAATAGATTGTAGCAAAGCCATCACCATCATGCGAAAACAGCACAATGTGAATGGCCTTTGTGCAGACCGAGTACAGAACATTCTATTCAGTATGTATTTATCAAAAAGAGTAATTGCTCCAGGGTTCTCCGTTGCCACCTATCCTTCCATCTGCTATAGGCACTGTTGCTAGATTTTTCTTAATTAGAGACAATAGAGGGAGCATTCAGGTGGAAAAGATCCAGATAATCTAACTACCCAAATGTCAGTTCAAATCTTTTTTTCCCAATCCACTGATTAATAATTGACAAGGAAATATCAGATCTATAACTATATAATATCCCTTAGGCTACCATGCAATTCTATCCACAATGTGTTATGATGTAGAATGATAGATAATTCTATACAATTATTCTCCAGGTACATACATATGGAAAAATAAAGGAAATTTTCTAATTAACTCAAGTTAATGACCCATTACTGAGAGAAATAAAAGATTCTCAGTTTTGGAAAGGAGAGGCTGGCTGGTCTGCAGTGATCAATAAATCAATTAATCAAAAACCATCTATTAAATGTCTATATGAGAAATTGTGCTAGCCAATGGAAATACAAAGAGAAAAAAGAAAGAAATAGTTCTTATATTTAAGGACCTTATATTATATCAATAGAGATATGTATGATGGTAAATAATTTACTTGTGACTTAGAAAACATATAGATTTATTAATGTACATTAAACTTTACAACTTTTTACATCTTTAACAATATTTAATGTCCAATGCCCTTTTGCTGCGATAGTTTGGATCTAATAACTTGACATTGAGTTAAATTTTTTATACATACCCTTTCCTTCTTTATCAAGAAACCACACTTCTTGGATAATAAGAATATTAGCCATTCCACAGTTGCTAAGTGGTTAAAAGTTATATATAGAAAAATCCAATGGAATTGCTCATTCACTATGGGAGGGGGAAGGGAAGAGGTGAGGGGAAGAATACAAATCATGTAACCATGGAAAATATTCTAAATTAATCAATTCAATAAATAAAAATTTTAAAAGTTATATGCATAGAATTTTTGGATAAAGAAATCAAAGATATAGAAGAACTAGATGAAAAATGCTCAAATCATTTGTTATTAAAATACATTTAAAAACAACTCTTAAATATCATCTAACTCTCATTAGATTGGTTAAAATGATAAATTGACAAAATGACAAACATTGAAGAGGATATGGGAAAATAGAGACACATACATTGTTGATGGAACTGTGAACCGATCCAACTATTTTGAGGAATACTCTGGAATTATACTCAGAGCTTAAAAGTTTGCATGCATTTTGACCCAATAGTTTCAATAGGTTTATTATATGAGGTAATCAAGGAAAAAGAGAAAGAAACTATATGGTCTAAAATGTAGTGGCAAAGAACTGGAAACTGAAGGGATGTCCTTCAGTTGGGGAACTGCTGAACAAGTTGTGGTTTATGATTGTAATGAATGCTATTATGCCATAAGAAATGACAAAAACAATCCTGGAAAGACTTATATGAAGGAATGCAAAGTGAAGTGAGCAGAACCAAGAGAACATTATACACAGTGGCAACAATAATGAATAATGATCAATTATGAATGACTTATTATTAATAAGACAAGGATACAGGACAGCTCCAAGGGACTCATGAAAACAAAAAGGATATATCCAATGCCATAGAAGGAGCAGATGGAGTATGAATGCAGATTAATACATAGCATTCCTTGCTTTATTTCCCCATGAATTTTGTCTAGTGTAAGCATTATGTGTCTTTTGTCACAACATGATAAACATGGAAATAAGTGATAATATGTGTACAACTTATATTATCTGCCCTTTTGGGGAGGGAGGAGGAGTGGAAAGAGGGAGAGAAAATAGATTGCAAAATCTTAGAAAATGAATATATAAAATGTGTCAGTATTTATTCTGGAAAAAATAATTTAAAAAATAAATATACATGTGCACAAAACATCCCTTTAGAAAAATCTTGAGAGCTGAGTTAACATATTGATAAATAAAGGAGTTCAGCCAAAGGGAGAAAATAGAAACCATATTTTTTGGAGACAGAATATCCTGAGTTCAAACATGACCTCAAATATTTCCTAACTGTGATCTTGGGTAAGTCACTTAAACTCAATTGCCCTTTCAGCTCTTCTGCCTTGGAACTGATACTTAGTTATGTGTTGATTTTGAAACAGAAAGTACTTTTCTTTTTTTTAAAGCATAACTAAGGACTTTCAATTTCCAAAATACTTTTTTCAGCAGTATTTAAACACCTAATTCTCAATCAAATTTGGGAGTAGGGGTGGAGGGAGGAAGAGGCTTTATTTACCCTTTGCAAAGAACCTAAACACTTCCCTTGTTCTCATGAAAAGTGTCTATGGGATATCAATTTCTTGGAATATTGGAGTTTGGGTGTTTTTATCTATAAATTTTCCTATTTAAAAGAATTTTGAGATCTTTTATAATTAACATTCAGACTGTAGTCACAAGTCATTTCAGAACTAGATCTCTGTTGTATCTACCCTGGCAGGTGCATCCACACAATTAGGCTCTGTTTACTCTATGTGGTTTAGCAAGAGTTTGATAAGTGATAGTCTAGGAGGAGTCAGGGGAGAGATGTGGGCTGGAGGCCAATGGATTCACAGAAAAGCTGTTTCATTACTTCTTTCCTCCAATTGCATGTCTTCCCTAAAGTTCTGTTGTAGTTTTTCCATTTTTAGTAGTCATTTTATATTTCTTTTTTTATATTGGCTATGATTTTCCCTTTAGCTTCTGCATATTTGTGATGAGTGGAGCACTTCTGAATTTAATTCTAGTCCCAAGGAACCCAGAATTGATTTGGAGACTATCTTTTATCACTGTACCCTATAGATATGGTCAAGGGATTAACCCTCAAAACCCTGGAAGTGATGGCCAGGGAGAACAGTGAGATAAAATTTATTTAGCATTTATAAATGAGTAGACTGATGTAGAATAAATTAATTTTTTGTGAAACCCTATATCCATTCTTACATTAGAAAAGTTAAATTAATATGACACATGTTAATGAAAAATTACATTTTATTTTTATATTATTGTGTTATTTTATTATGAATAGATCTATAACTATATATAACCTGGGCATATAGAACTATTTTATCAATTCTGACATTTGGAATGTGCAACTTGAAAGTGTGGGATTCAACATGACATGCATACAGGTAGATAGAGATGATTAGGTATAAGAGGGAAAATTATGAGACTGGCTATAAATTGATAATTTTTATTAATTAAAATAGTAGGAGAAAAGTATGGAAAAACTAAGAGAGAAATATATAGGCTGCTTTCCATATTGCTCCATCTTGCTTTCTGTGACTGCCATTAGGGCACCCTAGTTATGCTCACAGGGAAGTCCCACTAGTGACAAAACCAGAAGAGCCCCAAATCTGCTCTTGTCTCAGTTGATCTAACTTTTTATCTACCCACTAACTCTCCTACATCATATCTCAGGAACCAACTATGGCTTTCTATTTTGTTATGGCCCCCCAGGGGGATAGTCCAGGGGACATCACCTTTCTCCCTTTCTCGTGATCTTTTGACTCTATGGCTGCCTTTTTCCAATGACTGGAGATGAGGTTCACCTGTAACCCAGAAAAATGCGGGGAAGGTAAATTTCCTTCACACAATCCCCCACTCTGATTCTTTGGGAGACCAGCACGTTAAATCTCCTCACCTGGGTTTTCTAGGTGATTCACACATCAGGACTCCCCAGTAGATCATTCTACATATGGAACCTATACCTTTAAAGATTCTCTTACTAGAGGTATATACAATATTGTACCTTACATAGAGGGAATTCCAACAATTTGGGGGATAAGAGGGAAAGAAGGAAAAAAATGATCAATAGACACATTGACAAAAAGCCAGTTGGAGGCACTCCCCTTTGGCTTAAGAGTTTACATTCAGAACCCCTTCGATTAGTTCATTATATCCCAAAGTTCACTCAGGAACTCTTGATGTAGTATGTGATTTCTGTAAGCATCCTTATAACAGCTTCTCCAGAAGATCCACTTTTTTGATTCAGGGTGTTGACAATTTTCTTTTCCTATAATTACTCTAAAAGATCTTAAACCTTGGATTTTGGGGTGATTATACATAGGGACTGGGCTCACAACTATCTTGCAAGAAAGAATTTGATCAGAGCTATACTTCAGCAATAAAAGAAGACCCTTTGTATACAAGAACATGGAACCCAACATATCTAAGTTCTGTAAGTTGAAGCACAAGTATCATTCCCTTTATTTTATTGATTGTAACATCGAACAGTTCAGTGCTTTTGTTTAACGTGCTAGTGATACAAAAATAGAAAACAAAATACCCACTATCCTTGAGGAATTTGTATTGAAGTGGAAAAAAAGGATACAATTCTCAACCAGATAAAGAAAGAACCAAACAAAGGGAATTCAATAAAGGGGCTGGGACAAACATCTTGGGGAAATCTAGAGAGACTTTTTATAAGAGGTGGCACCTGAGTTAAACCTCGAACCAAACAAGCTTGGGTTTCCAAAAGGTAGAGTCAATCAAAGAGAGCATTCCAGACAAAAGGGCTGACTTGCACAGACACAGGAAACAGGAGATATAATGCCAAATGTCAGGCTTACCTCATTGTCTTGTTTGGGTATAACTTGGAAAAGACAGGGAACAAAAACCAAACTGATCCACTAATTTGTGAATATGAAAGAGCTATGCTATAATGCTCTTTCAAAGTACAAGGCACAGAACTGGATTGTAAGTGAGCTCATTCTATCTCCTGGTCCATTCAGGACAAATAGTAATTAAAATCCCTTGGATAGGGCCCAAGGCAGACCTGTGCTATATTGGATTCTGGGCTGTAATGAGTCAGCAACATTCTTGTGGGTCTTGGGGAAATGTCATCTCCTTGATTGGCCATAGATATCATCCACTTACATCACATGGCCTTTCTTGGTGAAGCTAGATCAGGCTTTGCCACTTTCAGTAACTTTCTGGCCCTCTGCACACAGAAGTAACTGAGGTATCTCTTTCAAGCTGAGAAGGGAAGAGACAGGTGACCATATGAAATGTGATCTCTTCTTCTCCCTGCCATTAATACATGGAGTCTTGTTCATGATAAGGGCTTAAAAATATTGTTGAATTGAATTAAATTATATTTTAAAGCATTTTTCTTCTTTTTAATTAGAAGTCTATGAATTCTTCAAATTTTTTCTAAGTATCTGGGTATTATGGAACAGTACAACAAATAACTATCTAAATTAGATGAAGGCTGAATGACTTGGTTTCTGATTAAAACTAGCTTTTCATCTCACTGAGGGTCCTGCCCCAGGACTTCCTAAAGAAAAAAAAAGCTTTAATATATAATTAAAATCCTTTTTTTCCAAGAGGGTAATGCTTTACTAAATTCCTTCCTTTGTTTTGTTACACCTTCTTGGAGGTCTAAATTAAGACATTAACACATATTCCTTGATGGATAAATTGCTTGTATTGTTTTAATTCTGAGGAGAACATCAAAAATGAAGTTTATGGTGGATTTCTGATTGTCTTTCTTTCTATTATAAGGTTTGGTTTCCTAGAGAAGCCTGCAATCCAATTGCATGGTGAAAAAGAAATTGAATAAAGCTATAATTATCCTTTGATTAATCATGCTAATTAAAGCCCTCCTCCCCATCTCCTTTGCTCTTTGGAAGCTTTCTATGGAGGCACACAGCTTTTTTGCTTTCTTTTTTTAATCTTGCCCTTTGGATAAAAAGCAATGGAAAAAAAAGAAACTGAGTGATGCTTACGCACCTAGAAACTTCCAACGTCCAAAATATTTATGAATAGCAAGGTGTAAAACTTGTGACAAAAAGGAATTCATTAGCCATCTAGTCATTCTCCATTACCAGCCTCCCCATAGTTGAAATAATGCAGTGTCTATTATTCTTTTTTTTTTTTTTTTTTTTTTTTTTGCACTGAACGTGATGACTTTATTGATGGTACACAAGATAGGACTATGCTCCTCCCCCCACTACAGGGGTGCCTGGGGCAGGGATGTGAAGAGGGCATGGGATCCCCAGCACAGGGACATAGGTTATTATGGATGTGGGCTCCCCAGTGGTGGAACTACTCTTTTTTTGGCTGGGGATGAAGATCCATCATGGCTTTCCACTTTACTCCTTGGTGGCCATGTACTTCATGAGGTCTACTACACGGTGGCTGTAACCGTACTCGTTGTCATACCAAGAAATGAGCTTGACAAAATGGTCGTTGAGGGCAATGCCAGCGCCAGCATCGAAGGTAGAAGAGTGGGTGTCGCTGTTAAAGTCACAGGATACTACCTGGTCCTCTGTGTAGCCCAAGATGCCCTTTAAGTTCCCCTCTGCAGCTTGCTTCACCACCTTCTTAATATCGTCATATTTGGCAGCTTTCTCCAGGCGGCAGGTCAGATCCACCACAGACACATTGGGAGTAGGAACACGGAAGGCCATGCCTGTGAGCTTCCCGTTCAGCTCAGGTATGACCTTGCCCACAGCCTTGGCGGCACCCGTGGAAGCAGGGATGATATTCTGGGCAGCCCCACGCCCATCCCGCCACAGCTTGCCAGAGGGGCCATCTACTGTCTTCTGGGTAGCAGTAATGGCATGGACTGTGGTCATGAGTCCTTCCACAATGCCAAAGTTGTCATGAATGACCTTGGCCAAGGGGGCCAAGCAGTTGGTAGTGCAGGAGGCGTTACTGACGATCTTGAGGGAATTGTCGTATTTCTCATGGTTCACCCCCATCACGAACATTGGGGCATCAGCAGAAGGGGCAGAGATAATGACTCGCTTGGCTCCACCCTTCAAGTGAGCCCCGGCCTTTTCCATGGTGGTAAAGACGCCAGTGGATTCCACAACGTACTCGGCTCCAGCATCTCCCCATTTAATGTTAGCGGGATCCCGCTCCTGGAAAATGGTAATGGGTTTTCCGTTGATCACCAGCTTTCCATTCTCTGCCTTTACAGTGCCCTTGAACTTGCCATGGGTGGAATCATACTGGAACATGTAAACCATGTAGGAGAGGTCAATGAAGGGGTCATTGATGGCCACAATTTCTATGTCTTTGCAGCTGAATGTTGCCCTGGTCACCAGGCGTCCAATACGGCCAAATCCGTTGACTCCGACCTTCACCATCTTGTCTAAAGGATGCGACTGCAGCAGAGGATTCTGGCAGCGAGCTTGGGTGTAGAGCTGAGCAGTGTCTATTATTCTTATTGATGATGTAGCCTTTGGGTCTAATTTATAGAAGTTTCATGCTATCACTGAACCAATTTTTCCTGATTTCTAGCTGCCTCCCTATCACAACACCTTTATAGACTTTAGAATCAAGACCTGGTGGGTATCTTCCATTGTGTTGGCAGGGTGTACTTTGAAACAGTCCAGTTCAACTTAATTTTCATCCATGCCTAACCTGAGCACTAAGCAGTACATTGGAGACCCGGGACAGCTGATTGTCTGCTCAGCCCAGCTGTCAAGCTGCTATTTTGCTAACAAGATGTTTAATAGAATACATCTTTTATGCAGCATCTGATTCCACCTAGAAAAGAAGGTAGAAATACCTGAGCAGATGTTTAGTCTCCCAGGGAAGAAGTTCACAGGATGCCAACTTAGGTGAAATGGAGGTTCAATCACTTCTTTGTTAGAGAGCTAAAGATAACTGGAGAATGGATAAGAAGGGCAGGACTGTAACAAAAGAAAGGACACTCATGACAAGATAAATGACAAAATGGCAGCAGAGTACTTTCTAGTTTTTACTTATAGCATTCTTACAAGTGGCAATGGATTATGACTTTTGTAGTTTGGGCTATGAGGCTTGGAATGAGCAAAATTATAGTGAGTTCTGATCCTAAAAAGAACAAAATTGACTTTAAATAGAAGATACATTTCTTTCAAATGTGGGATTCACTAACAGCCAGGATGGGTACATCAAGAACAGGCCATGCCAGACAAATGGCACTTCCTCCCTTGGCAGAGTTCCTAGACTGCCATTGATATAGTATGATGGACAGTGCCTTCCTCTTTCTGGTCACCTTCCACCTATTCAGTATGTATCTTGGATATACTAATTTATGTATCTTCTTTCTCTTTCATTACAATGTAAACTCCTTGAAGGTAAAGTCCACTTTTGCTTTTACTTCATTTTCCCAGCCTATAGCACAGAATGAGTTCAATAAATTCTTGTTGGCTGATTTATTAAAAAAATTAAGCAAGACTTACCACATTTAGTTTCAGACATAAAATATCAGATGTCATGCTTGAGAGAAGGGAGAATTGCACTTTTGGATCAGCATTCTTCCATGTCTGAAATGTAGTCTCTACTTACCTCTCCTGCTTAGAATTTCTAGTTGCTCTAAGTTTTTGCCAAAATGCTAGCTTCTATACGTAGCCTTTTCTGCTCCGAAAATGGTATATTTATTTTTTATTTTTTACTCATATTGTTATATTTATATCTTTTCCTCCCCCAATAGAATGTAAGATATCTGAGGACAGAGGCTATTTCATTTCTATCTTCCTATTCATAATACTTAACAGTTCCTGGGAAACATCAGAGCCTAATAAATGCTTCATTTTTAGAAGAGATTAAGAATCAGGAGGATTTGGTAACAGTTGAAAGACAGGACCTAAAGAGTATTGATTAGCAAACCAATGCTAATGTGAAGGGAAGTAAGGGCAGCTATGTGGTTCAGTGGATAGAGTACCAGGTTTAAAGATAAGAGGTCTTGGGTTCAAACTTGTTCTCAGTCACTTCCTAACTATGTGACTCTGGGCAAGTCACTTAATTTCAATTGCATACCCCTTATGGCTCTTCTGCCTCAGAGTCAATGTTGAGTATTGATTCTAGGACAAAGGGTGAGGGCTTAAAAATATGAAGGGAAGTATCTTGGGCACTTATCCAGGGATCCAACCCTAACCTTTTCTGCTCAACAATTTTATGGTTGTCTAGAATGAAGGCATTAATGGAATACTTAAATAATTTGTGAATTCCACATAGTTGGTAGGTATAACTAGGTCATTTCATAATAGAGTTGGAATCCAAAAAGCTTTTGACGAGCTAAAACATATAAGAAGATAAAATTTAATAACCATAAATGTAAAGTCCAACATATGTTCAATAAATATATTCAGTATAATAAATTCAATAAATATAAATTTTCCATAGAATTATAGAATGAGGAATGATAAGATAAAAGTTCATATGGGAAAACATGAGATTTAAAAAAATGTTACAAGCTCAATATAAATCCAAAATATGGCATGATAACCAAGATGCTAATGAAATACATAAAGGCTGCTTTAAAGGTAGAGTACATTGGGTGAAGGAGGTGATAATCCCATGCCATGTTTTGACCTATTGAAAGTAGTTCAGTTGTGAGTTAACTCTCATAAGAGAACCTGGGCAAGCTCTTGGTGCATCTACTGAACCAAGGTGGTATATTAGCTCAAAATCATGCAAATATAAGGATCAGTTGAAGGAACTGAGAATGATTTGCTTATAGAAGAGAAAACCTTGGGAGTACAAAATATTTTGATGTATTTACATTTACATATGTTACACATATGTAAATGTAAATATTAAATACTTATTTTATATTTACATTTACATTTACATTAATATATACATGTATATAAATACAAAATTATTTGATGAATTTGCAGAGCCATACTGTAAACATGCTTCATTGGCCACTTAAGGACAGAACTAACTGCAGACAGACTTGAACAATTAGACATTGTGAGGCGTGCTTGTAGATCATTACTTTCCTAATCACTTCTAGATTCATGAAGCTAATAATCACTACTTCTAGGGGAAGCTGATAGGTTGAGTTTGGTAGTGCTGAATTACAGCAAGGTTAAAGTCAACTGAGTGGCCACACAAAATCTAGCACCAATCCAGCAAGCTCCTGGGAGTGGTGGAGGGGATGAATCAGCCTCTGCTGGAAATGGAGCATATCCAAACATGTGCCAGTCAGCTGTGAGGCCCAAGAATGGCTACTGCACTTCCACTTTGGGTGAGCTAGGGAGACCAGTTCTCCAGAACACATAATATAGCTTCTCTTTAGTGGAATGGGCTGTCTGGAAAATCATAAAATTTCTCCTAATCACTGTGTGTCTTCAAGTGAAGGGCAAATGCTTTCTAATCAGAGATTCTGTAGAGGGGATTCCTTTTCTCGTGTGATTTGAACTAGATGGCCTCTAAGATCCTTTCCACTTCTAAATCTATAATCCAGGGAATACAACGTAGAGTTGGAAAAAACATTGGAACACTAGAGGAGTGTTTTGGGGATAGAGGAGAGAACAGTTGTCATTTTAATCTGCAACTAATATTTGTTCATTCTCCTGGTGTATCCCACCTCTGTGGCTTCCACATTGCCGATGTGACTCCTGCCTCCATACGCCACTTTTTCCATAAACTTCTGAGTGTGCAGGGCCCTCTTTGTTCCCCACCAGAGGTGGAGTTGCTCACCTGCTATTTCTAAAACCAACTAATAATAGAGCCTATGAAGCACTCCTGTCTGCTAAAGCCAGTTGCGAAAATAGTAACATGCTGCAGTCTGCTGTGGAAACTTGTCAATTCAAATAATGAATCTTTAGTCACAAACTGCTACCTAATTTTGATGGAAAAGTGAAAGGGTGAGGTTTGGTAGGGTGAGGGACCAGGGAAGAGACAAAGGAGACACATTTGCCCAGATTATTGAAGAATCAGGTGATTTCCTGGGAGGACCAAAAGATGGATAACGAAATACAAAGCACAAGAAGCCAGAGGCTTTAAAGGAAAATTTACTGAAATATGTAAAACTGTGGGTGGGCCTAATAAAACAGGTCTGTGACCACAGTCAAGTCATTAAATCAGCAAGCATCGATTAAGTACTTACTGTGTGCCAGAACTGTGCTAAGGGCTGAAGCACACAAATGAAATCAAAGATATTCCTTGCCCTCAAGGAGTATACATTTAAGATTTATACATAGTAGCCTAGAGGTTATCTGAGAGGGAGAGGCTCCACAGTGATGTGAAATCTTAATTTCAGAGATTATATTTCTCCAACAGAATTCTCATTTGTATATCAGTTTCCCCTCTAAAGTTAACTCTGGACATAGTTAGACTGTTCATTTCCTTTAATTTTTTTTCTAGGTTGCATTTGGATGTGATTTTTAATATTAATTTTCTGACGTTTTTCAATCCATGTTCTCAACCTCCCTCCCACTGCTGTCCCTTCCCTAAGAAGGCAGGTAATATGGTATGGGTTGCACATGTACTATTATATAATATAAATTTCCATGTTCATGATGAAGAAGATCCATATCATTTACACCAGAAAAAAATTCATGGAGGAAATAAAGTGAAGAATGGTGTGTTTCAATCTGCATTCAGACTTCATCAGTTCCTTCTATAGCAGTGAATAACCTTTTTTCATCATAAGTCCTATGGGATTGTCCTGGATCCTTGCATTGCTGATAATAGTTAAGTCATTCACAGCTGATCATCATACGTTATTTTTGTTACTGTGTACAAGCTCCTGGTTCTGCTCCCTTCCCACTGTGCATCATTTCAAAAAAGTCTTCCCAGTTTGTTTTGTCATCATCTTGTTTGTCATTTCTTTAGGCATAATTCCATTACAATCATATTTCTTAAAGTGGGAATGACTAGATGTGCTCCAAACCAAATTGGAGAGAAGCTCCTTGAGAAGGAACTAGGTCCTTCCTCTTTTTACCTGCCTTCTCTATGTGGATGTTCCAGGGCACTTCTATAAAGTAACACGGGCACAGAGAGATTGAATGATTGATCCAAGGTCACCAGTCAATGAGAGACCCATAAGTAGAATTCAGGTTTTCTAAGACATAGCAAAGTCATTTCCTCCTTCCCTGTTAGACTTATTGTTCAACATGATTGCCATTACACAGAGAGTCGCAGAATCACAGAATTTGGAGATGGAAGGGACGTCAGTGACCATTTAGTTCAACCTATACTTGAAAAGACATACCTGATTGGTGAATTTCCAGCTTATGTTTGAAGAACTTCAAGAAGAGGGATGCTACTACCTCTAGAGGCAGTTCTTATACTTTTGGGTCAAGTCTAATTGTTAGGGAGTTTTTCTTGAAATCAAACTTATATTTGAGACTTTGCAGTTTTGGCCCATGGCTTCTGGTTCTGCCAACTTGGGATAAATGGAGCAAGTCAAATCCTTCCTGCAGATGACAGCCCTTCAAATAAATACTTGAAGACATGAGCATGTCCCTTGTATCATCTCTTCTCCAAGCTAAACATGCCTAGTTTCTTTAGGCTTTTGGACTCCTTTACAGCATTAGAAAGGACCTTAATTTTTTTTTCCTCGAGTCAATCTACTCAATAGTATATTTTACATTAAATATAACCATATATTTATAAATATAACACATAAATATGTATGTTATATATTTATATAAACAAATATATAAAATAAATACATTTTATTATAATAAATATTTCTTAAAATATAAAAATAACATAATAAATAAAATATGACATGCATATATAACAATAATATATCATATAAATATAACCATATATTAAATATAACCATATATTTATCTGATTATATAGATAGACTGATAGATAGTTAGAGAGATAGTTGTAATTGTGAACCTGCCACATAACACTACTTGATTCTAAGCTCCTGGAGCCATGGAATTTCCCTTTTATTGTTTGGTCTAGCACATAATTTAGTAGTTTAACATAGTCACTACTAAACAAATGTTATTAAGTAACTGATTCTGTGAACTAGGACTACTTGATCCCCAGAATAGAAGAGTTGGTGGGAGGAGAAAAGAGGAAAGCAAAAATTCCAGGGCAGAGAGGACAAGGATAATTACTATCTTCAAATATTTCAAGGGCCAGCATAAGGAATAAGCATTAAACTTCCTCCAGTTGCCTCCAAATGGTAGAAACAATTGGGGCAAGTTCTAGTGAGCCATATTTCAGCTCATTCCAAACTATGGGATCTGTCCAAGGAGAGGATGACCTGGGGGATGTCACTAGAGACATTCAAGTGGAGGCTATATGGTCACTTATTAGGAATGCTATAGAGATGGGCTCCTCAAGAAAGGTTGGAACTAGACAACCTCTATTATCTAGTTCAGAGAATCTACAATTCAATAAGTGAATGGAAATAGGTGGGTGTGCTCACATTTCCACACAGTTGTCAACAGAAGCATGTCATACAAGCCTAAATCAATGACAATTCCACTGACTCCTTTCTTTAGTACTCCTCAAAGGTGATTGCATCAATAAGAGAGGAACGCGTCTTTTTTGTTTTTCTTTTTGAAAGCTGCTAAAGGATATCTTTTGCCATTCCAAAAAAATGAAACTTACCAATTTTCTGCAATTGCCTCAGGCTGCGGTCAACTATCCTTGGACATAGTGTGAGCACGAGAGAAACAGTATGACATTATAGTTAGAGGGGTGGTCTTGGAGTCAGGAAGACATGGGTTCGTTTTGTGCCTCTCACACCAATTCATTTTGTGATCAAGGATGTCTCTTTCTCTCTCAGTGCCGTGGGTGACCCTCTATGACTGCAAATGTAGAATTTATGTAGTGCTTTATGCTATTCAAAGTTCTTAACATGTGTTATCTCATTTGATCCTCAGTACTCTATGAAGCAGGTAGATTATTTCCCCAATTTTATGAATGATGAATCTGAGACCAAAAGAGGTTTGCCGAGTGTCGTACAGCCCAATAGATTGCCAGATCTGAAGTCTGGAAGACTCATCTTTGTGAATTCAAATCTAGGATCAGACACTTACTAGTTTTGTAATCCTGGATAAGTCACTTCCCCCATTTTCTTCAGTTTCCTCATCTATAAAATGAGCTGGAGAAGGAAATGGAAAATCACTCTAGTATCTTTGCCAAGAAATGCCCTAGTGAGGCCACAAACTGGCCCCACTGAAAAAATGACAGAACAACACATACAGTTAGTAAGTTTCTGAGCCAAGATTTGAATTCAAGTCTTTCTATCTGCAAGTTTTAACACTGCACCACTTAACCTGCTTCCTATGCTGGTGGGGGAGTATTTCTTATACTGATTAAGCCTCAGATTCAGACTTCACTCTCAAAATGTGAATACATAGTTAAATAAAAGCTACTACATAGCCTCTACAGAAAGGACAAAGAGAAATGGATAAGAAAATAGTATATCAGGACTGTGGAAAATGGACATTTTCTCACAGGAGTTTAAGACGTATTTCACTGTTCCTTCTTATCTTATCATTACTATTAACTTTTGCTTATGTACCTAACTCATCTTTAACATAAATTATTTTTCAAGTTTTATATACTGGAATCTTATCTTCTGGAGATGAAATAAGGGGACATTTTGAGAATAATAATGTCACATGAATATAGAATTCTAAATATTTACAGAATCCTTCTATCACAAGAACCTTTTGAGGCAGAGAGGGAAAATATATTTTTCCTATTTTTCTGATGATGAAACAGAGATTAGGAGAAATAGTGGATTATCAATAGTTCTGTCACTTATACTCAGGTATCTTAACTCCAATTCCAGGATTCTTTTCACTTTATTGTCTCTCATCAAAATAGTGGCTCATATCTTTAATCATTATTTTGGTTTGATGAAGGGGACTTTGAGATAAGGGTTGGGTATTCTATGCATCTGCATAGATTATAATTATATTTTTTAAAATCATCACATCTTTATATTACGAAAGACTTTGAATGGTTGTCTAATCTGTCCCTTTGCTCCCCAAAGAGTTTCATTTAACCATTCTCAAAAGGCAAATCCACCATATTTTTTGTGAAATTTCTAACAAGATGATTCTAGAAATTCCCTCAGAAATATATTAACGACTCTGACAATAAGGAACTTTGTACTTCACACATGTTCCTGATGCTGAGATTAAAACCATTCTCCTTTGGCCAGTCCTAGAAGAACAGAGAACCCTCTTCTTTTGAATTCCCCGAAGCCTGTTCCTTAAGGATGTATAACTCCTTGACCCCAAACCATCTAGCCCTTTGATGCCTTGTTCTCTTTTGCAGAGACTAGCCTGAGAGCCAAGGACATACCAACTGGCCTTCTGTTCTCACTTTTAGGGCATTTCTCCATCCCTCTCTCTCATTTACAGTATCCCTAATGCAAAGGTAGATACTGTTGTTTGTCGCCACCTGAATAGCAAATGCAGAGGTGTTGGAAACACTGTCATAGTTGTCTGAAGAAGACTCTGTCAGCGTTTTCTACTAGAAGGAAACAGCAGGAGCTTTTTATAATGTAACTTTAATTACAATGGCCAAGAAACTTGGCACAGACAGAGGCTCTGTCCCTGCCTCCCTCTCCTTTATGATGCACCTGCCAAGAGTAATTTGAGATGTCTCAAGGTGTATGTCTCATAAGTGGTGTCACCCCCCTGTAGGCACCAGTCAGTGGTTCTTTGCCTTTCTTTTCCTCTCTCTCCTCCCCTTGTTCATTTTAGCAACCGATTCCTAAGTTAATAGCATAATCAATGAGATAAGATAAGCAAGTCACTTAATAAAGCAATTTCATTGGCATAGCTAAATACCCCAGGTTACAATTTGAAGTCTAGAAATGTACAGGATGGATCATTTCCTATCTTCTCACACTGAGTTGATTTATAGCCATTTCTATTTTGAACATGACCTTCAAATAGCTAAACAAAGCCAGCAAAACCATGAAAAACAAACCAGCAGGTGGCAACACAGAGAGTTCCGTTGTTTTCTATTGGGTGTCTGGTCTATCTCCATGAGAAACCATGAGAGTTGTTTGTGGATTCACTGTACTGAGATACATAATGGAAAGGAATCTAGGATTTAAAGCTGGAAAGATGTTAGAGGTCATATAATCCAACATTTTCCTTCCAAGATGAAGGAACTGAGAATCAGAAACATAATGTGCCTTGCCCCAAGACACAAAGGTGGTTAAGTGTAGATTTGAAATCTGGTCCTTTGCCTGGGTGGAATCCAGTGCTGTTTTCTATTAGCACTACATTGGAAAACAGTTAATTCAATATGGGCAAAAGGTATAAAGCAAATCTCATCTATCAACATTTCCAATGACTGAAGAGGATAATTTTAGGACTTTTCTAATCACCTAATGACTATCTCTTAAGCAAGACATTTTAATATTAGCTGTTCTCTCCCCAGAACAATATTCTTTCCTTTTTTGAATAATCCTTTTTGAAAAGTATGCTGAAAGCTTTTTATTTCAGATGTTCTGAGCAGATTGGAGCACCTAGGAAATCAGTAAATATTTAAGGACAAAGGTTAGGAAGGACTAGCATGTGGTAGAATAATGAGACGATCTATTTAGACTCAGAGAACAGTTCTAAAAACCCGGGGGCAAAAATTATTAAGTGTCAGGTTTTGGCATACTAAAAAGGGAAAAGGTCCTAACTATTTGAACTTTTGAGGAGTAGAATGGGCTACCTTGGGAAATATAGATTGTCTCTTTGTTGAAGATCTAATAGAAAATGGATTAATTATAATTTAACAAACATTTAATAAATATATATTCTATATAAGACATTTATACATATATATGTATATATATATATACACACACACAGAAATCCCAATGTTGGAAAATCCCTTTAAAAATGCAGTTAAACGACTTATATTTAACTTACAGTATTAAAGTGGTGGTGCTAAACGCAAATAGAAAAGGATTTTGCAGGCTACTTTTGTTGTTCAATCATTTCCAGTTGTGTCTGACACTTCATAACTCTATTTGGATTTTGTTTTTGTTTTTGTTTTTTTTTGCAAATATAGTGGAACAATTTGCCATTTCCTTCTTAAACTCATTTTACAGATGAGGAAACAGACCAACAAGGTTAAGTGACTTGCCCAGGGTCACATAGCTAGGAAGCGTCTGAAGCCAGATTTGAACTCTGGAAGATGAATCTTTTTAATTCTATGCTTGAAACTCTGCCCACTGCCACCTAGCTTCCATAAAAATTGACTTAGAAATCCACAAATTAGCATTATCTATGTTGTATTGTCTATTTTATTTATTTATCTCTACATTTACCAAGGCAACCCATTCTACTCCTCAAAAGTTCAAATTGTTAGGACATTTTCCCTTTTTAGTATGCTAAAAATAAAAATAAAGTCTATTGATTTATATATTTTCTGAAACACTTCCCTAGTGCATTTTAATCCATTTCCTACAAGACTTTTGCTGGCTAGTTAGTTGCTGACCCCAAGTTTGACACCTCTGTTAGAGAATTTGTTGGAGTAATAGAGAGGCTAAGTGACTTGCTTTTGGTCATAGATAGCTTGTGCCAGGGATAAAACTTGAGCCAAGGTCTTTTTTTTATTACACCATGATATCTCTTGCTGGAGATATAAAGACAAAAATAAAACAGTTCTTGCCCTCAGCACACTTTTGCTCAGACCATTTGCAAGGAATTTAGAAAGAGGTTATCTTTCCTTTAGATTGGACCATTCATCTTCTGAGGTTTCTGCCTACCCTGACATTCTATGATCTTACATACAGTCACTAGTTGTGAAGCCTGTTTTGTAATAATCTGTTGCCTCTGGGTTAATATTACATAGTTAGAGAATATATGGAGGAAATGATTGCAAAAGAATTTCAGTGTCATTACCTTAGATTCTTGCATGAGAAACATAACTGTACCCCATCGACAGTCTTTGATAGCTTCCATAGAAAGGGTTTGGGAGAGAGAATACTCTGCTATGTGGCCATTCTGCCAAGCTACAAATGACTGAGTCTGAATTAAGGGATCTTCTTGTACCTCCGAGGAGTGAGAGATAACTCATGCTAGATTGAGTCAGACAGAGAGTCAGAAAGAAGTGATCCCAAACTGGTGAATGTCCTGCTTTTTTCGATGTTATCAACACCATTTGTCTATACCATCAGCCATACTGGTGTAGTTCAATGCAATGCATTCTAATTTTATGAGTCTTGTTCTTCCCCTTTCCCTATTCTGCTAAGTCATGCATGCCAAAGGAACATGGGGGTATTGGGATCAGGAGTAGATGGATGATGGATGAATCATAATTGGAGGGGATGTTGGTTTATTTAATTAGTTTATTTGGCTCCTCTGGAAATGTCTAGAAACTGTGCAAAATTAATATGTACAAGAATATTAAGCTGCCCAATTAGGGAAACATAAATTAGACAAATCATCTACACCATTCAAACCACAACTGCCAAAGGAAGCTAAATGAATGGAAAGCAAATAAAAATAAATGCCTTTCAGCGCAATTTGCATAAACCCTAAATAGAGGCACAACTATGGGGGAAATTATCCTAAATTTCTTTAGTTAAAAAAAAACCTTAATCTTCCATAATAGTCAATATTGTGTATTGGTTCCAAGGCAGAAAAGAAGTAAAGGCTAGGCAATAGTAGTTGAGTGACTTCTCCAGGGTCATACAGCTATGAGGCCATATTTGAACTCAGGACCTCTCATCTCTATGCCTGGCTCTCAATCCATTGAGCCACCCTGCTGCCCCTAAAATATCTAAAATGGAGGGTGTTAATGAAACAGGACAGAATATCTGTCCACAGTTCTGTATCAAGTTTAGGTTGCACAGGGATGCAATTTCCCCTTGAGTTTTTTTGGTAGTAAAATGTATTCATTGGAATCACCAAACTCTAGAACATGTAGAAGGTATCATCTCAAGGCATTTGGAAAAACAGGAATATTAGAGCATCCCCTTTTCCTAATATTGTTTATGTTATTCTGGTTGAATTTTTTTGGAGTTGATGGAATTTTGATAACAAATGAAATATAGAATTCTTAAGCTCCTATATTGTTTCTATGCAGCTCACTAAGGAGAAAAATGGCTAATAGAGAAGTGAAATCCAAGGAAAGAGAGTTGACAATAAACTTACACTTTAATGCTCTTAGTCTTAGTCACTAGTCTGTACTCATTGGCCAAGAAGTATGTAAGCTTAAAAATTAATATACAATATTTCCAAGCATTATATTTAGTAAGATTTATTAATAATAACTTGAAGTAAAGGAAAATAAAAAGCTAGAGTAAAGAGGGAGCTAACCTAGCTGCAGTTGCAAGAGAAGAGTGTGGGTGGAGCTACACACACACATTTATCTATTCAATGTAAGCACACAACTTAGGGGAGAGAGGAAAAGGAATTTGGGGATGAGAAAAAGAATTCTGGAAGATGGAGTCCAAGGGTTCAAGATTTCTAATTATACAAGTATATGCCTATGTACCCCAAGAATATGAGATGTCATTGATGAACCCTTTCCCTAATCTTCAAAATATAGCACTGGAGATGGGCACATTTGTTGACTTTCAAAAAGTAGGAGATGGTCAATTTTTATAGTAATGGGCTGGTGAGTTCTTTTGTTCAGACCTGCTGAAATCCTTGAAGACATTATTAAAGGGATGGTTTGTGAGCCCTCAGAATTGGAAGCAATGATCACTAGGAGTCAGCATAAGTTTATAAAGAGAAAGTCCTACCAAGCGAACTTCACTTTTATTTGTTTGAAAGGGTTGCTAGATCCGGGAAATACTGTAGACCAAGGATACTCCAATTTCAGCAAACTGACATTCATAATAATCCTAATGGATAGAAAGTGGTATTTGAATAGTTCACATGTGTCAGATCGAGAAAATGTTGGAGAGCTTTGGTAGAGTGCACAGAGGGCTCTCTCCAACTCTTTTACATTCAATAACTTTATATACATCTTAGATAAAGGCTAAGTAACAACAACAAGAAACAATAATAATGGGATCTGTGTAGAGCTTTAAGATTTTCATACTAGGTGAGTTTGCTGATAACTAGCCTTAAGTGCATAGCTAAAGCAATTGTTTTGTGAACTGAAATACAATACCATTACTAATGTGTTTATATTTTACATCAGCATTTTCAAAATGCTCTAAAATATTGTCTTACTTTATCCTCACAATGGCCTTGGAAGATAGGTGCCAGAATTATCTCCATTTTACATGTGAGGAAACTGAGGTAGATACCAGTTAAGTGACATGACCAAGGATTCTAACTCAGGTCTTCCTGATTGCAATTCCAGAATTTAATCTATTGTGCCGCTTAGGTGCCACAGCTGATTGGAGTCAGAGGTAAAGCTGATAAAGATGAAATTTATTAGGGATGAAGGTTAAGACTTAAAGCAAAAACAAAAACAAAATCACTGGCACAAGTAGAGGACAAGTAGAGGATCCAGCTAGACAACAGTGTGTGAAAAGAACCTGAGGGTTTTTGTCAAGTGCAAGCTGAGTATGAGTCAATAATGTGATATAGCTAAAAAAGCTAATGTAATCTTAGTGTATATTAATAGAAACACTGCCTCCAGAATGAAGGATATGGTCGTTCCATTGTATTCTGCCTTAGTCAGAAAGCTAAACCATTGTGTTCATTTCTGAGCACTATGTTTTACCAAAACTTTTGTAAATGTCGATCATTTGCAGAAAAAGATAAATAGGCTGGTGAAGGGATTCTCAACCATACTCTATGAGGATAGGGCAAAAGAAATTGGAATATTCAGGCTAAGGAAGGGAAAAATTAGGAGAAAAATTAGTAAACTAGCACAGTGTTTTTCTTACTAAATTACTATTGAATGGGTTTAACTAACACAATAGCAAGTATTGTGATTATATTTGAAGTAATTTGCATTTGAAGTATTTTTTAAAACCTTACCTTCTGTCTTAGAATCTATACTAAATGTTGGTTCCAAGGTAGAAGAGGTTTCAGGGCTAGGCAACTGAGCTTAAATGACTTGCCCAGGGTCACACAGATAGGAAGTATCTGAGGCCAGATTTGAAAACAGGACCTCACATCTTGAGGCTGTACTGTATTCATTGAGCCAACTAGATGACCTGTATATGAAGTATTTTAAGAAATATCCTCTGAAAATATAGAGGCATCATAACAGAGATATATCACTAGACTTAAAATCAGGAAGACTTAAATTTAAATTCCACCTCTGACACATACCAGCTATATGACTTTGGTCAAGTCACTTAACTTCAATGCTCCAGACAG
This sequence comes from Gracilinanus agilis, assembly GCF_016433145.1. Lineage (NCBI taxonomy): Eukaryota > Metazoa > Chordata > Mammalia > Didelphimorphia > Didelphidae > Gracilinanus > Gracilinanus agilis. The sequence goes on along the minus strand of NC_058134.1, from coordinate 56,530,086 downwards.
CTCTTTGGAAGTATAAATTGCAGAGAAGGTGTTGACCTGAATTAGCAGATGAAGTTTCCTTATATGAGAGTTTCCTAGCAGGTCTAGTCCTAATCCTTATCATTTGAGAAAGAGATTAAACTTGTTCCTCTTAGTTCCAAAAGGAAATGAGAGGACCAATATATGGCAAATAGAGAAGGAAGCATATTTGGACTGGATATAAAGAGAAACTTCTAATAACTTGAGCAATTAAAAAGAGAAATGGACTGCCTTAGAAGATATGAGTCCCCAGTTTTTGGCAGTCTTCCAGCAAAGGATGAATAACCACTTCTTGGCAGTGTGATAGGGATAAATCCTGTTTACTTTGTGTATTGGACCACATTATGTCATAGATCCTTTCTGGTCTCTAAACATGATCCTAGAAAAAAATTTTTCCTATATAAAATCATTTCCTTTTATCTACTCCTGAATATTGGCACTCCTCTTCCTCAGAAATTTCTTTGTTCCTCTCCAGGTCAAGGGAAGCTCCTTAAAGGCAATAACCATTTTGTATTGATCTTTGTATCCTGGGTGCTAGCATAGTACCCAGCAAATAACAATTGTTTAACAAAAGAATCACCATCCTCTAGACTAGGGGCCGGCAATGTATGACTCTCGAGCCATATCTGGCTCCACCTTCCTACCTGCCAGTCCGGGCAGAGCCCCAGGATGTGTCCCAGGGGGCCCTTCAGCCCCCGCCCCATATTCCAGTGCCTTCTGCCTCCATCCTCCTCCTTCCGCAGGCGTTTATGGCTCTCACAGCCAAAAAGGTTGCCAACCTTTGCTCTAGACATACTCTATTTTTCAATGACCTTCTGTGTCTACACAGCCAATAAAATTATTTCAGACGTGTGAAGAATTGACCTGCCAACTGACCAGCGATGTCCAATATTTAATGGTAGTCCCCCAATTTTATATATATATATATATGTATACACACATATATAATATGCATCATACAACATATCTGTACCTATATCTGTATGTGTGTTTGGTTTGAAGTCACAGCACACAAGCAATTAGTCTGGGTCCTGAATCTTGAGTCCATCCAACCCTGAGGATCCTACAACATTTTGTACAGAAGCTGTAATGCAATTACTGATTTGCTTCCTTGTTTCCCATATTTATCATTTCTTCAAAGAAGGAAGAAGTGCCTAAAAAAAGGCATCATTCATGATTTGGACACTTTATAGTGATTTTTTTGACAGTCCACAAGAACCTCTTACCTGAACTACATGAGTCCCACTCCTACTCCGTCATTGGCTAATACTTGGTATATGTAATAATCTTTAGGTCAATAAGAAAATGTGTGCACTTTTCTCTCTTTCTTCTGGAGTATTTTGTGAGTCAATGAGTCTTACTATTTTGAATTAGGAAAATGAGGGAAGTAACTATTACTATGTAACAGATTTAGGCAGTACCAGCCTAGAGAAGTAATGTATATGACATTCATTATTCAAAATAAATATTTACTGACCACTTCTTGATTAGGATGAAAGTCTTAATTAAGTCTGCTCCTGACCTGCTATACAGACCACTATAATTTCTAAAAATGTGGCTCCAAGATTTAAATCTAGAACTCAAGATTTGGTTTAAGTAGAGCTGAATATGTAGTAGAAGCATCACCTTCCTTGTTTTGGGCATCATGTCTCTCAAAGCAGTTTAAGACTCCAATGGTTTTTTTTTTTGGTTAATGTTTTTATATGTCAATATAATATGTAACATAATAATATAATACACATTATTTGTTATAAATGTGTAATGCATTGTAATAAATATTCTTATCTAAGAGAAACAAATTCTCACATTAGCTATGTCTAAAATGTCTCATTCTTTTTATCCCCTTCTCTCCCACCCTTCCTCCTCTCCAAAAGGGAAGGCAATATGATATAGGTTGTGTATATATATATGTATATATATTATCATGTAAAACATATTTCCTTGTTTATCATATTGTGAAACAAGATATATATTGCTTACACTAGAGAAAAATTCATGAAGGAAATAAAGTGAAGAATGGTATTTTTCAACTTGCCTTTGGACTCTGTTCTTCCTATAGTGATGGATATTCTTCTTTATCATGGGTCCCTTGGAGCTGTTCTTGGAGTGGGTCCCTTTGCCTTAGTTGAAAGTAATTGTCATTCATAATTGATCATAATACATTATTGTTTTTACTGTGTACAGTGTTTTCCTGGTTCTGTTCACTTCACTTTGCATCCCTTCATATAAGTCTTTTCATGTACTTTTTGTGTTCATTTTATATGTCATTTCTAATGACACAGTATTCTATTACAATCACATGCCACAACTTATCCATACATTTCCCAATTGGTGGATGTCTCTTTGGCTTCCAGTTCTTTGTCACCACAAAAAGAGCTGCTGTAAATATTTTAGAGCACATAAGATCTTTTCTTCTTTGTTGTTCACCTTAGGAAATAAACCTAATAGTGGTATTATGAATCAAAAGGTATGCACAATTTTATAACTCTGAGTATAATTCCACAGCACTCTCCAAAATTTAGAACAGTTTCACCAACAACATATTAGTGTCTCTCTTTTTCTATATCTCCTTCAATATTTGTCATTTTGCCCCTTCATCATTTTAGCCAATCTGATACATGTGAGAAGATATCTCAGAGTTGTTTGATCAAAAATTATTTACAGAATTTTAAAAATATAGTTATATATAGCTTTGATTACTCCATCCAAAAACTATTAATATTTTTTGACCATTTGTCAGTTGGGGATTGGCTCACACTCATATATTTGACAAAGTTCTCTAGATATTTTAGATACTATAGCACTATCTGAGATACTCTTTAAAATTTTCCTCTCAACTTATTTCTTTCCTTCTAATCTTGACAATACTTTTATTTGAATAAAACTTTTCAATTTAATGTATTAAATATCATCTATTTTACATTTCACTATTTTACATCATCACATTTTACATTTCACTATTTTACATTTCATCTATTTTACATTTCTATATCCTGTTCATTCATAAATTCTTCTCCTTTTTCAAAATCTGATAGAGGATATGTCCCCTCTTCTTCTAATTTGTTCATAATATTTCACATTATGTCTAGGTCATATATCCATTTTGATCCTGTCTGGAAAAATGGTATAAGACGGTGGTCTATATTTAGTTTCTGGCAAATTACTTTACAGTTTTCTCAGAAATTTTTACCAGATAGTGAATTCTTGTTTCAAAATCCTGAAACTTTACCTCTGTCATACACAAAGTTACTATAATATTTTATAACTGTTTGCTGTATGTCTGTCCTGTTCCACAGATATACTTTCATGTAATCTTTTCTATAATCTCATTGGATTTTTTTTGGTGGCCAATATTTGCCTTGTTAATCTGATTGTGAACTTCTAGGGCTCCAGGATTGTTTCATATGCAATCTTGTCATTTGAATCTTGGAACTCCATGATATTTAAACAATCAAAATCGAAGGGAAATAGATCCATATTGGATTGGAGTTAGCTATTTCATATCATCAAAGATAACTTGAATGTAAAATATGACATTCTTAACCTAGAATCCTACTTTGGTTTATGGTTAAATAAACTTAATCCCTCTCTCTCATAACTTTAGTCCAATACGAAGTTCTAGTACCAGCCTGCTTGCTGTACAGAGGAAATTTAAGGAAACATGGGTTCATAGTTCAGTAGCTAAACATAGAGGCTCTTTCCTTGTGGATTGTTCTCTGATCTTACATTTCAAGTTCCTATAACTGAACCATTGGCTTATTTTCTGTGTTCAAGGCATTATCATCTATGCCAATTATTATAACTGGATATGGAGTTACCTTTATAATAGCTAGCATGTAAATAGTACTCCCAATGAGCCAAGCACTGTGCTAAGTGTTTTACAAATATTATCTTATCTGACTCCAGGCGTAGTGCTCTCTATACCGCACCACCTAGATGTCTCTATTGCTGCCCTAAATCTAAGCTTTTGCATCTAAATCTAAGCCTTTGATTCTTGCCTGTAATCCAAATTCCACTGGGACTGAGAGACTGCCTTCCTTCCAATCCCAGGCCTTTTAAAGTCTGGATTTCTCTCTTTGAATATTATCACCATAGATGATTGATTAGGTGCTTCATTAGCAGCCTCATAGTCACTGAGAGACTGCCTAGAGTAAGATTCTCCTTAAGTCTTTGTCTGTCTTCCAGTCTTCTGGAATGCCTATCTGCAGCCTTTCAGTGGATGTTTGTCTCAGCTTCTTCCTCTGTAGAATTAAAGTATTGGGCTAGCTAACCCCTAAGGTTTCCAAATCTTCTGATCTTCTGAGTGTCTGTTGTCCCTGCCTAATATTAGGATCTGCAGATGACGTTTCTTCAATTATCTTGAGTCTAGCTTCTGGGACCTGGCCAAGAGTCTTGCCCTAACCCCATCGAGTCTCTATGTCCTGGCTGTCCATGTGTCTAAGTGGCCCCGCTACCATGTAAACCCTCATTCTGGCAACAGACTATTAAATATGAAAAATTTGTTTCCACACCAACAAATCTCACTCATTTCTATCAATTAAGTGGTGAGAGTATATTACCTATGAAACATGGGTTTGAAAAATAAGATAAAGGTCTCTGGCACCAGACTCAATCACATGGGACCAATGGAAACTAGATGGCCAACACTACATATCTGGAATTGTTTTGTTTGTAATGTAAATTGACTATACAGTTATCCAGAGATAATGAAAATAACATGAGAAACTTTTCATTGTTCAGACTGATAAACAAATGAGCGTTATCCATCTAAACACAATCTTGGTTCTAAAACCAAGTCTAATATTCATATGTTTTGCTTCTTCCTGTGATTTTGTCAGGATGAAAAACTTCTAGTGTAGAAATTACTTCTTTGTATTCATGTAGTGCAGCTTAACAACTCATCTGTTATCATAGTTAAATACTTGTTGGGCACTAAGAGACTATATGTCTTCCTATGGTCATACACTTCTATCTACTAGATAATAAAGCTTCTCTAATAATTACCTTTAGAACTTACTTGTATGTATGTATATACATATACATATACACATACATATGCATATATATTAGAGGAACAATTGATATTTCTTCTGCTAATCATGATTTTAGGCATTATATATAATTATATAATCTATATAATATAATATGCTGTTATTAATATAATATATGATTATGATATATAAACATATTCTAATATATGAATATTGCATGTAATTATATAACACATCATAAAATTATATATAATTTAAAATTAGAGTATATTACACAATTATATATACACTATACAATAAGGATAAGTGATTTTATATATGTATATATATATATATATTTCCTAGAATCATGTGATTAGCAGAAGAAATATCAATTTTTCCTTTGCTATTAATTGGCTTGCCTAGAAATCCCAGTGACAATTCTGCCTCAGATACTTGTTAGCTGTATAACTGAGAGGAAGTCACTTATCTTCCCTATACCTCAGTTTTCCTATTGGTTAAATAAAATGGTTGGAATAGATGATCTCTGAGGTACCTTACCCCTCTAGATTTATGATCCTGTGAATTTCTCTGTGCCTCAGTTGTCTCATCTTTAAAATGGAAGGTATCAACCAATGGCTTTCAACTTCTTCTCCTTTCCAACTTTAAATATGTGATTCTATGAAGAGTCATAAAACCATATAGCTATTTCACATGTAAAAACAATTGGGACATATCCAATCAGGACCAGTGGAGCAAACAAAAGAAGCTAGTAAAAGACAATCCAAATTTCTATTGGGGATTTCTAGTAAGGAGATCTAGATTTTAAATTTGGCTCTATTGTTTACCCAATAAAAGTCACTTTACTTGACTGAGTCTCAGTTTCTTCTTCTGTAAAATGCAAATAAAAGTATGCATACTGCTTAGTTCTATGGCTGTTATGAAGAAAATACTTGTAAACTTTAAGGTAGTCTATAATTATGGTTTATTATCAGTCTAGCCCGTGGGGAAAATAGAGGGAGATCATATTGATCAGCGTTGGTGAAGGTTTTCAAGTTTACATGCTCAGACTGCAATTTCCACCTACCTATGAGCCCCCTCTTCCCCTCCCACAGTTTTATCACAAAGAGTGGAGGGAAAAAGTGCTCCCTTTGGGCACTGGACAGAGGGACGGGACATGTAAAAAATGTCCTTGTGCTCTGCATAAAGGAGGAATAGAGCAGCTCCCTGAGTGTCAGCTCTGCATGTGTATCAATACTTCACCAATAGGGGCAGCTGGTTAGCTCAGTGGATTGAGATCCAGGCCTAGAGATGGGAGGTCCTGGGTTCAAATTTGGCCTCAGACACTTCCCAGCTGTGTGTCCCTGGGCAAATCACTTGACCCCCATTGCCTAGCCCTTATCACTCTTCTGCCGTGGAGTCAATACAGAGTATTGATTCCAAGAAGGAAAGTAAGGGTTTAAAAAAATACTTCACCAATGCTGATGTAGATTGTCTTCAACAATCAATATTCACATTTTATGGTGGCAATCAACTAAGTGAGATTCCCCAGCACCCTGGTTATCAGCTGAGGTAACCTACCTCACATGAATTCTAGTACATTGACTATGAGTAAGTGCAGAGGTTATAGAAGAATATACTTATTAATATCCAAAATGAATTTAAACTCTAGTGAATTTCATTTCTTGTTAATTATGACACTATCATATTATAATCTTCAGATACAGTTTATAAATAGTATCTTTCCCCAATATAGTTATTACTTTCCTTAAGTAATTTATTATTATTTGTATTATTATCTAATCATCTATCAAAATTTATTAGTTCTATGGCTTATTAAGCATTTTCATGCAAAGCAGTTCATATGATTCTCACAAATCTCCGAGATAGATATTATAAGTATTATTTTCTTTATTTGATTCATATGAAAGTTGAGAATCAGAGAAGGTAAATAATTTACCCAAAGTCACACTGCTAACAAATAATAGTGGGACCATGACTTGAACCATAGGGTAATTTTTTTAGAAACTAGCAAGGTGACACTTTTACCCAGAGGCACATTCCAATTAAGTCCAAAGGGCTCTTAGGCTTAACTTAAATGTTTCTCATCTTGTACAGTAGTACAAAGAACTCATTAAGTATCTCACTAACATTGGGTGATTTTCTATCTAGGCTTCATAATTAGAAGAAAGACTGCTTTTTTCTGGCGTATCTTAAGAACTGATGCAACTATCTCATAGAGAGTAGCTCTGCTCTGGTTTGCCACATCCTGGCCCTTCACAGTCACATCTGAAATTTCTGCTGATGGCAACTGGTGTTTTAACCACATCAACAATTGGTAGGTGGGGTGAGAATCTAATTTGACAGCAATTCTGCCATTGCCCTGTGCCCTGCATGAATAAATGAGCTTCTAATTTCTTTTACCAGGCTAGAATTCAGGTAACCGTCCTTTCCTGAGATTCATAGCACCAGTATTTCAGAACAAAATGACTCACTGGCTAAGACAAACTCACACAACCTAAGTGAAAATATAAAATAGATGGTGCTTTGCTCTCCTAAGACTAAGCTCCATATGACTCTCTCCTCCCAATGGCCCTAAACCAGGATGTGGAGAAATGTGCTAAATGCTATAAACTTGAGACCTTTTTGTATAAAAAGAAGAATGAATACATCATTAGTAAGCAGCCTCACCTATATTCAGAACATTTATTTCCAGTGTAATAAAAGGGGAGGCAACTTTCATAAATACTCTAATACTCAGTACTTTTCAAATAATAAGATTGTGACATTTTTTTTACATAAAGCTGTTGCTGAAAATAATCAGCTTCATTTTAGTGTGGAGAAATTAAACCAAAATTTTAGTAAATGTGTTCATTGTAGAGACAGGAATGGAACTGACTTCTGGCTCTTTCTACTCAGTTACATATTTTTAAAGTAACTTTCACTTTCATCAAGCCTTCTGGCCATTGGTGCCCACAACTTATGATTATTCTTTATTATTTGTATAAAGGACTTATGTGGAAACACATGTGCTGTGAAGTAAAACTGACATTGAGGTAGCTATATTCTAGCGCTCCTTCCCATGTACTAGAAGACTATAGTGCCAAAGGCTTAACAGTACCTGGGTAAAGGAATACCATACTAGTCATTGACCCTATTCAGAGTATAACACATCAGTCTTGACATAAATAGATCTGAGCTGACTTTTGCCAGTGTTTAAGATACTTTTCTTCTGTAGCAGTTCCATTTGATTTTGGAAATTACCTTTAAGTCTAGGACATTCAGCAAACATTTAGTAAATTATATTCTTGTGTTACTACTTTGGTTTACTCATACGTCCTCAACAATCTGAAAGTGCTAATGTAGCTTCTGAAGGGTTCAGCTTATAGCCTGGAAAAAGGTGGTCATATCTAGCTCAGTTTTTATTTTCTCCATCAGTTTGTCCTAGATGCTCTCTATTAACATGAATAAATAACTCAATAAATTCCATTTTTAAGATTTTATATCTCTGTAGGTAGAAGGTACTTTAGTCCTCCATAAAGTCCTCTGAATTTTCTTCAAAAAATGAAGGAAACTATGATTATTGAAAGTAATACCTCCAAGTGTTCAAGATCTGAATGGTTCTGTCACACCAGAAAATCTTTGAGCATCTTCTTGGTACTAGACTCTGTCTGTTTTCTGGGGAGGAGTCTAGCTAAAGATGGAGATGATTATCATCAGAATGATGGCTTACAAGGTGATGAATTCTTTGGCCATAGTAACTTATGAAATAAATACAAAATGGACCTTTATTCTATATAGCCCTCTACTTCTTTTGTAGTGATAATGGCAGAGAAGCAGAAAATGGGGCAGGGCATAAAAATCACACGGTTTTTAAGTTATTAAACACACATTAACTTAGCATTGCTCCAAAATTCTTGTGCAAAGTCCAGTGGATGAAAATGTTGTTAGAAGACTGGAATTATAGCAGTTGTTACTTTTTCTATCTATTAAAACATAAAACAGAAGGAAATTGTACTTAAAATGGAACGATGATTCACAGATTCTACTTGGAAAGGTAAATAATGGGGTTGGATTTGTTATCCATCCAAAGACAATAGGGAATATCGGATTTTCATATAATATGATCCTCAAAATAAATATCTTCAAAAAGATCATCATGAAAATAACTGTATCTTATGTGGTAATATCTGCTGCAGAGGATGAAAAGATAGAGAAATGCTGTAAAGAACTTTATAAGAGCCTCCAAGAAAGAACATTTAATTTTCTACTAGGTGACTTCAAAGCAAAATTAAGAATGTTCAGGGAAAAAGTGGTGAAAAAATATAGTTGAGGAGGCAAGGAATGAGGAAGCCAAAGACTCCTAGATTATACGTAAATTCCATGCCTATACATTATGAACACTTTATTTGATAAAAATAACTAGAAGGCACTAAACATGGTAACAACGTATCACAAAAATGAACTTTATTATATTTAATAGACAGAAAATTACTCATAGTCATTCTTGAATCAAAAGTCTACGTAAGTGAGACATTTACCTTGTTAGAACAAAGATCAAAGTAAGAAGAGACTAGAAGGAAAAATGAGAAAACAACATATTGCAAGTGGATGAAAGAAAGATGAATGACATTGGTTATATGAATTCCATATCTATTGCCAGGTTAAAAAAACAAAAAAAATCTAAAAACTACTTTAATCAGAAATATTTTGTTTACTTGCCCAATTGAGGGATGTGAGATACAAAAACAATGTCAATAAGGAATATAAACTCCACTATGAAATCTTACAAAGAATGACAATGAGTGATATAGAGGAGGATCACCTCAAAAATGTGGAAGTGAAAAATAATTTAAAGAAATCTGGGCAAATTATCCATCAAAGCAAAATCAGCTAATGAGCATATAAGGATAAAAATGAAAGAAGGACATCATGAGAATACAATGGAATATATATACAAAGAATTTTATAATAGTTTTCTTCATCAAGTGCAGTGAAATCAGCACATAGATTTAGGGCATATTGTTACAATCTCGTATACTTCTAGAGAAAGTGAACTGTAGCTTTGCCATCATGCCAGAGCCCATGAGAGTAGTCGTGTTCAATTCTCTTTCCATTGGCCCTTTACCTGAATCTTCCTATATTTGTTGTCTACTTTATTAAAATGTGAGGTCATTGAGTACAGGGACTGTCTAAATTTTCTATTTTTATTCTCAGTGATTATCATAGTACTTGGCACAAAGTTAGCACTTTAGTCCATTGCATTTCTTCACTCAATCATACAACTTACTGAAAGAGAGAGAGAATACAAGATCTCACTGTGCTTATTGTTTGTTGATTATTTAAAAAAACATTTGATTCAGTAAAGCAAACAACCTTTTTAAAGACTTTGTTTCCACAATTTGTCTTACAAGCATATGTCAGAATTACTAAAGATTCCTCAAATGTTACAGAAACAGGAATATCTTTGGTCCTCTGACTATTACTATCCAGTAGTGAAAAAAAATAGTTAGAGGACCAAAGATATTGGTATTCAGAGGTATTCAGAGAAGACTAGCAGGACTGCTCATCCACCTTTGGTGCCCACCTTTCACCCAATTTTCACCTGTGGCTCCAAGAAGCTGTAGTATATGGAGTGGCCACTCTTCATTAAAATTGTCTTGGCAAACTGGCTAAACCAGGTTGAGGAGAACTGACAGGCCTCCAACCTATCACTCAATTATGAGGAATGTCTACCCCAAATAGGTGAAGACTCACCCTAGTGGAATGTCAGGTGAGAGAAATTTGTCCCAATGGCCAAGAAGGCTGCTGAAATAGAAGCTTGTTCAGATATCAAAGATGCCACGGTGTTCCACCACATTTTGTGTCATCACCAGTTCTACTGATTTTGTCTTGCCACTGGACTTTAATGACTGAAAAAAAGAATAAGCTGATTACTATCTCACTTCTGTCCAATTCATGCTCAAGTCAAGACATCATTCCATGATGCCACTGGTATTCTTTGAATTGAAGGACAAACAATTTTACATGCCAGATACTGTATTGCAGGGAGATGCATAGTCACACACTAAAGATGTTGTATATTATCATGGAGGAGGTATAATCCAAATTCCAAACTGAAAAAAGATTCTTTATAGAAGGTAAAATCTTCTGGGTGTTACTAGTGTGGATGCCTTAGAAAATAGAATCTATCATCACCTTAAGCTAATTTGATTTAAGTTTTATTAGGGAAAAAGTGTGGAAGAAGGCCAGACTCCTGTACAGTCAATTAGACAATCAATATATACATACTTACACAGTCACATGCAAATACTTTATGGGATATAAAGAGCATGTGTGAATGAATGAAAAATGTGTGTACACATTTAAAATAAAATTAATTGATACTAAAAATAAAATGTATGCAAAATAAAAATGAATTGGTCCCAGAATTGAAAAGAAGGTTGAGATATATTATGAGAAAAATTATTTTAATAATTACAGACTACCCTCTAAAATAAGAGGCCATTATTTATTTATTTTTGTTTTGGATATATTTATTTAATTAATTGATTTAGGATATTTTTCCATGGTTACATAATTCGTATTCTTTCCCTCCCCTCCACCTCCCCCATCCTGCAGACAATGAGCAATTTAAATAGGTTTAATATGTACCATTGATCAAGACCTATTTCCATATTATTAATATTTGCACTAGGGTGATTGTTTAGAGTCTACATCCCCAATCATATCCCCATTGAACCATGTGATCAAGGAAATGTTTCTCTTCTGTATTTCTACTCCCACAGTTCTTTCTCTGGATTTGGATAGCATTCTTTCTCATAAGTCTCTCTGTATTGTCCTGGGTCATTGCATTGCTGCTAGTAGAGAAGTCCATTAGGTCTGATTATCCCATAATGTATCATTCTCTGTGAACAATGTTCTCCTGGTTCTGCTCCTTTTGCTCTGCATCAATTCTTGGAGATTGTTCCAGTTCACATGGAATTCCTCCAGTTCATTATTCCTTTTAGCACAATAATAATCCATCACCAACAGATATCATAATTTGTTCAGCTATTCCCCAATTGAAGGGCAGCCCCTCGTTTTCCAATTTTTTGCCACCAAAAAGATCATGCCTATAATTATTTTTGTACAAGTATTTTCCTTATTATTTCCTTGGGGTACAGGTCCAGCAGTGGTATGGCTGATCAAATGGCAGGCAGTCATTTAAAGCCTTTTCGGCATAGTTCCAAATTGCCTTCAGAATGGTTGGATCAATTTATAACTCCACCAGCAATGTATTAGTGTCCCAATTATGCAACATCTCTCCAACATTTATTACTATACTGTCATATTAGCCAACTTGCTAGGTGTGAGGTAGTATCTCAGAGTTGTTTTGATATGCATTTCTCTAATTATAAGAGATTTAGAACATTTTTTCATGTGTTTATTGATAGTTTTTATTTTTTTACCTGAAAACTGCCTATTAGTGTCCCTTGCCCATTTATCAATTGGGGAATGGCTTGATTTTTATATAATTGATTTAGTGACTTATATATTTGAGAAATTAGATCTCTTCCAGAGGTTTTTGTTACTGATATTTTTTCTTAATTTGTCGCTTCCCTTCTAAATTTGGATGCATTGGTTTTGTTTGTACAAAAACGTTTTAATTTATTGTAATCAAAACTGTTCATTTTATGTTTTGTGATATTCTCTATTTCTAGCCTGGTCCTAAATTCTTTTCTTTCCCATAGATCTGAAAGGTATGCAATTCTATGTTCACCTAATTTACTTATAGTTTCCTTCTTTATATTTAAGTCACTTACACATTCTGAATTTATCATGATATAGGATGTGAGATGTTGATCTTGATATAATCTCTCCCATAATGTTTTCCAATTTTCCCAGAAATTTTCATTAAACAATTGGTTCTTGTCCCAAAAGCTAAGATCTTTGTGTTTATCTTATACTATCTTGCTGAGGACATTTACTCCAAGTCTATTCAGATGATCCTCCCTTCTGTCTTTTAGCCAATATCATATTATTTTGATGACCACTGCTTTTACAGTTTAAGGACCAGTACTGCTAGGCATCCATCCTTTACATTTTTTTCATTAGTTCCATTGATATTATGATCTTTTGTTCTTCCAAATGAACTTTGTTATAATTTTTTCTAATTCCATAAAAAGTTTCTTGGTAATTTGATAGGTATAGCACTGAATAAATAAAATAATTTGGGTAGGATTGCCATTCTTATTATGTTAACTCATTCTACCCATGAGCAATTCATGTTTTTCCAATTATTTAGATCTAGTTTTAATTGTGTGAAAAGTGTTTTGTAGCTGTGTTCTTATAATTCCTGTGTTTGTCTTGGCAAATAGATTGCTAAATATTTTATATTGTCTGGGGTGATTTTAGATGGATTTTCTTTTTATAACTCTTGCTCCTAAGTTGTGTTGGAAACATATAGAAATGCTGATGATTTATGTGCGTTTATTTTGTATCCTGCAACTTTGCTAAAGTTGTTGATTATTTCTACTAGCTTTTTAGTTGATTCTCTAGGATTCTCTAAGTAGACCATCATATAATCTGCAAAGAGTGACAGTTTAGTCTCATCATTGCCTATTTTAATACCTTCAATTTCTTTTTCTTCTCTAATTGCTACTGCTAGAGTTTCTAGTACAATATTAAACAATAGAGGTGATAATGGGCATCCTTGTTTCACTCCTGATCTTATTGGGAAGGCTTCTAATTTATTTTTCTTCCCATGCCTCCCTTCTTATTCCTCCCTTCTTTTTTTAAGATCTATTGAATTCCCTCTTCCTTCTCTTTCCCTCCCTTTTGGTACTCCCTGCCCAACTCCTTGTCTTGATTTTGCCTTCTCAACTTCCTTATAGTGTAAGATAGAATTTGATACCCCAATGGATCTAGATGCTCTTCCCTCTCAGAATTGATTTCACTGTGAATAAGGTTTAAGCATTACCTCTTAGCACTCTCTTCCTCTCCTTCTTATAATAGTATTCTTTCCCTCCCCCTCTCATGCACCTCTTTATGTGGTATAATTTATCCTATTTTCTTCTTTTAAGTTTCTCTTGGTGCCATCTTCTATTCCTCCTCCCCCTTTTTAAAAATATCTTAAACCACTTTGTACCCCAACCTCTATGTATGAATAATTCTTCTATCTACTATGATAGTGAAAACAATTTTTGAGAGCTACAAATATCATTTTTCCATATAGGGATATAAACAATTTGACCTTACTGAAGTCCTTAAATTTTTTTCTCTCTCTTTCTTGTTTACCTTTTTATGTTTCTCTTGAATTTTGTATTTGAACATCAAATTTTCTATTTAGTTCTAGTCTTTTCTTTACAAATACTTGGATATCTTCTATTTTTTGTTAAATGCCCATACTTTTCCCTGGAAGTATAATGTCAGTTTTTATGGTTGTAGACCCAATTCTCTTGCCTTTATGAATATCATAATTCAAGCTTTGTGGTCCTTTAGTGTGGAGGCTGCCAGATGCTGTGTAATCCTGACTGGGGCACCTTGATATCTGAATTGTCTCTTTCTGGCTTCTTGCAATATTTTTCCTTGACTTAGAAGGTCTTAAATTTAGCAATTACATTCCTGGGGGTTTTCTTTTAAGGATTTAATGTATAGGGTGATTTATTGACTCTTTCGATATCTATTTTGCCCTCTAGTTCAAGAATATCAGGGCAGTTTTCTTGAAAAATTCTTGTAATATGATATGAAGGCTTCTGGTCTTTTTCCTAGATTTTCAGGTAGACCAATGATTCTCAGATTGTCTCTTCTAGATCTGTTCTCTAGGTCAGTTGTCTTTTCAATTAAATATTTCATGTTTCATTCCATTTTTTCATTCTTTTGCTTTGCTTCATCTTGTGAGTTCATTAGCTTCTACTCATGCAATTCTACTTTTTAAAGACTAGTTTTCAGCTATGATCTTTTGATTTTCCTTTTTTGTTTGGTTCATCCTTTTTGGTTTGGACCATGTTTTTCATGGTTTCCAGCAGGTCAATTCTGGTCTCCAATTTGCTTATTCTTTCATGCGATTTCTGTGTTTCTTTTTCTAAGTGGGAAATTCTGCCTTTTAAATAGTTATTTTCTTTTTGAATTACTTGCATTTCTATTTCCTACTTTTCTGCCCATTTTTGTTCTATCTTTCTTACTTGATTCCTAAACTCTATTTTGAGTTCCTTGAGAGCTTGTGAGCAATTTTCACAATTTTTGGAAAGTTTGGATGTGTTTGCTTGCTTGTTGTTTTCTGCTGTCACCTATACTCTGCTCCTTTTTTCCCATAGAAGTTATTCAGAGTCAAGGGCTTTTTATTTCTTTTCATCCTTGTGGATTGAGGTTGCTTCATATTGGTAGCCTTTGCTGTACTTGTTTTTTCTCTGAATTATCTTAGATTCTCATACAGAAATTTGAGTGAGCTGGGCAGGTAGTTCTTGGTATAGTGGGTTTAAAAGAGTCTAGCTTGAGGATATTTTTCCAGTCTCCACTGGGTCTTCTGGGGGCCAGCCAGGACTGCCCTGTCTCTGCACCCACACCTGTGCCCATGGTCCCCACTCAGTCTTGAGTCTGAAGTCTAGCTGCCAAGGTCCTGTGCTGCCCTCAGGGGTAAGACCTCAGCCAGCCCCTGAGAATTTAGAGATTGTTCAAGCCCTCACTCTGACTCTGGCATGGTAGGTGGTATGAGGGAGGGGTGATCAGCTAATGCTTTGGTAGGTCTAATTTTACCTCCTTATAGCATAGAAATGCCCAAACTCTGTCTACCTTCAAGGTTGCACCCCTTGGCAGAGCCCCTTCCCTCACCTGATTTTTGCCCTTTTGAGACGCTTTGTTGTAATTGATAGTAGGAAGAGCCATAAAGTTCCTTCCACTCTATGGCCATCTTAGCCTGGAAGTCCCTGTTATTTTAGTAACACTATTATTCCAGTGCTGTTATATATATTTTTAAAGTCATACCTTCTGTCTTAGAATCAATACTAGATATTGATTTCAAGGCAGAACAGCAAGAGCAGTAAGGGCTAGGTAATTGGGGTTAGATGATGTGAGAATTAAAATTAATATTAAAATACTCCATGCATTATATTTAATAAGATTTATTAATACCAACTTGAAGTAAAATAGAAAGTAAAAAGCTAGAGCAAAGAGGGAGCAAACTCAGCCATGCACATAGGGAAAGAGAGAAAAAGAGGTGGAGTTACAGAATACACAAAATGTGAACATGCAGTGTGGTGGAGATATTAAAAGGAATTCTAGGAAACACTAAAGGAATTTTGGGAATGTAGTACAAAGGTTCAAAATTTCTACTTATACATTGACTTGTCCAGGATCACAGAGCTAGTATCCAAAGCTAGATTTGAACCCAGGATCTCCTTGTTTCTAGATCTGGCATGCTATCCACTGAGCCACCTACATGCCCTCATTGCTGTCATATAGCTGAAAATCATGGTAAATTGGGCTCTCTGTTGAAACTGAGGATCAAACAAAAGCCAATGAAATTGTGGGTGTCCACAAGCCACAACACAGTATAAGCAAGGAATTATGAAAATAAATGGCTATAAAATATAGTATCAATGAAATTTATGAGCAAAAATAATAAGGGGACTAGTCATGTGATTAGAATAAAGGGTAATCAATGGACAATCCACATCCTCCACTATAAATCTTTGTGAAGTCAAGAGAAAGAAAGTATCCCTTTCTGAACCCAGAGATGGGTTACCTCCCTCTAGTGAACTTATCAAAAGACTTACCCAAGACTAGAAAGAATGACTTGGGATTTATGTCTTTGGAAGGAATATCCACATCAGAAAGATCCCAGATCCACTGAAGAGCTCAAGAGCTGTGTTATTGTTTTTGTTTTGTAGCTACTTTTATTACGCTAGCATTCCCTGAGCTGATAGTATCACCGAGAATAAGTTAGAATTAAGTCGAAGATCTATTATTAAGTTACAAGGAAATGCTACTTTGCCAATAACAATGTACTGAGTTGCCTGTATACACAAATTTTCAACCTGTTCACATCTCAAAATAGCAAAAATATTCACACACAGCTGTCAGCAAAAACAAAACTCTGCTCTCTGCAGCACATGCAGAGTGTTTGTAAAACCCAAAACACAAATCAAGCTGAGGCTTCATGCACACAGGTTAAAAATTGTTATCGTTTGTGTACGTTTCAGCAATATAGACACAGACATGTTTGAAACTTGAAACAGGACAGCATTGCTGGGGAAATGTGGTTTGAACTGAAAACCCTAGGCAGTTTTCCAAATAAGCACTATGTCTGAATATAAAAAATGTATGATGCTATCATTACATAGCCCAGAAGTTGCTAGGAGGAGCCCTCTGGTGAACTCTAAACCAGCAGGAAGGAACTTTCTGTCCTGTAAGTATATTTACTGATGGCAAAAGACCAAAAAGTCATCTGAAAATAGGTGTCCCCGGATACTGGTCAGTAAAAAACATCTGTGTATTGACAAAGGCTATGGTCTAAGGATAAGTATAACTTTAGTTTCTGAGAAGCAGAGAAGAGAAATTTACTTTGATTCGGGATTCTGAGAGAGACTGAGGGAGGTCAGAGATTGTAGTAACAATAATCTACCTTCCATCATTTTTGGTGAGGTATGAGGGACCTCTTACCCCTTAGTCACCACTCACATAAGAAAAGGAGAAAAAAAAGTAAAGAAACACATAAAAATCAATCTAATTTAGTGGGGTTTTAAACAATAGAAAAAATATCAAAAAGTTCAACTCGCTTGCTTTTTTAAATTCAGGACAAAGTATGTAAAGTTGTATTCATTAACTAAATGCATCCAAAAGTGAATAAATTTCATTTTTACAATGTGGTTCATTAGAGATGATAACTGAGAGAAGAACCTGTGAAGAGGGCAAGAAACTAGGAGGGAAGTAAATAATGTGAGGAGGGGAGAAGAAGTAAAGACATAAGGTAGAACTGTAACGGGGAGCAAAGAAATGAGAAAAGAAACGGTCTATTTCTTCTGTAATATAGGTGCGTTCTATGAGTGGTAGCTATGACACTTTTTAATGATGTCTTGAGGTTTAAAGTTGAGTAAAAAATGAAAAAAGGGGTTCCTCTTTTGTCTTCTGGCCCTCTCCTTTGAAAGTGCTTTCACCCCTTAATCCTTCCCGTTAGCTGAAGTATGTGACCTTTCCTCAGGCCAGAGGTATGAAACATGTTACTGGAGGAAATATGAAGCCCACAATATTCCTAAGTAAGGCCAGAAGAAGATTAAAATGTAATTCCTATGTGATTTTAATGCATTAATTTTTAAATAAAAAATACACAGATTTGTGTGGTTCCCTAAGTTAGCATGCAACCTGCAGTCATCCTTATGCATTTAACACTGATGTCAACAAATCCACTGTGCCTCTCATCAGGGACAGACCAGCTTCAAAAGTAAGAAGAGAATCTGCCCAAGACTAAGTGCTTCTGAGATCTTGTTGTCATCATTGTCCAATTTTTTGTGACCCCATTTGGGGTATTGTTGGCAACAGTGGTTTGCCATTTCCTTCTCTATCTTATTTTACAGATGAGGAACTGAAGGCAAATGGGGTTAAGTGACTTGCCCAGGGTCACACAGTAAATTTCTGAGGTCAGATTTGAACTCAAGCCTGGCACTCTATCCACTGCATTTTCTACTTGTGCTCTTAATCTTACCAAGTACCCATTAGCCAATTAGAGGTGTTTAATCTTGAGTCCTTTGCAGCCTAGGGTAGCATTCTTAAATCCTCTTGGTTCCAGGTACTCTTTACACTCTTAAAAATTATTGATCACTCCTACTCCTATGAGTTAATCTTTCAATAGTTACCACATTAAAAATTTCAAGATATCTTAGAATATTTTTAAAACAGATATGACCTCACAGATCTCCTAACAGGGTCTTAGAGGACCTCTGGAAGTCTGCAAATTATTTTTGGAGAATTGCTGGCCAAGGGTAATGTTTGGTCCTGAGTGACATGGTTAATCTTTCTTTTTTTTTTGAGCTTATGAGTTATTAAGTTAAAAAATTAAACCACAAAAATTTTTAATGCAGTTAGGATTCAGGGTGAACTATCTCCCTTGCCACACCAAACCAGACAGAAGTGGATCATTCTCTATTTAAAATGCCTCATAAACTATTCACTGGCTCATTCTTTTACTGAATCCCAGATACACTAATCCTCTAGGTTTCCCTGACCTACCAGTTTAGTCATTTCATCTTAAAAAATAAAAACAAAATGAGGTTAGAATAACATTATTTATAAAACCATAAATTTAGAACTAGAAGGGATGTTAGAGGCCAGTGAGTCCAGCCCCTTCATTTTTCAGATAAAGAAATGGGTACAGAGGTTACCAGATTTAGAACATGTTTTCAGATGACCATTGATAGCTTTAATTTCTTCATCTGAAAAACTGTTTGTTCATATTCTTTGACCATTTGTCGATTTGGGGAATGACTTGTATTCTTATAAATTTGACCTAGTTTTATATATATTTGAGAAATGAGGCATTTATTACAGAAATGTGTTATACGTTTTTCCCCCAGTTTGTTATTTCCCTTCTCATCATGGTTACATTGGTTTAGTTTGTACAAAGCCTAACTTAATATAATCAAAATTATTCATTTTACATCTCATAATATTCTCTATCTCTTATTTGGTCATAAATTCTTCCCTTCTCCATAGATCTGACAGGCAAACTACACTATGTTCCCCTAATTCACTTATGTTGTCACCATTTATTTCTAAACCATGAAGCCATTTTGACCTTATCTTGGTATAGGATGTGAAATATTGGTCTATAGCTGAGTTCTGCTCTATGGTTTTCCAGTTTTCCCAGCAGTTTTTGTCAAACAGTGGGGTCTTATAACAAAAGCTGGGATCTTTGGGTTTATCAGATGCTAAAGTCACTTATACCTGTATATCGTGTACCTAATCTATTCCATTGATCCACCATTCTAATGGTGTTCTAGTGGTGTACCTAGTGTCTAACTAGTACCAGATTGTTTTTTTGATTACTGCTTTAAAATATAGTTTGACATCTGGTACTGCTAAGACATCTTTCTTCACATTTTTTTCACTAATTCCCTTGCTATTCTTGATCTTTTGTTCTTCCAGATGAACTTCATTATTATTTTTCTAGTTCTACAAAATAATTTTTGGTAGTTTAATTGGTATGGCACTGAAGAAATGAATAAGTTTAGATAGAATTGTCATTTTTATTAAATTTTGATGGCCTTCCCATGAGCTATTAATATTTTTCCAGTTATTTAGATTTAATTTCATTTGTGTAAAAAGTAATTTGTAGTTGTAGTCATAAAATTTCTGTGTTTGTCTTAGCAAGTAGATTCCTAGTTATTTTATATTCTTGAGTTATTTTAAAGGGAATTTCTCTTTTTTTCTCTTTTACTGGTGGACGTTGTAATATATTTATATGCTGATGATTTATATAGATTTATTTTGTATCCTGCAACTTCACTTAAGTTATCAAGTAATGTTCTAGTTGATTCTCTAGAATTCTCTAAGTATACCATCATACCATCTGCCAAGATTGATAGTTTAGTTTTCTCATTGCTTACTTTAATTCATTCCTTTTTTTCTCTTCTCTTATTACTAAAACTAGGATTTCTAGTACACTATTTAATAATAATGTTGAGAATGGGAATTATTGTTTCACCCCTGATCTTACTGGAAAGTTTCTAGTTTCTCTCAATTACTGATAATACTTGCTAATGATTTTAGATACAGACTACTTAAGGAAAGGTATATTTATTCCTATGTATAATAGGGTTTTTAATAGGTATGAAGGTTATATTTTGTTTAAGCGTTTTCTGCATCTATTGAGATAATCGTGTTATTTCTATAGGTTTGGTTATTGATATGGTCAATTATGCCAATCGTTTTCCTAATATTACCTGAATTCCTTACATAAATGTTACCCAGGCACAATGAATGATCTTTGCGTTATGTTGTTGTAGTCTCCTTGGAAGTATTTTATTTAGAATTTTTGCATCAGTATTCATTAACGAAAGTGGTCCATAATTTTCTTTGTTTTTACTCTTCCTAGATTAGGTATCAGCACCACATTTATGTCATAAAAAGAATTAGAAAGGGCTCCTTCTTTGTCTATTTTTCTAATAGTGTAAAGAATTAGGATTGTTTGTTAAATGTTTCATATATTTTGCTTGTGGATCTGACACTGGTAATTTTTTCTTAGGGAATTCTTTGATGGCTTGTTCAGTTTCTTTTTCTAAGATGGAATGATTTTAGTATTCCAATTCCTCTTTTATTCTTGACAACTTATGTTTTTAAAAATATTCATCAATTTCATATAGATTATCAGATTTATTGGTATATAACTAATGCCTTATGAATTTTATTTGTTCCCCCCAAAACCAAGGTGTAGTCTTATTTTTTAATTTAATAGCTCTTTTCCAATTTTATGAATTTCTCCTTTGATTTTTAGTATTTTCAGTTTAGTCAATAATTAAGAGTTTTTAATTAGTTCCTTTTCTTGTTGTTTTTCTTTTTTAATCTGCTTGCCCATTGATCTATTTTTTTCTCTATTTTATTGATGAAGTCTTTAGAGATATAAATTTTCCCCTAAGTATGTCTTTGGCTGTATCTCATGAGTTTTGATATTTTGGTACCTCATTGTCATTCTCTTTGATAAAATTAATTGTTTATATAAATTGTTCTTTGACCCAACCCTTTTTAAGAATTAGATTATTTAGTTTCTAATGAACATTTAATTTGTCTTTCCATGGATCTTTGTTGATTAGAATTTTTATTGCATTATGGTCTGAAAAGGAAGCATTTCTTACTTCTGCTTTTCTGTATTTGGTTGTGAAGTATTATAAAGCATAATCAATTTTTGTGTAAGTGCAGTTCAATTTTTGCTAGAAATCTATAAAATCTAAAATTTCATTCACATCCTTTATTTCTTTCTTATTTATTTTTTGGTTAGATATATCTGGTTCTGAGAGGGGAAGGTTGAGGTCTCCTACTAGTATAGTTTTATGGTCGTTTCCTCCTGAAGGGGCATTTAATTTCTCCTTTTAAAGTTTTGGTGCATATGTTAGTATTGATTTTACTCCATTGTCTTTGGTACATTTTATCAAGATGTATTTTCTTTCTTTTAATTAGATATTTTTGCTTTGGCTTTTTCTGAGATCACAATTGCTACCCTACTGCTTTTATTTCAGTTGAGGCATAATAGATCCTGCTCCAGGACCTTCCCTTTACTCACTTATGTCTCTCTCCTCAAACTGCCCATCTTGTCTCATTTTCCTTCTACTTCTCTATAGGGCAAAATTGGATTCTATACTGAAATGAGTATAGTTGTTATTCCTTCTCTGACCCCATGCCAATAAGAGTAAAGTTTCAGCTTTGCCCATCACTATCCTTAGCCTCCTCTCCACAGTAATAGTTTTTCCTATCTCTTTAGGTGAGGTAATTTTTCCCGTTATCCTTCTTCCTTCTCTTTTTTCTCAGTGCAATACTCTTTCACCCCTTGAATTTTTTTGTATATCATGTCATACTAATTCAGTTTTTTCTGTTCCTTTAATACAAAAGCTGTTAAGTCCTGTGTAATATTGACTATAATTCTATGATATTTCCTTTTTTTTTCTTTCTGGCTGTTTGTAGTATTTTCTTCTTGGCCTGTTTTATCTTGAATTTCACTATACTATTCATTAGAGTTGTCATTTGGGAATTTATTTTATGAAGTGATCAGTAGATTCTTTCATTTTCTATTTTATCTTCTTGTTCAAGAATATAAGAGCAGTTTTCTTTGATAAATTCTTGTAATATAATGTCCAAGCATTTTTTTTTAAAAATCATAACTTCCAGTTAGTCAAATGATTATTAAATTGTCTCTCCTGGGTCTATTTCCCAGGTTAATTGTTTTTTAAAATGAGATATTTCATAATTTTTTCTCTTTTTCATTCTTTTTTACTTTGTTTTATTGTTTCTTGATATCTCATGAAGTCATTATCTTCTACTTGCCCAGACAAAAATTTTAAGGAATTATTTTTTCTGTGATCTATCGATCCATGATCTCCTTTTCCATTCGGTCAATTAATTTAAAAATCTCTTCTTCATTGGATATTTGTACCTATTTTTTTGTTTCGCCAAATTCTGCTTTGTAAGGTATTATTTTCTACTTGCATTATTCTCATTTCTTTCCCCCATTTTCCCTCTGCTTCTCTTATTTGATTTTTAAATTAATTTTTGAGTTATTCCAGAGTCTGAGACCAGTTCCCATTTTCTTTTGAAGTTTTGCATGGTGCTTCTTTGATCTCAGTGTCATCTTCTGAGTCTGTGCCTTGCTCTTTGTCACCATAATAATTTTTTTTTAATTTAAACATTTATTAATAATCATTTTTGACATGGTTACATGATTCATGCTCCTACTTTCCCCTTCACCCCCCGCACTCCCCCCACCCATGGCTGACACACATTTCCACTGGTTTTATCATGTGTCCTTGATCAAGACCTATTTCCAAATTGTTGGTGGTTGCATTGGTGTGGTAGTTTCGAGTCCACATCCCCAATCATGTCCACCCCGACCCATGTGTTCAAGCAGTTGCTTTTCTTATATGTTTCCTCTCCTGCAGTCCTTCCTCTGAATGTAGGTAGCATTCTTTACCATACATCCCTCAGAGCTGTCCTGTGTCATTGCATTGCTGCTGGTACAGAAGCCCATTACATTCGATTTTACCACAGTATATCAGTCTCTGTGTACAATTTTCTTCTGGCTCTGCTCCTTTCGCTCTGCATCAGTTCCTGGAGGTCTCTCCAGTTCGCCTGGAACTCCTCCAGTTTATTATTCCTTTTAGCACAATAGTATTCCATCACCCACATATACCACAGTTTGTTCAGCCATTCCCCAATTGAAGGACATACCCTCCTTTTCCAGTTTGTTGCCACCACAAAAAGCTCAGCTATAAATATTTTCGTACAAGTCTGTTTATCTATGATCTCTTTGGGGTACAAACCCAACAATGGTATGGCTGGATCAAAGGGCAGGCATTCTTTTATAGCCCTTTGAGCATGATTCCAAATTGCCAGCCAGAATGGCTGGATCAGTTCACA
>NC_058134.1:56442907-56505601 GCF_016433145.1 Gracilinanus agilis | reverse complement strand
CTTTGCTTATCATATCAAATAATTTGTATAGTATTGGGATTAGTTGCTCTTTGAATGTCTGATAGAATTCACTTGTGAATCCATCAGGCCCTGGCGATTTTTTCTTAGGGAGTTCTTTGATGGCTTGTTCAATTTCTTTTTCTGATATGGGATTGTTCAGGTATTCTACTTCTTCTGTTGTTAATCTAGGCAGTTTATATTTTTGCAAATATTCATCCATATCTCCTAAATTGTTATATTTATTGCCATATAATTGGGCAAAATAGTTTTTAATGATTGCCTTAATTTCCCCTTCATTAGAGGTGAGGTCTCCCTTTTCATCTTTGATACTATCAATTTGGTTTTCTTCTTTCCTTTTTTTATTAGATTGACTAGTACTTTGCCTATTTTATCTGTTTTTTTCAAAGTACCAGCTTCTAGTCTTATTTATTTATTCAATAGTTCTTTTAGCATAATAATTTTTGATGGTTAAAATCTTTTTTTTAAATTTTTGTTCATTTCCCTAATTTTTATCTTGACTTTTATTTTTATCTTAAATATGGGTTCTGTTTTTAGGGTACAGAGGGCACACTCTCTTAAACAGTTTTCCTTTGCTGCTAGTCTTAGCTCTATTTCTAGTGGTAAGTTTCAGTTTCCAAGGTAGAATGATGGTCTGTTGGCTGGGAACCCTGAAGGTCACCTCCCATTGCTGATTTAGTCTCCTTTAAGGACTGCTGAAGGCTTTCAGAGTTCAGAGCACTATGAGCTACCTTATGCTGGTGCACAAGGTCTCTCTTCAGGTCTGGGAAATGGCTCTAGGACTCATTCTGGGATTACACTGACTAGGCACATTGTGGAGTGCCTTGTGCTAAGGGGCAGGTGCTTTCTGAAGGCTTTATCAGCAGCTTACACCCACTAGACACATTGTGTATTGCCTTATACCGTGGCATGGGACCTCATGGTGGGCTTGGCAGGGACTTTGAGCCTGGCACATTGTGGACCACCCTGTACTGGGGTTGGGGTCTCTCTGCAGGCTTGCACTATGGCTTAGAACTTCAAGCAGTGGGAGTAGAGTGTTCTGTTGTTGGCTTAGGCAGGGTTTCGGGGTCTCAAAGTTATCTTAAGCCCAGCTTCATAAGCTGGAGAGATAGGGATGAGGTGGGACCATGCGTTTTTGGTTTGAGGTGATACTCCTTTGTGTGGCTTTGATGATGGCTGCATAGTCTTGCTACAGGCTGTATTCCCCTCTTACCCCAGTAAAAGAGAACTTCTCTGCCTACCTTCCAAGTTGTTTCCTACACGAAAGTTGCTTTAACTCCATCCCCTTGGTTCTGTCTCTCTGGTATTTTTTTGAAGTTTTTATGCTTGGTTGGAGAGGATTCTCAGAGTGGTTTGAGCTTTTGGTTCCTCTACTCTGTTATCTTGGCTCCACCTCCCAATGCTTAAACCTATAAGCTTACACAAATCTACAAATTATTTTAGTATTCAAGTTTAACATTTTGGAGGGCATGTAATTTCTTTTTTTTTAATTTGAAAATTTTTATATAATTAATTTAGAATATTTTTCCATGGTTACATGATTCATGTTCTTTCCCTCCCTTCCTCCCACCCCCTCCCATAGTCAATGAGCGATTTCACTGGGTTTTACATTTCTCATTGATCAGGACTTATTTTCATATTATTAATATTTGTATTAGGGTGATCATTTAGAGTCTACATCCCCAATCATATCTCCAATGACCCATGTGATCAAGCAGTTGTTTTTATTCTGTGTTTTTACTCCCACAGTTCTTTCTCTGGACATTGAATTTCTTTAATGGAAGTTGATGGCCTTTTTCTTTTTCTTTTTCCTATATTGGACTGCATTCCCCCTTAACTATGATTATTCTACAAGTTTATTCTTCCAGTTTGAAGACTTTTAAAGTCCCTGATAAATTCTTATCTAATGTTCTTAAGATCATTAATTTTTTTTAAAAACCTTTACCTTTTGTCTTAGAATCAATACAACTTATTGGTTCCAAGGCCAAGAGTGTTAAGAGTTAGGCAATGGGGGTGAAGTGACTTGGCCAGGGTCACAAAGGTAGGAAGTGTCTGAGGCTTAATTTGAATCTAGGACTTCCCATTTCTGGCTCTCGATACACTGAACCAGCTATCTGCCCCCAAAAGCATTAATTCATACAGTCACACAGATCCCCAGGAAAATGGAGAAAGCCAAGGTCCATTTGTAACAACTCTTTACTCAATAGCACTATGTGTGGTATTTAAATACTGCTATAAAGCAGTTGTTTCTTGTTAGTGTACTTCTAATACTCTGTGGTAAGCAGCCAAGATAACTTTCAGATGTGAGTTCAGAAATTTGTCTCCTTATATAGAAATTCCAACTTAGGCAGCTTTATGACTATAATAGTCTAGGGAAAAAGCTCTTTTCCACTAATGATATGTTCCTTGAGAAGTGTAAGAAATATATCAATAGGTGCAGGTAGTTTGCTCAGTGGATTGAGAGCCCAGCTGAGAGATGGGAGGTCCTAGATTCAAATCTTGGCTCAGACACTTCCTACCTGTGTGACCCTGGCCAAGTCACTTAAACCTCTCTTGACAATCCCTTACTTATCTTCTTTCTTAGAATCAATACATGGCATTGTTTCTAAGACAAAGGTAAGAGTTTTAATTTTAAAAAGAAATGTACTAAAGATATTAATGACAGTCATTTTTAAAAATTACATTCAAGCCACAAAAGTGATGTTATATACTATTTTCAGGGTACTGAGATTGACACTGGGGACACAAAGTCAAAAATGAAATAGTCTTAAGCCTTGTAAAGGCTTACATTCTACAGAGGACCCAAAGCATGTACATGTACATATACATTTATAAACATTATTAATTATAACATGAAGTTACACAAATATATACATAATCTGAAAAGGGAGTAATCACTTCGAATGGAGAAAAGGAAAGACTTTAAGGAAGAGGTGACTCTTGAGTTGCCGTAAATAAGACAATAATTGAAAGGTAAACAAGGAAATAAAATGTATACCAGGTCTTAGGAATGATGGTGATGATGGTGATGATGGTGGTGGTGATGATGATGATGATAAAAATAATAATGTAGCATTTATAGCAATCCTGGTGGGTAGATGCTATTATTATCCCAATTTTACAGTTGAGGAAGCTGAGGCAGATAGAGGTTAAGTGCTTGCTCAGTTTCACTCAACTACTAAATATCTTAGACTGGATTTGAACTCAAGTCTTCCTAACTCTATATTTATTACTTTGTCTTTTGGGTCACCTAGCTGCCTATATGGCTGAATGACTGGTATGACCTCAAGAAGTTATAAATAACAATAATGATGGTAAAAACTGCAGCCAGCATTAAAATAGAATTTTAAAATTTGCAAAATGCTTTATACATTTCATCAAATTTGATCTTCATGATAATTCTTTACATACATATTTTTATTATCCTATTTTACAAAATGAGGTTGATAGAAATCAAGTCCTTTGCTTGAAGTCACACAACTAGTAAGATAAATGTCTGACACACAATTTGAATTCAGGTCCTTCTGACTCTAAGTTGATCCCTCTATTTACTGTGCCAGAAAGCCAAGTTTGAGGAATGGTTATTAGTCCTCATTATATTATTTATGGGAGAGTAATATCTCATGACTTTGGAAAGGTAGTCTGTAGCCACACCATGAGGGTCTCAATCACAAGTCTGATCAGTTTCTATTTCATTCTAGAGAAGGTAGGGAACGATGAAAGGAGCCAACATGACTGATTCTATGTCTGAAGAGTATCATCTTGGCAGTTGCTTAGAGGGAAAATTAAATCTGGGAGAACCTGGTAGGAGGGAGCATCCTAAGCAATTTTAAAGGTTTTTCTTTACCCCGTTGTTCCTATAAAAATCAAGAGTTCCATAATTTGTTATTACTACTATCACTGATATTGTAGCTAATACTAATAGCTAGAATTTATATAGCACTTTGTTTTGCAAAGCATTTTATAAATATTTCATTTTATCCTCACAAAAAACTCTGAGAAGAATGTGCAACTGTTATCCTCATTTTACATGCAGAAACTGAGACAGAAAGTGACTTGTCCAGGATCACTCAGCTAGTAAATATCTAGGGCTAGATTTCAACGCAGATCTCTTTGGCTCCAGATCACACTATTCACTGAAACAACAAGCCTCCTCTAATATAGTACATTTAACAAATGTGATGTGTGTCCCTTGAGAAATACACTAATGATATTATTTTATTGTAGTCATTACCATTCAGTTCAAATCCAGTCTAAGATACTTACTAATTATATGATCCTAGGCAAGTCACTTAATCCTATTTGCCTCAGTCTCCTCATCTGTAAAATAAGCTGGAAAAGGCAAAGGCCAACAACTCCAGTTTTGGACAGGACTGAAATGACTGAACAACAATAACTGTTCATTGATTGCTGATTGATCTGTAATAGCTACACTAATATACTCTCTATGTATACTTTGTATGCCTTTACAACTAAAGAAGAGTGTAGAAGACCCTAGAGAGAGATCCAAAGTATGTCACCATTCAGTGATCAAAGAGTGAATGTAAGGTTTTTAGCAGAAACTTTTCCCCACAATTCAAATGCTTCCTTTGGTCATTCCTTGTTCAGCAAAATTCAACAAGGGCCATCTAGTCCTTGCCCATTTAATTCTGGCTCCAGTGATAGAGATGATGGATAGCAAAAAAGAATACTCCCTAAGTCCACTAATGACATCTCCTAGGTGTAGAATTCCAAATAGCCTTAGGGAATTAAAGAAATGTCAAATGAAATTAAATAGAATCATAGGTACATGGAATGGGAAAGTAGTAGATGGCTCTACAAATGACTAAGATCTAAGAGTCCAAAAAGACCACAATTTTTCAATAAGACAACATTGCTGTTAAATAAAACAAGTCTAGTAATGGGCTTCATATGGAGAAGCAAACATATGATGAAGGAACCATAAATAATCCTTTTGTCTTTCTTAGCTTGGCAGGGAACTTGGCACAGAATAGGTGCTAAGTGGCACAGTGACTAGAGCTCTGAGCCT
The DNA here is from genome assembly GCF_016433145.1 of Gracilinanus agilis. Classification (NCBI taxonomy): domain Eukaryota; kingdom Metazoa; phylum Chordata; class Mammalia; order Didelphimorphia; family Didelphidae; genus Gracilinanus; species Gracilinanus agilis. The sequence continues at coordinate 56,500,554 of NC_058134.1, read as the reverse complement.
GGACTCTGAAAGACCCAAGTCCAAATCCAGCCACAGATTCTTACTAGTTGTGTGATCCTGGGCAAGTGACTTAACCCTATGCGCCTCAGTTTCCTCATCTGTAAAATGTGATATTGGAAATTTGGGAGTCCTTGAACTCATTTTGAGGTCCCTGATCTAAACTTCCTGTGGACATTTAGGGCTCTTTCAAACTGCATTTCCCATGATTCCTCTTGTGTAATCACATAGACAGGAGGTGTGATAATGTAGAGAGAAGCATAAAAAGGAAGCGCCTAGAAGGGCATGCTTTTTTTTTTCTTTTCTGGCTGAAGCAGCAGAGTGGTGGAGGTATGGCAGGTCTTTCAAACTCTTTGTTAGCACATGGCTTCAATTTTTAAATGGATACCAATATATCCTTTAAAATCCTAATATTTTTAAATCTGTTCTTTTATATCCATTTGATTTTTACAAAATTCTGCTAGAAGAGGAAAAGGCCAACCACTCTAATATGGGACAGGACTGAAATGACTGAACAACAATAACTGTTCATTGATTGGTCTGATTGTTGATGGACTGATTGGTCATATCTACACTAAAATACTCTACAAATTGTCCATACAGCTAGAAAATGGTACAGAGATCCTAGAGAGACTTCCAAAGTATATCATCAGAGATGCACAGAAAAAATTTTTAAAGTCAGACTCAAGGAAACACTAAAAGTGTTAGAATTTTTTTTCTTCTGGACAAGAGAAGATGGTGCTCTAAGCATCTGATCAGTCATCCTTGGCAGTATAGGAGTTAACAATGGGTATCCTAGTTGGGCAGGTGGAGGAGACTGAAGAACTCCTCCTTCTCCTCCTTCTCTTCCAATCTGACTCCTTCCTTGGAAAAAGGAATCTCATCTTGAAGCATAGGGTCTAAATTTTGGAAATAATGACAATGCTTCACTTGGAGGAGAGGAGGGGAAAAAAGCAGGCTCAGATACCAGAAGCAACAGGTTGGACTTTAAGGCAAAGCTCTCCTCAGTCTTTTTCTTGACCTTACTTTCTTTTCCTTCCTGTAATTGAGCAGGAGATCAGTGGCTTGACTCTATGTTTTTTTTTTTTTGTTTGTTTTTTTGCTTTCTCTCCTAAAACTAGGGGTAAGAAAGAAGGATATTTTGAACTTTCCTTCCTTTACCTGGCCTCCAGTCGTCTCTGGAGAATAGTTCCTCAGTTTCTTTACACATCTTGATAGATAGAAAAAGTTACACCCTGGGCAGGAAAAGCCATAAGCAGCAGTCTTTTTTTCTCCCATCCCCCCCCTCTTGTTTTCCTTTTTTCTCCTTCTATTAGGAACTGGGAAATCCACGTGATCTCACATTAAAATAGATTCAATTATACAGAAAAGAGCAAGTTCAGTGCCATTTTTCCTTTAGAAATAATGGCAGGATTTAATTTTTCATGATTGTTAAGAATTATATATTTCCTAAAAGATGAAAGAATTCTGACGAATGATCAAAATTTTAAATATTATTAATTCATTTATTTGTTATATTAAAATACCCAGTTGGCTCCCTCCCTGTCTCCCCTCCCCCATTAGAGAAGGCATCATTTGACAAAAATTATATATATAAATATGCATATATTTTTGTATGTATAATCTATTACTTTTTTCTATTTATCAGTTCATCCTCTGAAAGGAGACATCACAAGTCATTCTTTTTTATTTTAAAAGTTTACCTTCCATCTTGGAATAAATACTATGTATTGGTTCCAAGGCAGAGAGTGGTAAGGGCTAGACAATGGGGGGGAGTTGTCAAATGGCTTGCTCAGGGTCATACAGCAAGGAAGTATCTGAGGCCATATTTGAACCCAGAATCTTCCCTCTCTGGACCTGACTCTCAATCCATGGGAGCCTCCTAGCTGTCCCTCAAGTCATTCTTCAAACAATATTTTTGTTGGTGTGTATAACATTCTTTTGCTTCTGCTAATCACAATTTAAAAGATTGCTGTTGGAACAGGTTTCCCTTTTATTTGTTGGCAGAGAGATTGTGGGTTAGAGGAGCAGAATGAGAACTACATCTTCAGATTATAGTCAATTATAGATTTGTTTTGATTAATTATATTTATTTGTTACAAGAGAGTGTTTTCATGGAGGAAGGAGAGAATTATAGAGGAGGGCAAGATAATGATGCCAAAAGAAAAAAAAGGGGCCAATAACACATTTAAAATATACTAAAAAAGGAGTCAAAGGAAATTCAGAAATGGTCTCAGACATGCAAGAAATTTTGGAACTACTGTGTTAAATTTATCACATCTTTTAAAAAAGCTGTGTAAACTAGAAATTCATGATTTCATATATAATGTACTTTTTCCTTATATATGGAAATGATCGTGTTTATTGATATCTGTCAAGTTCATAATAATAAAAAGAACATTTAATTTAGAAAAGGAATTGTATTTTCATTTATTTTTGATAGATTTGTATATATGTACTAAGCTAGGATTTTCCCTGGATAGTCTATTTGTTTGGTAGGTCTCAATTTATACTGGGCTTATATGGTCATTATTGAGTTCACAATATTCCCAGTGGTTCATATGGCTTACAGTTTCCATTCAATATCTCTTTTTCTCCCTCAAGCAAAATTCCCTCTTTATTTTGTGGCATTCAGTTCTCCAAAATACTCTTTCTAGGCCAATGCCTAAAATATCCCCAGAGTACTAGCCCTCAGCAGATTTAGGCTATAGCAGGCTTAATAAGATATGGTGGAAGATGTGGTTATAGATCTTATTAAATATTTCCCCTTGGCAGCTGAGTGGCTCAGTGAATTGAAAGTCAAGCTAAGAGATGTGAGGTCCTGGGCAAGCTAAGAGATGTGAGGTCCTGGGTTCAAATCTGGATTCAGACTGTTCCTAGCTATGCAACCTTGGACCAGTCACTTAACCCCCATTGCCTAGCCCTCACCTCCCACTCTTCTGCCTTGGAACCAATACACAGTATTGTGTCTAAGATAGAAGGAAGGGATTTTCAAAAATATTTCCCCTTCAAGAAATGAGGGAAGTATTAGTCCCAAATTCCCATCTTTCAGCCATTTCAAAGATGGAGGCCAAATTAATAATGATAATTGAGGTATAACTATTATTCAGAGGATGATGACCTGCCATTCTCCACCACCAACTTCAGTGAAAACTAGTTTGAACTGCAAAATGAAATATAATGAAGAATTTCTTGACATTGAAAGGTGTTGGATGTCGACATGTGTTTATAGGGGAATATTATGGACTTTGCCCTGTGTGGATTTAACAACAGGAAGATTTTTCTTGCCTGAAAAATAGCTAGAGAAGGGATGAACTCAATGACTTATGAAGGCTCCTTCTAGTCACAGGTCTTTGGCCAGTGGATGCTTCTACTACGATCTAACTCATGGGGTTCTGAGTGAGGGAGAGGATCAGCAGCACAGCTTCTAGTCAAAGAGGTAGCAAGCTAGTAAGTCCAAATCTCGAAGGGCCTCCTAGAATTAAAAAATGCTTCTTTTACCTCTTATAAATTGGGCTCTGTGGTTTAGGCTTTCCTTGAGCTAGAGACAAGACTGTGGGCGCTGAAATGGAAGAGTTTGTTGTTTTTGTTGATTTTTATTTATTTTTTTTTTGCTTCTACATATATTTGTGTACTCTGAACTTTAGGAGATGACTTCTTAGAGTTCAGAAAGTAGCTTTCCAGAGGTAAAAAAGTCTCAGAGCTAAAAAAATACACGGGGAAATGTGGAAATACTGAAGGGAGATGATTTGAGAAGTGTGTATGTCCTCAGGCTGGATTAAGAGCTCCTATCAGTAATGCAAATAGCTACACCAATTTAGAAATTAAAGGGATTTCTGAAGATCTTCTAGACTATTTTATAGATATGAAACTTGAAGCCCACAGATTATATCTGACTTATCCAAGGTCACAAAACAAGCTATTAGAACATCAAGGATGAGAAACCCTGGCTCCTGATTCCCAGTGCTCAAGACTCTTTCCATTTAACCACTAGTCTCAAGTCCAAATGAAATATTTTTAAGTTCGTTGCATAAATGCATTTACCCCACTGCTATCTAAATTGTAGTCTTGTATATAAAAAAATTCATTCTGTATAAACTTTTTTGAACAGAGAAGGGATTACATAATATCATAGGGAGTGAGAAGGGGAAATGCTGACCAGAAATAATTTAATGCTGCCTATAGGTTTTGAGTACATTTCACTGCACAACGCCACTAATTGCTCCTTCGCTTTACAAGGAAGATGAATTAAAATCTGTAACAATCACCTGTTAGTTTTGTGAAATTTGGGCACGTCACTTAACCTTTCTGTGCCTCAGTTTTCTCATCTATAAAATGGGGATAAAAATGGTACCTGACACACAAAGGTGTTGTAAGGATCAACTGAGATAACATACATAAAACATTCCTTAAGTAATGGAGCATTGTACAAATCCTTATTATTATTGGTTTTGATGTGGAGTTTTACTAGACGGAATACTAGGAGGTATTTAAAATGATAAGATCTAGTTGCCCTTTTTTTAAAAAGAAGGTAATTTCTTCTTCTTCTTTTTTTTTTTTATTAAACCCTTACCTTCCATCTTGGAGTCAATACCGTATATTGGCTCCAAGGTAGAAGAATGGTAAGGGTAGGCAATGGGGGTCAAGTGACTTGCCCAGGGTCACACAGCTGGGAAAGTGTCTGAGGTCAGATTTGAACCTAGAACCTCTTGTCTCTAGACCTGGGTCTCAATCCACTGAGCTACCCAGCTGCCCCCGAAAGGTAATTTCTTCTTAATGGCCTTTGGAAAACCAACAAGCAAACCCCAAGAAGTTAGGTGACTCAGTGAATAGGGCATTAGACTTGGAATCAGGAAGACCCAAACTCAAATCTTTCCCCAGACACTTACTAGTTTTGTGATCCTGGGAACATTACTTAAGCTCTATCTTCCTCAGTTTCCTCAACTGAAAAAATGGAAATAATAACTCCTACCTACTGGGGTCATTATAAAGATCAAGTGAGTTATGTAAAGCACTTTAAAAATCTTTAAAAAGACACCATATAAATCCTCGTTACTGTTATCATAATATACCTCTTATCAGACAAAAAGTAAATCTCTGCAATAAAAAAGGCGGACAGAATCTATAGCTAACAAATAATGTAGTGAAATATTCTGTCAGTCTCTAAGAAGTAGATAGCAAATATATTTGTAGGAATAATTGCATATTTATTTTTCTCTCTGTACAGGTGTTTCAGGCCTCAGCGCTCTCAGTTAATTATAGGAGTTCTGACTGTTTCCTTTGATGTGTTGGGCAAGATTTGTTATTCTTGTGCAGGAGATGTATGTGCTCTGGGATGTTGCAGAGAAAACCATTTTTAGTTAGTGTGTAGAACAGTTCTGGAAAGGACTCATTTCCTTGACTGATACACTTATGTTAGGAAAGGCAACCTGGCGGAGAAAGGAGAATTAGCAAGAGCAGGATGCTCATGCCTCTTCATAGAGTATTCTGAGCGTGAGGAAGCAGTATGGTTAAATGGACAAAGGTATCATCAGTCAGGAAGCCTTGAGTTCAAGTGCAACCTCTGAGATTTAAGATTTAATAATGGAACTATGAGCAAGGCAATTCAGCTCTTAGTGTCGCCAGACAACTCTCCATAAATTGCAGAATAAATAAATGAATACATGAATAAATGAAAAAGTCTTGGTTTAGCATCTGCCACAATTCAGAAAAAGTGAAAAAGTCCCTATTCTGAGAGAGTTCACCTTTGTTGATCTGCATTGATAGAGGTAACTTCCTTTCTAGATGTAGATGCAATTTTAATAATCATTTTCTGACTTTTTGTGATCCATCTTGTTTCCTTCCCTTCCACCCCTTTTTCCTCCCCAAGATGACAGGCAATATGATATATATCAAATATGTCCTATCATGGAATATATAATTCCATGCATACCATATTGTGAAAGATACATATTGCTTTTACTGGAGAAAAATTCACAGAAGAAATAAAGTGAAGAATGGTAGGCTTCAATCTACATTCAGACTCCATCAGTTCTTTCTATGGCAATCAATAGCCTTTTCCATCACAAGTTTCTTGAAGTTGTCTTGGATCCTTGCCCTGTTGATAATATTTAAGTCATTCACAATTGATCATCATACTTCATTGCTGTTACTGTGTACAATATTCTCATCCTGCTCACTTTACTTTGAACGACTTCATTTAAGTCTTTCCAGTTGTTTTATAATCATCCTATTTGTAATTTGCTATACCACAATAGTGCACCTTTATAATCACATATTGTAACTTATTCAGCCAATTGATGGCCATCCCTTCAGTTTCCAGTTCTTTGCCCCTACAAAAAGAATTGCCATAAATATTTTTGTACAGGTAGTTAAGAAATAACTTCCTAACCAAAAGTTCTCTATACCAATGAAATCATAAAGTCTAGACTAAAAAGTCTTCAAGTAGCTCCTGTAGGTTGCTTCTCCCATTTGAGGCACACAACCCTCCTGGCACACTGTTGTATAAAGACCCATTACTATTCTACTTTCATCCTCCAAAGAAAGGAAATAAATTTGACTTTAATTGGTATGATCTGGAAACTCTCTTAAGTGGCCTTTACAATGTGACAAATAATGTCAACCAGTTCCCCAGTTCGGATGAAGTGTGATTATTGAGTTGCTTGTGTGTTGATCCAGAGTTGCCTCAAATTAATTATCCAGGAGGATTTTTCACTTCTGCCACATGATTTGCCACTGAAGTTGACGTTCTCACTAGCAATTCCTGCCTAATCAGTAGAGCTTTGACCAGAGATCCTTCAAGAAGCAGGTCTTTGGAAAGTGTAGGTCCTTTATATTTCAGCAAGGTATATGGTTTCAGTGACACAGTAGAGATGAGAAGTTGTGATAGTAGGAAACAAAAAAGAAGACCCACAACCACCTCCTTCCAACATCTTTTGTCTCTTTAATGGTCTTAATCAGTGTTTCTTTTGTATTATAACTATTTGTCCACTTGTATTATGTCTTTAGACACCTCTGATCTCCTTGAAAGCTAGAACGTGGACTTGTTCATCTTTGACAAATGAAATAATCTTTATAAGAGACAGCCAAGTGGTAAAATGGATAGAATTCTAACTTGGAGGTAGGAAGAAGTCAAGTCAAATCCTGATTTAGTCATTTACTGTATGGACACATTATTTCATCTCTATGCCTCATATTCTTCATCTATAAAATGGGAATAATAATAGCACCTACTTCAAAGGGTTGGCAAAATCCAACAAGATATCTCTCTCTGCATCTATACATCCATCTATCTATATCGAGTTACTAATTTCAAGTCTTAAATAAATCCTAGTTATTATTATGAAATTCTGCAAGCTGTAAAGCACTATTATGATTACTATCACTTTATTACCATTATTGTAATGTGCCTGTCCTACCTCTCTGGCCATTACTTTTTCTGCCTCATTCATTGACTCCTTCCTCCTCAAACCCCATCTTTGGCCCAACCCTCTAAAAAGGTAGGAATTTTCTAGGACTCTACTTTTATATCCCATATTTCCCTAAATTCCCTTGCCAATCCCTGACTTTTCCATAGCTTTGATGATCAGCTCTAGGCCCGTTACTCTTAAATCTCTATTGAAAGTCATCATTTTTCTAGAGTTTCAGTACCGCATTTCCAGTTGCCTGCCAGCCATCATTTCCTGGGAGTTTATAGTTTCCTGTAAGAAATTCAAATTTAACATATTCAAAATCAGTCTAATTTTGCTCCCCAAAGCATTTTCCCTTTCACTTGTACTTCTGAAAAAAGTTGGTCATTCTTGACTATCTTCTTTCTTCATCACCACCCAAAAATAGCTGCCTAGTCCTATACATTCTACCTCCACAATGTGTCTTACATTCCTTCATTTCTTTCCATTTCCACCTACTTTAGACCCTCCTTTACTAATATTCAGATTACTGCAATAGTCTTCACGGATCACCCAGGTTCAGTTTTTTTTCCCCTTCACTTCCATTTCTCTCAAAACATCACTACAAAATCAATCTTCCTAAACCATTTCCTTGATTATGACATTGTCTTACTTAAAACTTTTTTCTAGAACCCTTAGATTCTATCTTAGAATTAATTCTAAGCTAGAAGAGTAATAAAAGCTAGGAAATTGGTGTTGTATCTTGCTCTGGGACACATAGCTAGGAAGTATTTGAGGCCACATTTGAACCCAGAACTCGCATCTCCAGGCTCAGCCCTTTATCTACCAAGCTAGACTTTTGCCTCTGCTTCAAAACTTTTAGTGACTCTGCTACCAATCAGATTCAGCCCAGATCCCTTGGCCTGGCACACCAAACTTTATATAATCTGGTTCTAATTTGTCTTTCCTGCTTTCTCTTCCACCACTGCCCCCAGTCCCATCTCCATGTATTCTTTGTCTCCAACCCAATTGGGCTACTTTCTGCCTAGTGCCTGGTACTTAATAAATGCTTTTTGATTGACTGATCTCAGATTATTGACATCTTACCTATTCTTAAAGGCCCTGCTCAAATGTCACCTCTGTCTTTCAGGAATACTTCATGGATCACTTAACCATATATTGCCCTACATTGTTTCACATATTTAAGTCCTCTACCTACTAAGATCATAAATTCTCCTAAGGGCAGTGGCTATTTCTCAGACTTCTTCCAAAACATCCTAGTACAGTGCAAGAACTATATAATCAATCAATAAATACGTGTCAGATGAAATTGAATTTCACTGAATTCATGACAAAGTTAACCTCTGAAATGGGCCTTTAAAAATGGACTCCCCCAACCACGTGGGCTTTCTCTGTCCTGTAACTTCTCTTCCAAATTCAGCTCCAGCACTTTCTATCTCTCCTCCCTAAGCACATTCTACCTGGTCTTATTTATGGCCTTCTCTTAACCCGTTTCTAAACTAGAAGCTCCTTAAGGACAGAGATTGACTCTTTTGTATGCCTAGTCCAGAGCTTTGTACAGAATGGTTGTTCAATATAGATTTGCTGAATTGAACCGAAGGTCAATCAATTTGGAAGCATTGCTGAATTCCATCCCTTTCCATATGTGCATGAATTAGAAACGGGCTTCATCTTATTCTCTCCCAGGAGGTATATTCTCCTCTGAAGCATGCACCTCCCTCCCATTAGTATTGTGTGAATGAGCCTTCTGTAATAATAATGAGGCTCAGGGAGAGAGACCTTTGCTTTCTAATCCAGGGGGGTATATTCTTCCCTTGATGTACCCATAACTCCTCTCACAGCTAATGGGTGTTAGAAACTGACATCCAGAAGGCAGTCTATCCCATTGTGGGAAAGAAAGGAAAGGTCTCCCTCCCTGAGCCTCATTATCATTCAGACCGTTCTTTTCTTAATACTTCATTTCTCAAACACTGTGATTTTCTCTTGGGAGACCTGTATGAAAGGGGAGCCTTAGAAATTAGACACCAGATAAACAGAAAAGAGTTTAACAGTTGCTTTCTTTGTAGGTCTGAGTTTGTTTTCTTAGACATCAAAGAACAATCTTATACCCATCAAAAGCATTTTTCTTTCAAGGAAATTTCTGTTTAGCCTGAGGTACAGTGTCCCCCAAACATGTAGGATTGCAGGCTGCTGGAAGATTGTGGAAGAATGTAATATGGATTTCCTGGGTCTGCTGACACAGCTATTTTAGATCACTGAGTTCTCAATCAGGAATCTTGGGGTCCCAAGAAACTAGACTGGTTTTCTCTAGGAAGCATTGATCTTCACTTTGTGCCTGTGTAGGCACACATTCTGTCTGAAAAGGAATAGGAGTAGCAATGGCAAGTAAGTGAGCTAGATTTAAAGCCAAGGGACCTGGGTTTGAATCTAGACTCTGATATTTATTGTTAATTGCTCAGAAGTCACATTGCCTTTCTGTGCCTCAGTTTCCTCATTTGTAGCATGAAAGGGTTGGTGTAGATGACTTCAAAGGTCCCCTTCAAAGGCTAAGTAAATAGAGTGTGAATAGACTCCCTTGAAAGTCAATACTCCTCTTCCCAAGTACAAATCTTGCCTCTGACACTATCTGTGTAGCCTTGGACAAGTAAGTTAACCTTATTCCTCATTTGAAAGATGAGCTGGAGATCCAAATGGAAAACCACTCCTGTATCTCTGCCAAGATAACCCTAATCTGGTTATTTCCTTTAACCCTCCAGGATACAGATGAGGAGTCTGAGTCCAGAGAGGTTAGATAAATTGTCCAAAGGGACATAGGTAGCAAGCAGAGGAGAGAACAAGTGAACTTCTCTAATTGTCTTCATAAATAGTGAACTATTCCTCCCTGGAGGCCCTTCAGACAAAACATAGATGACCACTCTAATAATGATAATGATAAATAGGAACAATAGCAATAGTAATAATTACTGGCGTTTCTATTTAACCTTCCAACAGCCTTGGGAGGTTGACGCTATTTATTCTCCTTTTATGGATGAAGGAACTGAGGCAGACATTTGCCAAGGGACTTGCCTGAAGTCACAGAGCTAATAAGAGTCTGAGGTTAGATTTGAACATAGGTCTTCCTGGCTTGAGGCTCAGTGCTCTGTGTAATGCAGCGTCTCTTAGCTTTCTTGTCAGGTACATTTTAGCATGAATTTTTTTTCAAGGATATGTTAGATGAGTTTGTTTTTCCAGGTCTGACATCCTGTGATTCAGGTTCATCAGTGTAGACTTGAACAGCCTGGAGCAGGTGAAAAACAAATAAATAAATAACAGCAGGCGTTCTGAAGTAGTTGTAAAGGATATGAACCACTCCTGACTAGTTTGCTAAATGCATACAGTCCTTTCAAGACTGTAGATCCTGCCTTCACTCTTCTGTCTCAGTCCCTGATCATCCAGTGAATTCCTTAGCTATGACTTCAGGCATCTGGCACTCTGCCTCTCTGGTGGCCCCACGCTTAGCTTTACACTGAGAGCTGGAAGATGTCATCTCAAAGGTCGCCAAGTCCAACCCCCCCATGGTACATAGGAGGCAACAGAGAGATAGGTTAGGTGACTCTGCCCCGGGTCATACAACTAATATACATCTCAGGGGGAGATATGGAACCAAGTTTTCCTGACTCCAAGTTATCCATTACACCACACCATCCATAAACACTGGAGGCAGAGGCTGCTGTTGAAGCACGTTTTGGGGCACTTTTATAATGAACCTAGGAGAGGTTAGAATTCTGAAGCTAAATGAGAGGTGGCCATGGAAATCGGGGTCTTAGACATAACAGATATTTAACAAATGCTTGTCATACTTGTTATTGAACATTTGGCTTTTAATAACTTTTCCCCCAATTACATGTAAAAAAACTTTAGCATTCATTTTTAAAAAATTTTGACTTTCCAACTCTCCCTAATTCATAGTTTCCCTTCCTTCCTCCATCCCATTTCTACCCCTTCTCCAAGATGATAGCAATCTGATATAGATTTTATAGGTGCAAACATATAAAGCATTTTTTCCATATTAGTCATTTTATAAAAGAGATCTCAAATGTAAATATCTATTGGTTGATATAACTGATAAAGTGCATTTCCAGACTTGCCACTATAGAGATAAAAGATCATATTTGTGGGGCCAGAAAAGATCTTAGAGATTTTCAGGTGCACATCTAATGTCACAATTCACCTTTGTGTCAAATTTGAGAATGTCCATGTCTTATTCTCCCTATTAGATTATAAGCTCCTCAAGAGTAGAGGTTTTGTTTTTCATCTTTGTCTTTTTTTAATATATATTTTAAATAATTTATTTATTTAGAAAATTTTTGCCATGGTTATATGATGCATGATCTTTCCTTCCCAATTCCCTCCCCCTTCCCAGAACTGACAAACAATTCCACTGGCTTATACCTGTATCATTGTTCAAAACTCATTTCCATATTATTCATATTTGAGATAGAGTGATCTTTTAACACTAAAACCCCAATCATACCCCCATCAAACCATACAATCAATCATATGTTTTTCTTCTGCCTTTTTACTCCCACAATTCTTTCTCTGGATGTAGATAGCATTCCTTCTCATAAGTTCCTCTGGATTCTCCTGGATCATTGCATTCCTGCTAGTAGAAAAGTCCATTATGTTGGATTGTGCCACCGTGTACCAGTCTCTGTGTATAATGTTCTCCTGGTTCTGTTCCTTTTACTCTGCATCAATTCTTGGAGGTCATTCCAGTCCACATGGAATTACTCCAGTTTATTATTCCTTTCAGCACAATAGTATTCCATCACCATCAGATACTATAATTTGTTCAGCCATTCCTATTTCCCTCTTTTTCCAATATTTTGCCACCACAAAGAGTATGGCTATAAATATTTTTGTACAAGTATTTTCCCTTATTATCTCTTTGAGGTACAAACTCAGCAGTGGTATGTTTGGATCAAAGGGCAGGCAATTTTTTAAAGCCCTTTGTGCATAATTCCAAATTGCCTTCAAGAATGGTTAAATTCATTTACAACTCAATCAGCAGTGCATTAGTGTACCAATTTTGCAACATCCCCTCCAACATTTATCACTTTCTTTTGCTGCCATATTGGCAAATCTGCTAGGTATAAGGTGGTACCACAGAGTTGTTTTTATTCACATTTCTCTAATCAGGAAAGATTTAGAATACTTTTCATGCAATTATTGATAGTTTTTATTTTCTCATCTGAGAAGTGCCTATTCATATCTCTTGACCATTTTTCAATTGGGGAATGGCTTGATTTTTTTATAAATTTGACTTAGTTCTTTATATATTTGGGAAATCAAATCTTTGTCAGAGAGTTTTGTTATAAAGATTTTTTCCCAGTTTGTTGCTTTCCTTCTAATTTTGGTTACATTGGTTTTTTTTTGTACAAAAAATTTTCAATTTGATGTAATCAAAATCATTCATTTTACATTTTGAAATGTTATCTATCTCTTGCTTGGTCTTAAATTCCTTTCTTTCCCAAATATCTGATAGGTATACTATTCTATGTTCACCTAATTTATTCATGATTTCATTACCTTTATTTAAGTCTTTTACTCATTTTTAATTTATCTTGGTATAGGGTATGAGATGTTGATCTAGACCTGATTTTCCCCATACTGTTTTCCAATTTTCCCAGCAGTTTTTGTCAAAGAGTGAGTTCTTGTCTCAAAATCTGGGATCTTTGGTTTATCAAACACTGACTTGCTGAGATCATTTATCCCTAGTCTATTCTATTAATCCACCCTTCTGTCTCTTAGCCAGTGCCATATTGTTTTGATGACCACTGCTTTATAGTACAGCTTAAGATCTGATATTGCAAGGCCCCTGTCCTTCACTTTTTTTCATTATTTTCCTTGATATTCTTTTTTTTCTTGTTTACACCTGGTTTATTCTTTAATTTAATAGATTAACTTAGTACAGAGTCCAGGTAAGCTTCACTCATACATAAATGAGAAAACTGAGTCCAGAAAAAAGAAGCTTTCTTTTTATCCCCAAAGAACACACAGTGGCACTCAAGCCTAAAGTTTAGTTTTTTTGGCTCTCATTCAGTTTTCTGCATAGTATGCTATTTGGTTAAGCCACTTAGCAAAAATCTTTCCTATGCCAGGAAAATATGGATAGTTAGATGTTGATATTCATGTTGATGGTGATTGAATTTGGAATTGGAGGTTTTCCTTCCATTTGAACCTTGTGTATCTTTCCCACTTTAATGATTAACATTTTCTTGGAGACCATCTCCAACCTCTTTCATCCTTCCATTGTATAGGTCTTCTCTCCCTCTCCCCATATACGCTTCTTTATGAAATATGAAATTACTGCCCCATTTTATTTCTTTTCCCAATTCTCTTAGTATAACCTCTTTTTGTAACAGGAATTTATATTTATGTATATATAGACACACACACACATATATATATATATATTTTGACAAGTCATCCTATACATAATAATAATAATTGTTAAGAGTTACCAATATTAGTTTTTCTTATAGGAATGCGCATCATTTGAACTTATTGGGTCCCTTAAATTTTTGGGGGGTTATTTTTCCCTTTCTTAATTACCTTTTAGTGATTCTCTTGAGTTCTATGTTTGGACACCAAATTTTCAGTTTAACTCAGGTCTTTTCATTAGAAATACTTGGAAATGTTTTATTTAATTAAATGACCATACTTTACCCTGAAAGAATTTAGTTAATTTTGCTGGGAGGTTGATTCTTGGTTGTAGACTCAGTTTCCTTGTTTTCCAGAATATCGTAGTACATGCCTTCTGGTCCTTCAGTGTAGATGCAGCCAGGTCCTAACTGTGGTTCCATGATATCTGAATGTTTTCTTATTAGCAGCTTGTAGAATCTTTTCCTTGGTCTGGTAGTTCTTGAATTTGGCTATAACATTCCTGGGCATTGTCAATTGGGGATTAAATGCAGGAGGCTATCTGGATTCTTTCAATCTCCACTTTTCCCTCTTGTTCAAGAATATTGGGTCAGTTTTGTTGGATAATTTCCTGTAGAATGATGTCCAAGCTTTTTCTTTTATCATGATTTTGGGGTAGTCCAATACTTCTTAAATTGTCTTTTCTGGATCTATTTTCCAGGGCTGTAGTTTTCTCAATGAGGTGTTTCATATTTTCCTTAAATTTTTTTTTCATTCTTTTGATTTTGTTTTATAGACTCTTGCTGCCTTATGAAGTAATTTGTTTCTAGTTGTTGGATTCTAATTTTTAAAGACTTGATTTCTTCCAAGGCTGTTTGGTCATCCTCCTTCTGGTCTGTTTTTCTTTGTAGGCCATATTTCACTTTCTATGACTCATTTTCAAGCTGGTCAATTCTGGCTTTCAAGACATTATTTTCTTGTTTTAGTTTATGTGCTTCTGTTTCCAGATGACTTATTTTGCTTTTTAAATTCTTTTCCTAATTGGTTTCAGCCTTTCGTAATTATTTTTTTGAATTTTGTTTTGAGTTCTTCCAAAGCCTGAGTTCAATTTGTTGGAGTTTCTGCATTTTACTTGGTTTTTCTTTGCCCTCCTCTGTTCCATTTGCTCTTTGTTCATTACCTGGATAGAAGCTGTGGATTGTAATTTCTTTTTTTCTTTTTCTGTTGTTTACTCATATTTTTTCCTCCTTTCCCCCCCATCATTGGCTATAATCTTGCTCCTCTGTTTAATTACTGGATCTGTGGGTTTGTGCTATTCTGTCCTAATGAGTCTTCTTTTATGCTCTGCTAATTGACTAGATTAGGCTGATGGAATATTAATGAACCCTGAAGTCAGATCCTCCCCCACTTGCAGCAGAAGCTAAAGGTATAGGTGAATGTATAGAGGCTGAAGGGAGCTGTGCTTCCTGCCCTGTTATCAAAATATTCTGTTGAGGTTTCAGGCTTGATCTGAGCCAGCAGGATTCTTAGAGTGGCTTTCAGTGAGATAGGTAAGGGAATGGTGCTGGAGATTGAGCTTTCCTGCCTTCTGAAGGCTTCTTATCTGCCCTATTGATAGATGGTATGGAGTTGATCTGTGGGTCTAGATGTGCCTTAAGGCCAAAACCATGAGAATCAGAAACCCTAGATGGAGAGTAGTGGCTGTGACTAGGCTGTCTTCCCCTCTGTGTCTCTCCTCTAGCTGCCTCTCTGCTATCTTTGGTTATAACCCTGAGCAAGGAACAACTGTGGCAGAAAGGCACTCCCTCTGGCCTGGAACCTTTGCCCTGAAATTTCAGGACTGTGAAGGACTCAGCACAGGAAGTGCGGGAGGGGTCCTGGGACCTTCCTTCTTCCTTTTCCTTAAATCTGAGCATTCAGGCTTTTATGTGTACCTTTTAAATTGAATTAAGCAGGAGGGACCCTCACCTCTGTCCTGCTGTTAAATTTGGTTTTCTCAAAGTACTCTGTTTTTGATTGGTGTGGAAGGGTTTTTGAGATCTGGACTTTTGCTACTTGTAAGAGATCATCTTGACTCTGACCCTTTCCCTTGATATTCTTGATCTTTTGTTCTTCCAGATGAACTTTGTCACAATTTTTTTCTAATTCTATAAATAAGTATTTTGGTATTTTGATAGGTATGGCACTGAAAAAGTAAATTAATTTGGGTTGGATTGTCATTTTTATTGTATTAGCTGATTGTACACATGAGCAATTAATTAAATTAAAATAAAATAAATTAAATTAAAATAAAATAAATTAAAGTTGTGATCATATAATTCCTGTGTTTGTCTTGGTAGATAGATTCCTAAATATTCTATATTGGCTAGAGTGGTTTTTAAATGGAATTTCTCTAACTCCTACTGCTGAGTTTTGTTGAAAATATATAGAAATGCTGATAATTTACTTGGGTTTATATTTTTGTAAATATTCACCCATTTTGCCTAGATTGTCATATTTATTGCCATATAATTGGGCAAAATAGTTCTTAATAATTACCCAAATTTCCTCTTCATTAGAGTCACCCTTTTCATCTTTGATATTGTTAATCTGATTCTCTTCTGTCTTTTTTAAAACTAGATCAACTAGTACTTTATCTATTTTATTTTTTCAAAGTACCAGCACCTAGTCTTAGTTCTTTTACTTTCAATTTTATTAATTTCTCCTTCAATTTATAGGATTTTCTATTTAGTTTTTATAAGGAGATTTTTAATTTGTAATTTTTATAATTTTTTAAGTTTTAAACCCAATTCATTGATCTCCTCCCTCTCAATTTTATTGGTATCAGCACTCATAGAGAGAGATAAATTTTCCCCAGAATACTGCTTTGGCTGCATCCCATTCGTTTTGATATGTTGTCTCCTCATTGTCTCCTCTTTAATGAAGTCTGTAATTGTTTCTATGATTTCTTTTTTGACCCACCATTTTTGAAGAATTAGATTATTTAGTTTTCAGTTAATTTTAAATTAACCTTTCCATGTGCCATTGTTAATTACAATTTTCATTGCATTATAATCTAAAAAGTTGCATTTATTATTTCTGTTTTTCTGCATTTGTTTTCAATATTTCTATGCCCTAGTACATGGGCAATCTTTGTATATGTATCATGTACTACTGAGAAGAAGGTATATTCCTTTTAATCCCTGTTCAATTTTCTCCAGATATCAATTAACTCTAATTTTTTCTAACATTCATTCATTTCCCTTACTTGTTATTTATTTATTTTTTCGTTCAATTTATGTAGTTCTGAAAGGGGAAAGTTGAGATCCCCACTAGTATGGTCTTACTATCTATTTCTACATTTTTTACTTTAGATGATGCATAATAAATTCTGTTCCAGCTTTTACACTCAATCTGTGTGTGTCACCCTGGCTCAAATGTGTTTCTTGTAAACAACATATGTAGGATTCTGGTTTTTAATCCACTCTGCTATCTACTTCCATTTAATAGGTGATTTCATCCCATTCTCATTCAGCATTATGATTACTACCTGTGTGTTGCCATTCATCCAATTATCCTCTTTAGATCCTGTTCTATTCCTATACTTTCTGTTCCTCCTTACCAGTATTTTCTTTTTTGTCACCCCCCCTTTCCCCTTCCTCTAATTACCTCCCTCTTCCCCTGTCTTCTTATTCCCCTTCTACTTTTTGTAGGGTAAGATCAAATTCTATACCCCACTGAGTATATTTGTTTTTTCCTCTCTGAACCAATTAAGATGAGAATAAAGTTTCAGCATTGCCCATCACCACACTTGTCCTTCCCTATATATGATGATTTTTCATGTCTCATTATATCATTTACCCCATTCTATTCTCCCTTCCCTTTTCTCTCAGTTAAATCTTATCTTTCTACCCTTAATTGATTTTTACATGTCATTCACATGCATACATATATCATGTATTTATATTGTTCCATATTATTACATTTACATACACATCATATCATTATATATCATCATATACATCATATCATCATGATCAGGTTATTTCTCCATCATCTTTCTGAGTAAATTCCTTCTATCTTCTCTACTATTAAGAGTAATTTTTGAGAATTATAGAAATCCTCATTCCATATAGACATATAAATATTTTGATCTCAATGAGTTCCTTAAATTTTCTTTTTCTTATTTATCTTTTGGGGTTTCTCTTGGGTCTCATGTTGGACATCAATTTTTTTTTAAATCTGGCTTATTCCTTAGGAATGTTTGGAAATCTTCTATCTTATTGAATACCTATTTTTTCCCATGAAAGAATATACTCAGTTTTGCTGGATAGGTGTCTCTAGGTTATAAATCCAAATTTTTGCCTTCCTGAATATCATATTCCATGCCTTTTGATCCTTTAATATAGAAACTGCAGGTCCTGTGTGATCCTGATTGTAACTCCTTGGGATTTGAATGGCTTCTTTCTGGCTGTTTGAAGAATTTTCTCCTTATTTTGGTGGCTCTTGAATTTAGCTATTGTATTTCTCAGAGTTTTCATTTGAGGATTTCTTGCTGGAGGTGATATGTTAATTCTTTCAATTTCAATTTTATTTTCTTGTTTGAGGATCTCTGGGCAGTTATCTTTGATAATTTCTTGTAATATGATGCCCAAGATTTTTTCTTGATCATGGCTTTCAGTTAGTACAATAATTCTCAAATTGTTTCTCTTAGATCTATTTTCTAGGTCAGTTGTTTTTTCAGTTTAAGATATTTCATGTTTTTCTCTTTTTTCATTCCTTTGATTCTGCTTTATTGTTTCTTGATTTCTCATGAAATTATTAGTTTCTACATAGTCAATTCTGATTTTTAAGCTGTGATTTCCCTCTGTCACTTTCTGTTTCTCCTTTTTCAATTGGCCCATTTCTTCCCTCATCACTTTCATTTCTCCTTATATCACTTTCCTTTCTTCTTACATCACTTTCATTTCTCTTCCCCACTTTTCCTCTGACTCTTTTAATTGATTTTTGAAGTATTTTTGAGCTCTTTGAGAATTTGTATCAAATCCATATTTTTCCTTTGGACTTTGCATGTGTTTCCTTTTCTTTCACTGTCCCCTTCTGTGTCTGTACTTTGTTCTTTGTCTCCATAAAAATTCTTTAGAGTTATGTGTTTTTTTTGTTGTTTGCTCATTTTTTATATCCAATTATAATTAGGCTCTGTTTTCTGGAAAGTTGGGGTACCCTATTAAATTTTAGTTCTTGCTTGATGTTTTTGTCAGCTTATTTTCTGGGTCTTAGGGTTAAGAGCTCTGAGAGTCTCCCTCTCTTCCCCTCTCCCCCCAGTTCAATTGACCCTTGAGATGCAGAAGGCTTAAATATTTGCCTCAGGCTTGGGAGTAAACTTTTGATTTCACTTTGACCTTCATCACATCAGGGGATGATCAAATTCTAGCTCTAGGCTTAGGCTTAAATTTTTGTTCTTGCTATGTACGTGATCTAAGCAGGCACAACCTTGCTTGCCCTGTCTTGGAGTTGTGCCCTGAGCTTTGGGCAGAAAGATCAGTACTTAGTACTTTGTGCTATCAGCCACTCCAAACTGTGTACTCTGTCCTTATTCCAAGCCCAGACTGGAGATCCTGGCTTAGTTTTAGGCCTGCATGGATCAGCCCACTTCATCCCAGACTGTCCTGGGCTGGGACTTCAGACTTCTCCACTGGTTTGAAATTTCAAGGGGTATGGGTTGACTTGTACCACTATTTGCCCAGGTAGGCTCTCAGAGTCTGAATGTTATCTTGGACTTGGGTTCCCAAGCTGGGATAGCAGATGTGGGGTAGGAATACAGGGTGGTGGTGGCTTGCTCTTCCCTCCTGGCTAAAGCCTTTTCCTGGCTCTGCTTTCTTCTTACCTCAGTTCCCCAGATGATCTCTGCCTACCTTTAGGGTTTTTCTTTTCTTGAAAGTTTTTTCACTCTGTCTCCTTATTGGTTTTTTCACTCCTATATTTGTTTTGTGGCAATATTTTAATCTTGGTCACAGAGGATTCTCGTGGTGACACAACAGATCTGGTTTACTTCTCCATTTTGGCTCTGTCTGTAATGCTTTTCATCTTTGAATCCTCACCATCTAACACAGCAGACTGTCAGAAAAGATTCTTAGAATGTTATTTAAATTGAATAGAAACAGCCATAGAGAGAAGATTAAAAATGAAATATCAAAGAAAAAGAAATCATTTCTTCTCTTTCCCTAAATGTCCACTGATTGTAGGTGAAGGAGGGTGCAAATAAATAATCAATACAAATATTGACAAGCAAATGTTATTATGAACATGTTCAACTGAGCAACAGAAATATTTCTTCTATTGGGAAGGGAAACCTGGGTAATTTTATTGCCTCTCCAACCAATAACTAGAGGTAAGGGTGGAAAATGAGGATTTAGTGTTTTAGAAATTCTCTGCAAATGTTAAACAAAAATCTTATTTTTCTTTTTAACTTTTATTTTGTTTTCAATTAACAAAGACTGATTTTTCTCCCTCCTTCCACTTCCCCTTGGAGAGAAAGAAGAAAAACAAACCCCTGGTAACAAATACATAGTCAAGCCAAACAAGGTCCTACATTGGCCACATCCCAAACGATGTCTGTACCCTGAGTCCATTATTTCTCTGTCAGGAGATTTATAGCATCTGTCATAATTAGTCTTCTGAAACCCTTATTGGTCACTGCATTGATCAGTGTCATTTGTCAATCAAAATTGTTTGTCTTTATAATGCTGTCATTATTGTGAAAATTATTCTTCTGGTTCTATAAAACAACAGTCTTGAAAGGACTATATAAACTTAAGAAAGACATAGTTTTCCAATAATACCTCAGTCTTATTGCAGCTTAGAGATGAGATTTATTAACTTGGGCAGGCTGTGGTTGCTCTGAAACTATGACACTATAAATGGGAACCCCCAGAGTCTAGATCTTTTTGTGAACACATGTCTTCAGGTTTAATGGGAGGGGAGAGGAAGGACATAACACACCATCTATGCTCAACAACAGGCCTGTATCCAAGATACAGTTTTTACAAAATGTTCCCTAGCAAAAGGAATATGTTTGCAAATATTGCCAAATCACATGTTAATTTCTTCATCCATATCTCAATATCAAAGTCTATTCATTTTCATTTTTGGCAAAGTGAAGGTCCTCCATAAGGACCCTAAGAATCCCCAAAGCTTAACTGAAAAAAGGGGACAAAGAAGGAACGGGGGAATGGCAGATGGGTGGGGCCAAACATCTATAAATACCTACAACTGACTTCATTTTATATGCTGGATTTCCTAAGCTGGCAGCTGTATTTGAGATCCACAGGCATACTTTACATAGTAAAACAACAATAATAGTGATACATACAGAATTGTCTGTTTATTCTTTGTTGAGACTTCTTTTTTCTGCATAGCATTTTCACTGACTTTTTTGGAGCCTGTGAGAAGAATCAAATTATGCTTATTAAAATTTGTGTATTTCTGGAGGGATACACGTTCCTATAACCTTCATTATGATGCTCTTAATTAACCAATATGCCTCACAATAAAGTATCTAGCTGTCACCAAAATCAACACTTTTCAGTTATTAATAGATTAAGGAAAGAATGTTAATTTCTTCAAGCTCCATTTCATTTGGTCTCATTACTTCAGGAGCCAGATGGTTACAGGGCTAGACCTGTCAACAGTTATTGTGAGGAAGAATACATTCAGAAACACTAAGCTGAAGCATGAATAACAGGGAAAAATGAATTCCAAGGTAGCAGTGCATAACACAAGGGAGTGCAGAAAGTTATTTTGCAGAGAATAAGAAGAAATCATGAATCAGAATATTTTAATTGATACTTTTTCTCTGCTCCCCTTCAAATGCTCTACCAGGTCCACCCCCACCCCCAATTTTTTTCCCTGCAAATTCCTTTGGAGCTATGCCCCAAAGTTACCCAGTTGTTTATACTCTTTGAGAGCAATACCACATCTAGGCTTATACAGAGAAATCATGGAAAGGGAGAAAGATCCTATGATTACCAAAAATAAAACATTTATTATGACTCCTTTATGTTGTTGAAGAACTAGATGGGGTGTCCATCAATTGGAGAATGGATGGAGACAAATCATGGGCTATGAATGTGATGGAATATTATTGCACTAAAGGAAATGACTGGGGAGATAGATTCTGAGAAATCTGATAAAACGTGTATGAACTGATGCAAAAGTGAAGTGAATAGAATCAGAAGAGCAATTCTTACTTTAACAACATTGTAAAGAAATTCAGAAGACTTAACTCTGATCAAAGAGATGGCCAACCATGATTCCAGAAGGCTTTTGGTGAAACTCATGAAGACTCATGATGTTGCCCACCTCCTGAGAGAGAGAGATGTGCTCAGAGCAGAATGAGAAATATATTTTGAATGTAGTTAATTCAAGAATTTGTTTTGTTTATCTATGCATATTTGTTATGGGGAGAGGGTTCTTTTTTTTCAGTTGGAGGAAGGTGGATGTGAAAAAAAATAAAAGATTGATCATTGGGAAAAATAAAATGTGGTAACTATATTATGAGTCTATGGCTCCAACTGTCCTGGACATAGCTTTCTATTTTCAGGTAACTAATATTTCTCTTATCCTTAAAGGCGCCTAGATTTAACAATTCTCTTTTCCTTCATTAAAGATGGTTAATTGATTAAATTCACCTGGAAGAGATGGCAGCATTAACAGCACCTCATTCTCTAGAGATACCTCCTTCTATTATGTTAGGAATCCCTTTTTGTCTCCTTCTAGAAGAAACCACCCTGAAAAGGGTCTCTAGTACATAATTACTCCAAGTATGTTTTGGAAAATGTCTTCATTCTGTCTTCCAGGGGTCAGGACTAAAAACCAGCAGGCTGGGACTTTTGTACTTGGAGGCTGTTTCTGTCCTATACCTGGTCCTATGCCTCAGGAAAGTTACTTGCTGTTTTTTAGCCCTCAGTTTCTCTCATTTTCGAAATTAAAAAAAAAGTTTGCAGTGTTTTAATAGTCAAGACAGTTCCCTTCATAAGATCATAGATTTAGAGTTTGATGGGATATTTGAGGTCATTTAGCTTAACCCTCTCAATTTATAGATTGGGGGGGTTAAGGATCAGAGAGATAAGGTGACTTGTTCATGGTCACACAGATGTTCAATGGCAAAGACAAGATTTGAACCATGACTCCAAACCCCATTTTTTTTGAAATGCCAAATAATTTATTCTTAGTAATGAGCAAGAAGAACTGCAGGGACATTGTACACCAATTGTCTGTGATCTTTTTTCAAAGATCCAACTCTGTAGGGTCTCAGAGTGGGATTTTGCAGCTTCCTCCTAAAGTGTTCTTGTCAAACATGTACTCTCCAGTCTTAAAAGATGGCATTCTTTAAGTAATATGGAAGTAACATGAACTTGTTAACAGAAACTTCTGAATATCTGTTGGTAAGGAGGCCTTGAGTGATTTGCAAATCACATTTTCTTTAAAAAGTCCTGAATTGCATTATACATGTGTTACATGAAAGATCATTAAAATAAAATGTGAATAGAACTAATATTGGAATCTTAAAATTATATAGCTGGAAAGGACTTTAAGAGATAACATAGCATGATTGTTTATTTGTATAAGTGAAAAAAACCTGAATATCAGAGGGCTGCCCAATATTATGGTTAGAGACAAACCCAAGATTGAAATCCAAGTTCCCTGGCTCCCCATTCTAGCACTCTCTCCAGTATAATAGAAAGTAGTTTTCTTAAATTAAAATAGCAATATTTTAGGCAGTAAAGGAGATCAGTGGTTATAGAGTGGAGGACCTAGAATCAGGAAGATCTGAGTTCAGATCTTGCTTCTGGCAATAACTTAGCTGCATAGTCATAGATAAGCCACTTAACGGTAATATTAATAACTAACATTTATGTAGTATTTATGATATGGTAACACTGTACAAAATGTTTATAATTATTACCTCATTTAACTACTGTGAGAGATAGGGGCTATTATTATCCCCATTTTGCAGAGGAGAAAACTGAGGCAGGCAGAAGTTGGGACTTGCTCACACAGCTAGTAAACTTTGAGGCTGGATTTCCATTGTACCTGCCACTTTTCTCAACTATAAAATGCATATGATAATAATACTTATCTCTCATGAGTGTTGTGAAAAAGAAATCTACCTCCAAGAGGTGATAGATTGATTAAGAAGGATAGATAATGGATTGATAATGGAAAAACCCAACTAGGAACCTCGCTAGGGCCAGTAAAGCACAGCCCCTTAAATTATATAAACCAAGTTTATTTAGGATTAAGCATATGGTAGATAAACTTAACAGGGTCCCTGTCTCTAAAAAACTAATCTCCACCCAACCTTATAGACTCCCCTCATGGAGAATGCTCTTTAGATTTTCTCAAATCCCTTCTTACCAACTTCCTGATCTATCTAAAACCCAAATCTATCTGACTATCTTAATTAACCACAATATTATAGATTGTCTCTAAAAGCTAAGGATAAAGGATTCACAGATGGACTGAGTCCTTACCCAGCCTTGGGTTGGCTTCCTAGGTAAACTCAAAGGCCCAGATGAAAAACCCTTAGGTTTACCTTAACCAAGTTGTGTCATCCAGATTGGTTTCAGCACTTCAGGGAAAGACAGATCTCCTCCAAGGCAGTTCTCCAAAACCAGGAATTTCCTAATCTTTCTACAAAATTAGTCTGTTCCCAGGAGATGATAGAGCAAAACATCCTCCCTTCTAGCTCAGAGAGGAGCCAGATCTGGAGTTTAAAGTGTCTCCCAGGGTTTGTGTCTAAATTCTTCTCCTTTCCTCTTAAAGACAATCTTTACTTTTTTTTTTCTTTCCCTTATCCCCTTATCCTTAGCGTTATAAGGATCAAACAAAATAATGTAAGCAAAGCACTTTGCAAACCTTTATGTGCTATGTAAATTCTAGCTAGTTCTTTCAAATAACAATAATAATAACTGATATTCATGTGGCATTTTAAAATATGTAAAACTTTTGAGATTCTTTTACCTGAACTTTGCAATATTGCTGTGTAAAGTAATTATCCCCATTTTATAGGTAAGAAAACTGAGCCTCAGAAAAGTTGTGACCAACCAGTGTCACACAGTTGGTAAATGCCACTGGTAATATTCCAACCAAGTTCTATTTGGTTCAACACTGACTATTCCATACACTGCACCACACCATATCTCATAGAATATAAATTTATAGGTAAAAGGTATTCATTATAAAATTTGTAGCCGTAAGAGGGCCTCTAGAACAGTGGTTGGATTATCTGGAGTCAATAATCTCTTAGGACAAGAAGTCAAGGAGGTACTACATTTTACATCCATTGGGTAGTGAGGGGAATGTGAGGGATGCCCACCTTTATGAAATCCTGGATCCATTTAGGAGGAGAAAAAACTTCAACAATTTACATATTTTTGTTTGAGGTGTTAACAATCTACAGAATGTTTCTTGTGCTATAAAAAAATTCATTTCAGTATGACAGTTGCTTACCCCAGGACAACAGGAAATGTTAGGAACTCGGGAGGAATACACAATGACATGTAGTTGAACAAGGATGAAACTGCAGCTAGTGCCACTGTGCTTTTTTCTTCTTTCCATGACTGACCTTGCAAATTTATTCTTCACCACATCTAAACAGGGTCTTGCTCTCATGGCCTTGCCTATGAAATTTCCTTATTGGTGTATTCCAAGAACAAATAGGGAAGAGGGACTAGATTTGTGATTTCGTTGATATTGGAAATTCCCTGGTGAAGAAACTCCCTCTGCAAATACGGGTCAGCATCATCTCTGCAACTTGTAGTCCTAGAAAGGACCCCAGAGTGGTGAGAAATGAACTGACTTGCCCAGGATATGCCCAAAACAGAACCTGAATCTATGTGTCTTCCTTCTTTCTAACAACTTCATTTTTTTCAGGCCATTCTCCAGACTTTCAGGATCCTCATGCTAGAGTTAGCAGGGATATCAGAAGATGCTCAGTTTAACTCTATCAATTTACCGATGAAGAAACTGAGGCCAAAATTGACTTGCCCAAGGTCACATAGGTCATTACTGTTAGACATGGGATCTATAAAATGATAATTAAGTGTAAAAAACAGGAGCTTCACTTTCATTCAGGGCTTTTTTACTACTTCATATAATAGGGTATTTCATACTGTATGAGATGGACCATGAAATGAACAAAAGGGTTTACATAAAAGTAGGGGACCTACCATGGTCAGTGGTTAGAGTATTCATCTGGATAGAAACATCTTCCTGGGTTCAAATCTGGCCTCAGACATTCACTGGCTATATGACCCTGGGCAAGTCACTTAACCCTGCTGGCCTTAGTTTTCTCTTCTGTAAAATGAGCTGGAGAAGGAAACAGCAAAGAAGTGTAGTATCTTTGCCAAGAAAATCCCAAATGGAATCATGAAGAGGTAGATATGACTGAAACAACAGAATAACAACACATAAAACTATCAGAAAAACATACCCTAGAGCTTTTTTTTACCTCTATATCCTCTTTTCTCACTCCTAAATCCAATCCAATCTCACTTCTGAAACCTTTTTAAAATTATTGTTGTCCTAATACTTCTTGTCACATTTTATTTTTCAGATAGTTCATCACTTGGCCATAAATTATATGATGAATATCTTTAATCTTTTTTCTTTATTAAAGTTTATTTATTTATTTAATTTAGAATATTTTTCCATGGTTGCATGATTCATGTTCTTTCCCTCCCCTCCTCCCACCCCCTCCTAAAGCCAACAAGCAATTCCACTGTGTTTTACATGTATATGATGAATATTTTTATCTATTAATTGATATTTAATAATAGGTGATGTGGTACAGTTAATGGAATTAGAAATGAGTTCTAGTCTCATTTCTGTCACTTCGGTATTATTTACACTTTCATGACATCTCATGTATATGCCCACTTCTCCTGTCTGACACTGCCACCACCATGGTGTAGGCCCTCATTACTTCACTCCTGGACAAATTCAATAACCTGCTAAGGTCTCTTCTTTGAGCCTATCCCAGCTCCAATCTATCCTTTGCTAAGTCTTGATGGGCAAAAGCATTGGACTAAATATAATAAGATGAAATTTGATTGGAGTAAATAGGAAGCCTCCTATTTGGATACAATAAATTAAATTCAAGGGAAAAGTAAAGGAGAACTAGTTAGAAAGCAATTTGTCTGAAAAAAAAAATTGGGATTTCTTTTTTACTGCCAACTCATTATGAGCCAATAATGTGATATGGCAGCCAACAAAGCTATTTCAATCTCAAGCTACATTTAGGGTGGCCTCATTGTCAGGACTTAGGAGGTGAAAGTTTTAATGTGCTCTGCCTTCCTCAGACCTCATCTGGAGGGTTATGTTTAGTTCTGGGGGCCCCCAATGTAAGAAAGATCTTGATAAACTCAAGGGATCATAGAACATAACCATGTATTACAGCATAATCTTTGAGTATAATTGATAAGCTGGATGATATGCAGAGGATACAAAGATAAAACAAAAGAGGGTCCCTTCTCTCAAAAAAGTTTGCAATCGAAAGGCAGAGGCAACACACAACTATGTACAAATTAGCTATATCTAAAGTAAATTAGAAATAATCAACAGAGAGAAGGCATTAGAATTGAGAAGGATTGATAAAGGCATCTTGCAAAAAAAACAACAAATTTTAACTAGAACATCCAGGAAGTAGAGATAGTAAACAAGAACATTCTAGGCATGGGGGTAGCCTGTGAAAATACACAGAGTCAGGCGATAGAGCATCTTGTTCAAGGAACAACAAGGAGATCAGTGCCACTGGATTGCAGAGTACTTGGTTGAATTTAAGAAGACGGAAAAGGTACTGGGTGGGAAGGAGG
Source organism: Gracilinanus agilis (assembly GCF_016433145.1). Lineage (NCBI taxonomy): Eukaryota > Metazoa > Chordata > Mammalia > Didelphimorphia > Didelphidae > Gracilinanus > Gracilinanus agilis. The sequence continues at coordinate 56,472,890 of NC_058134.1, read as the reverse complement.
TCAGGTTATGAAGACCTTTGAATGCCAAAAAGAGAATTTTATATTTGATCCAGAAGATGATTGGGATTTTTCTTTTGAGAGTGGTGAAAGACTTTGAGTCCACGTCATATTCTATCAGCTGCCTTCAAGAATTTGAAAGGCTCTTATGTAGAAGTGATTTTATTTAGTTTTGGTGGCTTCAGAGGACAGAACCAGGAACAATGGGTGGAAAAGGGGGGAAAGGGTGATGTTAGGTTGGATGTCAGGGAAAAAAACTTCTTAAAATTAAAGCTGTCCCAAAGTGGAAGGATCTATCTTGAGAGTTTATGGGTTTCCCCTTCTAGGTCTTCAAGCAAAAGTTGAATGAGAACTTTTTGCATATGTTATGGTGAATTTCTAGTCAGATATAGATTTCAACAGATGCCTCCTGAGTTACCTTCCAGTTCTCAAATTCTGTGATTCAGTGGCTGTCTCCTAGGTATCTAAAACTTGACATATTTGAAACAAAATTCAGTATTTTTTCCTTCAAAACCACTATTCTTCCTAACTTCTCTCTTTCTGTTAGTACAATTATTAATGCTGTTACCTAGGTTCAAAAACTTGGAATCATCCATAACTCTTCATTCTTCCTAAACCTTATAGCCAACCAGTTACTGAATCTTGTTGATTCTACCTCTGACACATACCCCAAATCTATTCCAATCTGTTGGCTCATTTGGGCAGCACCCTTGTTCAGGTACAAATTGTCTTCTTCCATTAGACTGGAAACTCCTTGAAAGTAGAGAATATCTTTTACCTTTCTTGGATCCCCAGCGCTAAGTATATTGCCTAACAAATAAAAGGCTCTTAATAAATTTTTATTGATGAATGACTATTATTGACTCCATTGTTTTATGCTGCCCTATGAGATATCTTCCCAATGTGCTCAAAGGAGGACAATTATGGGAGGCTGAATATAGCTGCAGTCAGAAGGGACTATATTCCTTTATGGTGAATATTTGAGCTATTTTTTAGAAATAATAAACATATGTGAGGAAATGCCAAATGTACCAGTGATAATACAAAGTCCTACTATAAACCCAACTTAAATAATTTTTATAACTTCTAGGAGAATGGCTATCTTTTTTTTCAACATATCCTCTTTGACATTTGTACTTGTTTTTTTGTAAGAAGCATTTTTCCTTAGCATCTGCTAATTTCACCTTCTAACATTTATGCTCCTACACATCTATACTAACACTTAATTTTGATATTTTCCTGCTTAACATCCTATTTCATATTAATAATTTTGTTTTGCAAAATATAATATTTATACTTAAAGCTTCATTTGAAAACCAATAAAATAACATTAAGCCAAAACAGAATTTTCTTGTCGATACTTTAATGTAGGAAATCAGAGTTCTGTAGCTCATACAGAGAAGACTGAGCAAACTTCCAGGTTGCTAGACAACTAAGCAGTGGGCAACTCATGCTTCATGAGGTGATAAATCCCACACCTGCCTTAATCTGAAGTATTATTTCTTTAAATTCAGGGCACAAATGTTTAAGAAAGACTATTCACAAACTGAAGAGTATTCAGAGGAAGGTGATTAGGATAGTGAAGGACCTTAAGACCATCTCAAATAATTCTCAGTTGAAGAGACTGGGAATAGTGAACCTGGAGAAGGGAAGATATTGAGGGACATGAGTTATCTTCAAGAATATGGAAAAAACTCATATAGAAGAGAGATTATTTTACTACTCTCTCTTACCACCCAAATAGTGCCTTAATGTAAATTCCTTCCTCCTTTGCTTTTCCCATGCCTAATGTTCTGTGATCAGCTAAACGAATCCAACCCCAGAAAAATGGTCCCAGATAGCATTTTCAATGTTCTCCTTAAAATAAATATCATAACTAGCCTCATCTCTCATATTTTATAGGATTAGATCAACTGATTTGATAAATGAAGGTGGAACATGATCCCTTGCAAAGAGAATAGAAGAATCAAGAAACCAACGACCTAATTCCTAGGGTTAGCTCTTCCATGGAATACTGGACCTTGGAAAGGTTACTGTTTATTTTTCAGTTTCTTAATGATGCAAATATGTCATGGTAGATATAAATCTTAGACCAACATTCAGACTGGTAGGATCATACAATGAAATATTTTTAAAGGTGGAAGTAACTTTATTGTTAAGGTTGAGAATTCCAAGGGAAAGCAAACACTTGTGGTATTGGGACAGTTTCTACTAATTTTTCACTATCTCTCTCTTTCTCTCTCTCACTATTTAAACAGTCTCAATCCATGGCACTGGTGTTCAGATAATGTCAGGAAATAATGGTGACAGAACATGCATTTGGTTATTGCTTGCATGATGTGGAATCCAGCCATGTATTTGGCCATGGGGCAATTATTGAGTGAGTGAAGTAGAAGAGGAAGAAACGAGAAGAGAATGAAATTCAGGCTAGATTAATGAATGTATATAGATCCAGAATAAGACATTGCTCATTGAAAGTAAGGAAAGGAAGCTCTCCAAGTACAGTTCTATGGATCCAACTCCACAATGGCCTGGGGAGTGATTAACAACTGACCAGAAAAGTTGTAGATCTTGGGTAAAGAAGATCTGACTTTGAGTCAAAGTGCTAACCCCACAGACTGATAATGGCATTTGGAAGGGTAATTGTGATAGTGAAGCTGTGATATAAGAAAATAATTGATAGTAATGGTTCTGAGTGATACAAATCTCCACACAGGAAAATTGTGGGGAAATGCCAGTGGACTCAGTATTTATTAAGCATCTACTATCTAATGTGCAGGACATTATGCTAAATGTTGGGGATACAAAGAAAAGCAAAAAATAATACCTTCTCTCAAGTAGCTCAGAGTCTAATAGCAGCCACATGCAAATAACTACATGAAAAAAATATATAGGAGAAATTGGAGATAATTCCCAAAAGAATGGGGATTCTTGGATAGAAATCCTGTGTAAAAATCTGTGCTTATATTCAGGTGATAGGAAGGAACTGAAAAATTGGACTGGATTAATCAGATTGCTATAGATAGCAGTTGCTGATGAGACTTGGCTCTAGACTAGGCAAAATTTAGCTCCTATCTGAGAATGTAGCTCTAAGGCTCCCTCTGTCTTCACTTAAAAGAACTATACAGAGAAAGAAGCAGTATCTTTCTACAATTTATTATATGTGAACCATGAACAATTAGTTTTGCTTTTATTTAAGCTGTTGAAAATGTCTATTACGCCTTCTCATTTTTCCCTAAGAAAATCCAGGGTTAGGTTGAAGAGATAGTCGCAGTATCTCTGAAGGAGAAAGAAAAGGTCATTTCAATTACTTTCTCCTACAAAGGCATGCTAGCCAAAGTAGGTAAAGTTTAAAATAATCCTGTAGATAAGTTAAAAGAAAAAAAAATCAAGTCCATACAGATTTCTGCCAGCCTGAGAAACTAGAAATGGCTCCCATTCATTCTGGCATTTTTTTCCTACTTCCCAAATCACTAAACTAAGATAACACAACCTCTAGCCTTCCCAAAATATACTCAAAGATCCTAAAGACAGAAATTCTTCTTGGAGACAAGGAATAATTGAAGAGGTTATTTGAAGCTGTTATGTATTGAAGGGTTAATTGAAGAGGGATAAAAGAATGAAACCAATTTTATTTGGTTTAATGCCTGATATTCTCCCCCTACCCCATCTCCAGGCTCTGAAGTATTTCCTCTAAATTTGGTTAAATTTTCTTTCAGTTTTGAGCACATTGCAGTATGAATTTTGTTATGTTTCAGAGGGCCAATCAGTATGGCCAAAGTTAATACCAAATGATGCCAAGATGATGGATTTTTACAGTTTTTCTCGTTATGATTATTTTAAAGAAGCAAATATACCATAAGGCTTACATGTTCATATCAACTATGCATCATCTGGAACTTCAAAATAAGAAAAAGGAGCTGTTCCCATCAATCCTAGGAAACAATTGAACATTTGAAGATTGAAAATGGCTTGAAATCTACATGTATTTTAAAGTTTCTCACTTCAAAAAGAACCTTTGCTGCCTTTCATATGAACAAGGGACAAAATTAAATGCAAAAGAGCCTGCTAATGCAAGATTAAGATTCTCAGAGGAACATCAATTTCTGCACATTCTACTGATTCTGAATATTAACATCTCATATTTAAGAGCCTAGCTATCTCTGAAAAACACAACATTGGAAGCATAATGAATCCAAATGAAGGGAATTTCATTGACTCACACTTTTTCAGCATGTTTGACCACCATGCAGTCAACTAGGTTATCGAGGGTCTAATTACTCAATTTCAGGATTAGTCTTGCTCCTGAAGTTCTTCCCCACCCCCCACTAGTACCATTATGCTTCCATTTCATTTTATTTCAGCACCTTCTCTCAGGGACAGGGACATGGTTAGGAAGTGGAAGTGAAACCCAAACTAGAAAACTTTTGCTAGAGGTAAGGACTGGATGGAAGAGTAGCCAGATGCTACAATAGATAGAGCTTCCAGCCTGGAGTCAGAAAGACCTGAGTTTCCATGTGACCTCCAATACTTAGTAGCTGTGTGACTCAGGGCAAGTCACTACCGATTTGCCTCAGTTTTCTCATCTGTAAAATGAACTAGAGAAGGAAATGACAAACCACTCTAGTATCTTTGCCAAGAAAACCCCAAATGGAGTAGTCAAGAGTCAGTCATGACTAAACCACAACAAAAGGTAAGATATTACAATTCTCTATCAGTGTTTATATACTTGTTGATTATTTTGTGAGGAATTAATTTATTTGCATTCAGCCTGAATGGTCACCTAAAGGGTAGGCTTTGGAGTCAAGGAGTTCTGGTTTCCAGTCTTGCCTCTGTCTTTGTGATGTAAACAAGTCAACTAACCTGTGCAGGTTGTCTCCCCCTTTAGATGAAACTCCTAAAGAGCAGTAATTGTCCTAAACACTTAGCATAGTAGATGCTTAATAATAGTGAAATGACCCATAGTGCCCCAGCAACTCTAAAACTGTTACAGACACATTTTAGAGCTGCCTTGATGAAGAATGCCTCAGAAGAGCATGAGATCCTAATTCTAGAGCTGGAAAGGCCGTCTAGCCCACTCCACTTATTTTACAGATGAAGAAGAGCCTGGGGCTTAGGAAGGTTAAATAACTTACCCCACGTTACAGAGAGAGCAGGAATCAAGTGGGATTTGAACCCACAAGGGTTTGATTTCAGAATCAATTCTCTTTCTACTCTAACACATGAGCTACCCATAGCAGTTCATTCCTTGCATTGGTCTAGTTAAAAAAATAATTCTCAGCACTGTTAGATAATGATGGGAGAGACACAGTCCTTATGCTTGAATAGCTTACATGGGAAAAATAGCTTTATACTCTCCTAGGTATTAGATGTAGAAGTAAAAGTGAATTGATAAGTGACCTAGTCTAACGGCAGCATGTGACAGTTGAGGGACTGGAACCTAGAGATATAAATTAAATTCTCAAGGTCATACAGATACTAGAAACAGGATTTGAACTCAGGGACTCTCATTCTAGAACTAATATTCTTTCACTACACCTTGCTTCTTGTCTTTCCCTTAGCCCTGGCATCCCTTTGTCCCAGGTTCACAAAACATCAAGAAATGACTAGACCCCAAATCACCTTTTGTCCACTTTTAAATAGTGGAAAAATGCAAAAGTTGGCATTAGTCATTATTGTGCTTTTAAAAAATTTCATCACAGCATCTGTTTCTGTTTCTGCAATGACAAGAAATGGGAACAGAGGGATCAGATGCACAATCTACTAAGGATGGAGGCAGGTGGTTTTTTTGAAGAGAAAATTCATAGATAGGAACGTCAGAGCTCAAACAAGATCAACCCATCTGGGATGGAGAGATGTGCTTGTGAGTCTGAGAAACATATGAGGGATTCAGCTAACCCAATGTTGCTGAATAACAATAACAACACTTTGTGTTTATGTGGCGCCTTTCTCCTAAAGAGCTCAGCCGGCTTTACAAACAGTATCTCATTAATCTTCACAACTTCCCTATATGGAAGGCAGCTTCAACTATCATCACTCACATCTTTATCAACAGTGAAACACAAGCCAGGAGAGTGAAGATACAACTTGCTCAAGGTCACCTACAGAGTGAAAGGCAGAGCCAGGAATCAAGTCCAGGGATCTGACTTTCAAGTTTAATATTCATGCAGTAGATGACAGAAAAGATTTATCAGAGTTGGGGGCAGCTGGGTGGCCCAGTGGAATGAGAGCCGGGCCTAGAGACATGAAGTCCTGGATTCAAATCTGGTCTTAGATACATCCTAGCTGTGTGACTGTGGGCAAGTCACTTAACCCCCACTGCCTAGCCTTTACTGCTCTTTTGCCTTGGAATCAATCCATAGTAGTGTTTCTAAGATAGAAGGTAAGGGTTTTTTGTTTGTTTGTTTGTTTTGTTTTTGTTTCTGTTTTTTAAGACTCATCAGAATTGTAGCCAATGAAGAGAGAATGGTGTTTTACCCCAAAGTACCTGCATGGGGAGACAGTTTCCTATTAGGGAAGGGCAGGGTAGAGTAAGAGAGGAAAGCTTTCTTTCTAGGAGAAATTTTTCATACAAATTGAAAGCCCAGAAACAAAATGGTTTTGCCAAGCTCTCAGTCCTGGGTTCTTATCCCTGTGATTCAGTTTGTTCCAATCCACAGAGCTGGACCTCTGCCATTCCCAGGACAACTTCACCCATGGTTAGAAGGACTATCTTGTGTACAACTCCACAACCACAAACTGTTTATCTCATATGAAAACATCCCTAGTTATAGGTCTATGTTTCAGCTCCAATGTTGGGTCTTTCTTTTCTTATCCAAAAAGAAAAATCATGTCCACTGTTCGGTTGCATCACAGCTGGCTAGATTCTGGTAGGATATAAATTCCTTGACAGTAGTGGTTATTTTTATTTTCATCTGTGTATTCCTGATGTCCTGATAATAGAAGGTGCTTAATAAGTAAAGGATGAATTGAGTTGAAGCTCTCATTATAATGAAAGGTAAATGGTATAAAATGCAAGGATAAATAGCAAAGTGGGAAATAGTTCTCAGTTCAAAAAATGTCAGAGTTAAGCTTAAAAATTATTTCATGCAACCTTCTATTTTTTGGGGGGACAGTTTGTTCATACCTATTATTTCATCAGGTGGAGAACACCCACTGTGGGATCTCTCTCTCACTACTGATATCGGTTGCCAATTGATTTGTAACTTACAGATTTAGAAACTAAGCTGGGGCACTGAGAGAGTAAGCAGCTCTCCCATGATCATACAGATATCATATTAGAGGCAAGTCTTAAAACTGAGGCTCCCTGATTCCCTGATTGATTATTTTTCAACTATGGCAGGCTGAATCTTCTTAATTTTATAGATGCAGAAACAGAAAATAGGTTCTCAAACATCCATGTTTATGTTGACAAAGGCTCAGCCTCAGGACATACAGGTGTGATGTGCCCCTTCACCCTCACTCCAACCTTATTTGCAGTCATTTCCAAGGTAAATAAATGCATTACGTGGAAGATGGTTTGCTGGTAAAATAATTATAGCAGTCTATGGACCTCTTCTACCTCACCACATTCTCTTTCCTGATTTTATTTCCATTTCTTAACCATTGATTTCCATTTGGTGAAGAAGGAAGGCCAAACAGAGCCTTTAAGCACTAGCCCTTGCCCAATGTGTTACCACTAGTTGGCTGAACATCTCCATTGGCTGTGATTATAGAAAGATGATAATTTTCCAGATTAGCTCTATCTGGTTGAGCCTCGTTGGTCATTTTCTTTGCTGTTCTTCTTTCTGTGGATTCTGTCTCCCTACTCTGTGCCTATAAATGCACATTCCAAAATGCCTTCCTTTATGGCTCATGAGATAAAGACTACTTTCTAAGAAATCTCTTTAAAATGTGGCAAGGGAAAGGATGTTAGCTTCCCCGTCCAAGGGGGCAGTTTAGCACAAAGATCTCTACCTGGGAGGCTTCCTATACTCGATTTAACCAGTCCAACATGTGGTAGATGAGCAGCTTGCTGGCAAATAAAAGGTTGAACTCCATGGAGCAAATTGAACCCTTTGGAGCTGGCAGCGGCCGAATAGACACTGAGTCTTTTCCTTTGGGTACTAACTGCTCATCCTCTCCCTAGGGCCAAGGCAGGTAGCTCCCTTCAGGATCAATTGCCACTGGTGTATACTTTGATCACAACATAGTGGAAGATGGAGTTACTCTGAAAAATTGGGTTAAAAAAAAAAGAAAACGGTTGGTCTCCTGTGTACATATGCATACCTGTACATATGGAAGCCATCGTTTTCTGGTTGATAATTGTTTTCCAGGAACAGAGACTGAAATATAATAAGGAGGCTCCCTAACTTTCCAGGTCTGCCTCTTTGCTCCTGTTAAATAACTGTCGAGAAGCTCTCTGTCACTTTCTCAAAGCAATCCACAATTTCTGCCAAAATATGTTCAGGAAATATGAGCTGTTGCATCCGGTGACCCCTTTAGTTAACCACAAACTGAATCATGGGATACAGTTCAGCTGAGTAATAAAATATAATCCAATTGGGGGGTGGCATTAGAGTGGGCCACATCCTTATAGATCTTCTTTTAACCCAGTTTAACAAGTTGCTCTCCAGAAGTTATTTATTCCCCCTGTCAACATCCTGTTGTGGAGATGACAGCCGTCAAACCTCTTTTGGATCCTAATCCTATTCTTCTCCTTCCAGCCTCAGGTAGAGGAAGGCCTTGTAGAAGCAATATCCTTTGGAGTCAGCTAAGTGATTTGTTTGACATCGATCATTTGTTCTAAAGAACAGACAGCACTTTTTTTTAAAAAAAGGTAATAAAATCTCACTCATCATTAACCGTGAAGTAAATTCAAAATACACACCAACTACCCTAAGTTACTGTGAATTTCAGGATGAACTGGATTACCATAAGGGTCCCATTTTGGTCTGCACCAAACATTACAGCATCACTCAATGAATCAACAAATATTTACCAAGTGCCTACGACGTGCCAAGCACTGTATAAGGCACTAAGAGATGTAAAGCCAAAAGTAAGATGGTTCCTGCTTTCAAAGAACTAATATTCTATCAAGGCAGTTAACTGAGTACATATGCAAGTATGTACAAGACAAACACAAGACAGATAGGTGGTGCAGTGGGTAGAGGGCTGGGCTTAGAGTTAGGAAGATTCCTCATTCTGAGTTCAAATCTGGCCTCAGATACTTACCAGCTGTGTGACCCTGAGAAAGTCACTTATCCCTGTTTGCCTCAGTTTCTTCACCTGTAAAATGATCTGGAGAAGGAGGTGGCAAACCTTTCCAGTGTCTCTTACAAAAAGAGTTGGACACAACTGAAATGACTGAACAACAATAAGACAAGTACAGTGATCCCTCACCTTTGTGAGGGGGGTGAAGTATGAGGGGCAGAATGGAGGAAGGTAGGGAGGAATGGGAGAAAGAAGACAGGAAGGTAGAGGAAGGGAAAGGAAGGTAGGGGTAGGCAGGGGAAAATTGACCAAAGCCCTTCAGGGCTCAAATAAAAGATCAGAGAGCAACTTAGAGTTTAGAATAGCTAGGTTTTATTTAAATTAGAAAAGGGAAGATCTAGGAAAACTAGGAGGTAGATAGAAAGGGGAAAAGGGAGAGAAAGAGAGAGAGAGGAGAGAGAGAGAGGAGAGAGAGAGGCAGGGAGAGAGGGGAGAGAGAGAAAGAGAGAGAGAGAAAGAGAGAGAGAGAGAGAGAGAGAGAGAGAGAGAGAGAGACAGACAGACAGACAGACAGACAGACAGACAGACAGACAGAGAGAGATCAGGGTAGATAGTGTCTGCCAGCCTCTAGGCTCAAGAGAGCAGAGAGCAGAGCCCTAAAAGGTGCCAAACTTTCTCTTTTATACTTTCTCCAACACCTCCCCCAAAGGAGATGGGAATTATCAGAGGAGGTTGTAGCAGGGAGTCCTGGGAGAATTAGTCTTGAAGGGCTTAGAAGAATTTTAAACTGCTCACCTATCATGGGAGTTCTATTCCAGAGACCACCCAGGATAGATGAAAATCTGTGAAGTAGAGGCTCTATATTTGTTTTATTATTTATATATATATTTGAAGGTTCTATAAATCCTTTCCACTCTCCTATAAATCTCTTCCCCACTCATTAACCTTTCCCACACTACACTGAGCCAACAACATGGTTGGTCACTTTTCAGCCAATAGTGTGCCGTGTACAATCTCACGTTGGCAAACTTGCACAAGCCATAGTGGCCACACTACATTCCCATTATGTACAGTATAGTATTCATCCACAAAATCCCGAGATAAGGCAAAAACTCCACAATACAGAAATACAAATATATAACATTTTAATATTATTAATGTTAATTAATTATATTATACTTTTAATTATATTTATATTATTACAATTATTATAATTAATATTAAAACAATAAATAAATGTCTTATTTATAGATATTTTAAAACTCAAAATACAGTGAAGCCACAATAAGTGAACTGTGATATAGTGAGGGAAGACAGTATATTGGTAGTGCAAAGAATCCCTAGCTAGGAGGGCACTAGTAGCTGAGAGGACCAAGGAAGGACTTGTGGAGTCTTCAAAGAATCCAGGGACTCCAAGAGGCACAAATGAGAAGGGTACACATTCTAGGCTTTGGAGAATATCCAGGAAAAGGGCATGGAGATATAAAGACCTGAATTTATTGCCCTTGACAATCCTATTTGTCAAGCAGACCAAGTATTTTCTATGATGATTTCTAGGTTGGTTGGGTCTTCTTCATGGTGACAACTGATTTGTATCAGTTAAATTTCCCTAAAAGAAAGTGTCAGTCTATGAAAATATTTCCACATTTATCCTTTTCACCATTTTCCATCATTAATAGCATTTTTAATTAACTTGGAGTTGTTTTCTCTGCATGAAATTTTTATTTCATTTTTATTCTTTATCCTAGATTGGTATTAGTATCAATTGTATTAATAGGGGGTGAGCAATCCCCATGTAGAAGAGACTGGGGAACCTGCTCCCAGAAAGATGTAATGGCATGTCTGAGAAATGTCTTGATCCCAAATTTAAAGCATGCACAGGCATTCTATAACTAGTTCCAGTCTGCTAACCCTACGGCAAGGAGAAGTCTTCTTGATTGGCTGAATTCAAAAGGTTCCTCCTCCTCCTCACATGCTCCAAATGAGTCAGGGGAAGGAATCAAGACACTTCCATTATACTTCATTGTTCCTTTCCAGAAGCAGTCTCCCCGGATCCTCCCACATGAAGATTGCTCCCCATGCATTTCATTAAATTTGATTTTTCTAACAAGTTAGTAGTCACATAGTATTCAGACAGCTGATTTAGAAGGTGTTTATAAGTCATTTTCTCTCAGCTAAACTATAATCATTTTTATTATTTTGTGATGCTGTATGATGCTAATAATGTCAAGTACCTTCTGACTTTTCTTGTATTCATAATGCATAGAAGTGAGGCTTTGGTATAGTTTAGAGCCCTTCAGCCATTCATTTCTTACTCTACAATCATACCTTCCAGCACATTTTTGGGCAGGTATTTCCCTCCTACCTGATTTCTACCTTTGTCCATTGATTTACTTTTGAGGCCCCTTTCAATTTACAGAATTCTTCTATCTCCTCAATCTCTTTGCTAATAGCTGCAATTAGAACTGCAATACAAAATGACAAGAAGTACCATGAAGTGATGTTTTGTATTGCCCTTGAATGCACGAAAAAACTCAACTCTTCCTACTCTTTTGTCTGCTTTTCTAAGGAGAATGTGTGAGCCATCGTTCCACTGAACTATAACTGCCTTTTGGCTTTAGGTTCAATATATAGCAAAGATTTTTTTTGTTGGTTTTGTACCAGATCTGTGATTCTTTTGGAGAAGGAAGTTCTCAGCAAAGAAATTCCCTCCACCAATGCAGAGCAACAAATGTTCTGCAACCTATAGTCTCAGAGAGTTGTTAGGGGGCAATGAGAAATTAGATGCCTTACTTAGGGTCGCATATCTATTTTGAATCCGAGGTGGGACTAATATCTAGGCTATCCTCCCTCTAAGACTGGCCTGAAACCCTTTAATACCACTCAGCTTCTCCTGACAAAGACATAATTACAAGTATTCTTTCCACATCATGAGGGTTAGGAGTGCAGAGCCCTTGTGATCTGGAGAATTCAAGTAGATATTTTTGGCCTTCCTTTTGTAACAGAGAAGTATGATTTTTTTCCTTTTTCTTTCATGGGGTCTTTATAGAACTTTATTGTAAAATTTGAGCAAAGCATTTATTTATAGGCTATCTATAAATTAATGTTAAGTAAAATATCATATGAGAGAAATTTAAAAATAAAAAATAAATGTTGTACACATAATTTATGTATTTGAGTTTTTAATTTTTTTTCTGTGTCATTTGCTGGCTTTCCAGTGTTGTATGTGGCTTCTACAAAACTCCTAAAATATTCCCATTGTTGTGTCCCACTCATACCACCCTGGTATTTCAGTTTCATATTTCACCATTTAGTTTCTTATATTGCCAGCCTGTAATATATGGAAGCCACAATGGAAAAAGTTGCAGTGTGAAAATACAGGATACCTGTATTTCTACCATTCAGTTCCTCCAATAGTGTGTCCAGTGCAAGTGTACCTAGAGTATTGATTGTTAAGTTTATGGGCCATCTCTTTCAGTAAAATGTCACTGCCAGATGTAGAGCACTTCTTATTAAGTTCAGATTCATATGCTTTCTTAAATCCCATGCCCTTCTGCGCTGATATCAAGATAAAGGCATCATCCTATGATACTCTCAATTCTCTTATTGCTAGGAACTGGACATCACAAAATGACAATTCCTGAAGAATGCTTTCCATTACTACAGAGTGTTCCTACAAATGTGTGCTATTGATGAAAGAACTGGGATTTATAGAAAAACTGACATGGTGGTATTGATGGAGGTGGTTACAGTGATGGGAGAAGAGGACTCAAACGTGGAGATTTTAAATTCACCACAAATTGAGGAAAGATTAAATTTTATCTTAGGAGTGGTTTAAAGAAGTTCCCTTTGAGCTTCCTACTGATGCTAACTCTTTGTCTTCGCTTTTTGATAATTTTTTATTCTTCCCCAGACTTGCCAAACTTTCAAGGACTCAGGACCCACAATCTGTTCTAGCCACAGGGATCTGCTTTAACCCTACAAATAATGTCTGAGTGCTCTTTGACTTTGATAAATAATCTTTGTCACCTAATAGACCTATAAACCTGCAAACTAACAAATAAATGGCTAATCTGGGGTAGAGATGAGACAGTATTATAAGTAGCCACAGCAAAGGTGTTTGGGGCTGAAAGTAGAGGTGAGAAGGTCTAAACCCAATAACAAGAGCAAAGGAACTAACTTTCCAAAGAGATGACAAGTAGGACATCATCCTACTTTGGGAAAGAGCTCTTCTGGGAATCTTTTCCTTGGAAGCTGTAAAACAGCCTAGAAAAATATTCCCAAGGGACAAGACCAAGCCAAGACTGTACATCATTATGTTAGCAATGGGTGCCCAGGGAAAACTGACAAAATAGGGAATAGAGAGGCACACAAAGCAGTCTGCTTCACCATCATACCTAGAGAAAATCCAGCTAAAGTAGTTTGAAATTATAACATGCTTTTCAGTACATGGAAAGAAAATCCTTGGCCAGAAATTATGACAGTAAAGTTTACATTAATGTAATATTTCCCTAATGGGGAATGGACAGAAATATCTAGAACTGCTATTTACTTCACACTTTCAAACTAACAATTTTTCATATTTTCATGTTTTAAATGCAGCTTATCTAATGAAATCTGAAATCCTTTTGAGCTAGAAGGATACAACTAGCACCAATCCAGTCCTTATCCAGAAGACAATCTGATCCTTTTGCTGAGTGGACTGAAGATAAAAAATGTTTAATTTAAGCATTCTTAGGGAAAGGCAGACAGAGTATGGAGGAACAGTCATAGTAATCTGAAGTGACCCTGGAAGCTGTACATACCTAGAAGATCTTAGCTTTACCCAAGTTTATTCATCCTCATTTTAGCTGTTATTGTTATTTTTCTCATAGAAGAATATAAACTCTTTAAGAGCAGCAACTGTCATTTCATTCTTGTCTTTATAACGATAGTACCTTGAACATAATAAGTGCTTAAGTAAATATTCATTGGATACAATCAAATTAAATAAACTCACTCTTTCACCCCAAATTACCATCATCTTTGAATCACAGAAGGGATAATATTCCTGTAATGTGACTATATGATTATCTGTTTGTTAGGAAGCTATGATAAATAGGTCTAGAAATAGTAGGTCAAATATTTGCAAAAATTAGCTATCTTTTATTCTGTTCTAGGATTGTTTCTTTTCTACCTATCTTAATGTTTTATTGTATTTTTGCTTATTTTGTTAAATATTCCCTAATTACATCTTTAAAATTATTTATTTTTAATTTTTCCTTTTTAAATTTTTTTCCTTTTTTTAAAATTTTAAACATTTATTAATATTCATTTTTAACATGGCTACATGATTCATGCTCCTACTTTCCCCCTCACCCCCCGCATTCCCCCCACCCATGGCCGACACACATTTCCACTGGTTTTATCATGTGTCCCTGATCAAGACCTATTTCCAAATTGTTGGTAGTTGTTCCTTTTTAAATTTTGAATAACAAATTCCCTCCCTCCTCACTGCTCTGTCACTCACTGAAAAGTCACAAAAATTTATAACTATTATATATGTGAAATCAGCCAAAACACATATCCACATTAATCATATCACATAAAAGCAAAAAAATGAAGTGAGAAAATTATACTTCAATTTATACTCAGAGTTCATGAGTTCTCTCTTTAGAGGTGGATGGTATTATTTTAATTGTTAATCCTTTCGAATTGTTTTGGATTCTTAGATTAATCAGAATGGGTATTTCAAAATTGATGGTACTGTGCACGGTGATCTCCTAGTTTTTCTTCTTTCATTTTCATCAATCCGTACAGGGCCTGCTATATATTTTTTTCTGAAACCAACCCCTCATCACTTTTTAAAGTACAACAATATGCCATATCTCAATCATATGCCACAAATGTTCAGTTGTTCCACCATTGATGCGTGTCTCTCTTCAATTTCTAGTTCTTTGTCACGACAAAAAGCTGTTATAAATGTTTTTGTACATCATCTAGGTTCTTTTCTTTTTCTTTGATCTCTTTAAAATACAGATCTAGTAGTGGTATTGCTGAGTTAAAGGATATGCATAGTTTTATAGCCCTTTGGGCATAATTCCTGATTGTTCTACAGAATGATTGGACTACTTCATTATTCTTATTAGCTTATTACTGTAACTATTATCCCTGATCTTCTCCAGGATTTGGCATTTCTGATAGGCATAAGGAGTTATCACAGAGTTGAATGCATTTCTCCATTCATCAGAGATTTAGAGATTTTTTTTTTCGTATGACTATAGCTTTGATTTCTTTTTGTGAAAACTGCCTGTTCATATCTGTCTTTCATTTATCATTTTGTTGATTGGCTCATATTTTTATAAATCTGACTCATTTACCTATATATTTGAGAAATGAAGCCTTCATATAAATATTTTTTGATATTACCCCACTGCCTATGGTTCCTTTTAGCAAAATGTAGTTTCTCTGTTTATCTATTTGAATTAGATTTTTTTTCTTTTGTGTTGTCTGAAAGCATGATTGCTACCCCTACCTTTTTCACTCTTACAGAAAGATAATAGATTTTCCTCCAGCCTTTTATTTTAATTCTGTGTGTGTCTTTCTATTTCAAGTATGTCTAAGGAGTTAGCATTCCTCTCTGCCTTGGAATTGTGACAGGGGCCCCTGCTCCTTTGTAATAGGCTACAAGTATTCCTCTTCACCCTGGAATTGGGACTCAAAACTGCATATAGGCAATAGGTAGATGTCAATTCATGCCAGCTACACCCAGAGCCAGTAAAAGATCACCTGCCATCTCTTTCTGAACAATTGTCAGACCCACTGGTGTCTCTGGGCTGACAGCTCCCATATAGCTGTTGTTGCTTCTGTTGTTGCTGTGTCCAGGCTGACCCCCAGAGGAGTGTCACAGACTTTCCTACTGACCTCCTAAATTGCCTTATACAAGAAAAATATCTCAGTCTGCCCTTCCAATACAAAATTTGAATGGCCATTTTAACATTGTTTGGAGAGGAATGTTGGGAGAGTTTAGCTAGGTTTCTGCCTCTACTTCACCATCTTGACTCCTTGTCTCTTCTGGGTAGTTTTCACAGACTTTATCTTTAATTACTGCTGATCATTTCACAAATGCTACTGCTTATGGGGGAAACTAGAAAGTTTAACTGAATCGGTATACTTTGATCACCATTACAAGAAACAAGAGGTTCCTTGCTGTGGGTTTGTTGAATCATTTTCATATCTGAAAGGGAAGTTGAAACTAATCTTTTAATGGGATAGGACTTGAGGCATGTTCTCAGTGGAGCAAGAAGGAACTGAGGTGATTCTCTCTCTGTAAACTAGCTAGATTATTCCTTTCTAGGACAGTAAGTGAGGTTACTTCAAAGTTAGATTAAATATTCATCCTTTGTGCCAGGGAAGAATGTTTTCCACAATTCCTGTTGCTTCATATTTTTTGAGGTTGCCATTATTATTGCCATCATCTAGCATTTGTTAAATCAAGAGGGAACACATTGATTCTAGGACTGTTCCACAAATTTTGGTGTATGACTGGAACCGAATGTATTATTGTGTCCTCAGAAATTATACATATGAAGAACCCAAAGAAACAATGGAAGACTTGTGTAAGCTGGTGTAATGTGAAAAAAGAACTTAAAGAACAATAAAATCATGGCTACCATAATGGAAATTTACACAACACCCAAAACAGCTAAGGTTAATTGCCATAATCAAATTTGGTCCTTAAAGATAGATGATGAAACATGCTTTCCCCTATTGCATAGAAAAGTGAGTGATTATAAGTAAGAAATTCTATATATGTGACAGCTATGTATGTTGGCTTTATTTGGTTGGTTTCCCCCTCATTGCAAAAAGAGAGGATTAGATATATGTCTTGGGAAATAACTATGATCTTTAGAACAAAAAGAATGAAAAAAAACCTTAGTGGCATCTAGGTAGCACAGTGGATGGAGTGCCAGGTTTAGAGTTGAAAGGGCCTAAGTTCAAATTTGTCCTCAGACATTTCCTAGCTAAAAATCCCTGGGAAAGTCACTTAACTGGGATCACCTAGCCCTTGTTGCTCTTCAGAGAATTGATAATAAGAGAAGAAAATAAAGGTGAATTTTTAAACCTTTAAAAATTGCCTAAGTGTTAGTGGGAATATCACAGTAAGGGTAGGGTGATGCCCTAAACAAATCTTGAAAGTGGCATAAATCTTCATTGGGATATTGTGATCTTTGTGCTTTCCTTTCCATAGGAGACCTTGAGCTTTTATTATAGTTTATCCCCAAACAAATACCTATATGCAACAGTAAGTAGAATTTTCTGGCATTAAAATATGTGCATTTATAAAAAGCAATACATAAAATGCTATGCCCTAGGTAACTGGCTATCCAAAGTGCCTAGCATAGTAGCATGACAGATATAATTCCTAGCCTTTAGAAACTTACAAATAAAGATATAATACTAAAGAAGACAGACATGAAGACATTCAGAGAGTTGAATAAATATGTTAAACTATTACATGAAAAGGGAATGAAGACCATTAATCATCAAAGAGAAAATTTATTGTAGGAGTTAGCTGACAGTTAAGGTAATTGGGCAGAGATCAAGAGAGTTGTTTTTGAAGCAAGAAGCTGGACTTAGGGGGGTGAGAGTGAAGAATAAGCTTTGTCATTACAGAAGGAAGTGAGGACATTGTGAAGGGTAAGCACAGACTGGTTTATTTCTCCTTCAATCCCAGCAGGGCAGGAAGCCAAGAATTATTCTCAAGCGTTTTATCGATTATTGAGTTGGCCCCAAAATGTAGCTTTCAAAAATTAGTGAAAAGAATTTGGCCTTTATTTCCCATTGCACATCAAAGCCAAGAGAAAGCTCACAAGATACGCAAACTATTGTTTCTTTCAAGAGTGTCTTAAAACCTCTGGGAATATGACAGGTACATTTCCTGAGAGAAACTCAATTTGTCAATTGAGCACTTGCACAGAATTATACCGTTTACACCATAGAAAGGATCTTCCCCCGCTCACACTTCATTTCCTGTGATGCTGATTCATTGGTTTTATTTTGGGATCTCATAATTTAGAGACTGACACTTACATGCAAGAGGAGAATTCATTCCCCTCTGATTTCCTTTGCTTTCTTGAGCTTTACGTGATAATATATAAATGAGGCATTTATTGTGTATACATTTGTAAAAATCTATACCATCTTTCTCAAATGTTCCTCATTAGTGAAGACAGGTGCATACTTTGGATATTAATTTTCTCTTCTTTTAGGATGAATCAATGCAGTCCCACTTCTTGTTAGTGTTATTTATGACCTTACCCAGTATGGTCTATGGAAAGTGAAATCCACAAAAACCTGATTTGCCATAAAGTGATGATTCCTACAGCATGATTCTTAGGGTTTCCTTGGTTAACTGAATTATATTGCATTTTTGTTCTGCTACTACTGCCACATGACTGGCTGTTCCTGTAGCCAACTAGGTCACAAAGTGTGGTTCTTCTTCCCACTGAACTGTTTGTTGAACAACACAAATGAATGTAACACATTATTGGGCTTAACGTGTAGAACGATAGAACCATATGGTGAGTTAGTAGGTATTTGGGGAATAAGTTTGAGGGTTCTATATATTGAAATCAAACATCTTACTGAAATTCTGCATGGGAAGAGAAATTGATAGTGAAAAAGTCTTTACCTCTGACAAATTTTTAATGCTCAGGGGAATCACATAGGCTATTTTCCCCAAAAATTCTAATTTGGGAAATTTTCAATCGCTTTAAAAAATTACATTCAAAAGCAGAAAAAAATAAAGTACCTAAATAAAGAACTATATCTGTGTAGTACATGTATGGCTTAGGTGAATGATATCTTCAAAACTTGAATAGGGTAAATATTAACAGGTTGATGAATGAACCTTTTTAAGGAATTGTGATATTTTGGCTGAGATAGAATGCAGTTAAGGTTTAAAAGAGTTAGACTGGCTACTAGAATTTTTTTTACCCCTATGTAATAACTTTACTGGCCTAGAATGATCTCCCAGAAGAGGTAGTATGAATGTCAAAATATAATTAGTTTCAAGCTTTCAAATACAATTTAAACTAGGTTGCCCAAAATGTTTCATAAGATTCAAAGGGAGAACTTTATCTTTCCCTAAAATAATTAGATGGAATCATAAAATTGTCTTATATGAGAGGCATTTTGGAATGGAAAAGACCAAAGAGATCATCTGATTCAACTTTCTCATTTTACAAATCTTGTCTTTCATATCGATCTACATGAATGACTCTCAAAGTATAATCTGTGGACCACTAGGGATTACTGAAACCCTTTCAAAGAGTTCACAAGATCTAATTTCTTTTTTGTTATTGACCTGCTATTGGACTTTTAAAATAGTCCTCCCTTTTCCAACTGCATATCTACATGAGTATATATTTTCTTCATATACTTCAACCAAAACAATATATGGCAATAGACTGAAAACAGAAACAGGTACAAGAATCAAGTATGGCCTTCTATTCAGCCAGATAATAAAGAGATTGGAAATTCTCCATAATTTAAAAAAATAATAACATAAAAGTCAAAATTAAGAAATAGTTTAGAAGAATGAGCAAACAAGAAAACTTGACCATATAAAGCTACTAAAGTGGCAGGGAAAACTGAGACAAATTCAGAAGATGACAATATAAAAACAGTTACAAACAAATGCTCAAAGGAAAATGCTGTTTGGACCCAAGCCAAAAAGGAATTCCTAGAAGAGTTAAAGAAATAAATAAGAATGGTGGAGGAGAACTTGGGAAAAGAAATGAGAATGATTCAATCAAATTATGAATAAAGAATGAAGGCTTGGTAACACATAGTAAGAACTTGGTAAAAGATACATAAAAATAATGGAAAAACAGTATCTTAAAAGCAGAATTCATGTAATGTTTAAAATTGAACTTGGGAAGTGTTTATTGAATTATAATCATTTATTAATAA
The DNA here is from genome assembly GCF_016433145.1 of Gracilinanus agilis. Classification (NCBI taxonomy): domain Eukaryota; kingdom Metazoa; phylum Chordata; class Mammalia; order Didelphimorphia; family Didelphidae; genus Gracilinanus; species Gracilinanus agilis. The sequence continues at coordinate 56,452,745 of NC_058134.1, read as the reverse complement.
AAGTGTGAGAGAAAGAGCAAGAGCAATCTAATTAAAAGTCCCCAAGCTCTGCAGCATCTCTTTCCCATCAAATTCTTAGTTGCACAGCTGCCTCAGACATTCCAAACTACTTCTTAGAGACAAGACAAAGCCTTAGCTGAGTGTGCCAAGCTTCTTATACATTTAGGATGGGAAAGATTGCTAGACCAGATAAAATAAGGTCAGCAGTACCTGCCCAAGAGAGAAGCTCTTGTCCCAGAAGAAAAGCAAGACAGAGGGAAAGAAATATTGCCTGGTCAGTCTAACGATAAAAGTCTGCAAATCACATTTCAATTCTTGGTTACCACTTTAGTAGGAGACAAGGGCCAGTGCAGCCAGCCACAAGTGGGAAGTCAGCCACAAGTGGTGGTGGGCCACATAAAATCAGAGATTACTCAGAGAGAGAGGAGAGCTCTGTTCCTTCAAGAAGAAAAAGAGAGAGAGTGAGCTCTTGCTCAGACCTGTCTCTTATAAAACCAATGATGTCATTTCTACTAGGGCTCTCTGACTGGACAGTGTGGGTCATGAGTCCTGACCACAAGGCATGTCACCTGCCAGCCCATTTCAGAAGTCAGGGCTCTGGGTGGTAATGCAATGTCCCCATCATATGATTTGGTGTTCTAATTTAATGTGCATGTACAGGTAAGGTGCTATGGCTTATGATAATTTCACATTCAAATGGTCAAAAATTCACTGAAGAGAAGAACACATTACAAAGCAGAATTGTTCAAATGAAAAAGGGATATAAAAGGTCACTAAAGAAAGTAATTTCTTAAAGATTAGAATTGAGCAAGTGAAATAGTCAAAAATTGGGGGAAATGAGAAATATCTTATTAGAAAAACAACTGACCTAGAAAATAAATAGTAGAAAGATAATTTAAGAATTATTGGATTACTTGAAAACTATGGTAAATAAAAGGAGCTGAGTTATTACATTTTAAGAAATTAGGATGGAAGACTGTGCAGATATCTTAGATTTTATAGGGAAAATAAACATTGAAAGAAACCACTGATCGCCTCCTAAAAGAAATCGCAGAAAGAAAATTCCCAGAAATATTATAGATGAATTCTGGAGCTTTTAGCTTAAGGAGAAAATATTGCAAGCAGCCAGAAAAAAGCAATATAAAAATCATGGAACAATAGTCAAGAACACACACATAATATTTAGCAGCTTCCAAATTATGAGAGTTTGGAATATTATACACTAAGAATCTAGGGTTACAACCAAGAATAACCTACCCAGTAAAAATGAATATAATTCATTGTAAATTTTGAGTTTTAAATTCTTTTTCTCTTTCTCATCCCTTTTCCACTCACTGAGAAAGCAAACAAAATTATATCTATTATATATGTGAAATCATGCAAAATACCTTTATATTAGTCATATCACAGAAAATACAAAAAGGAAAAAGAGGCCAGAGAATTATATTTTAATTTTCACTCAAGAGTTAATTAGTTCTCTCTCTGGATTTAGATAGTATTATTTTCATTATTAGTCATTTGGAACTATCATGGATCATTGTATTGATCAGAGTAGTCAAGTTTTTCAGTTCATAATAAATGATGAGAGGAATGGTTTTAAGGGGAAAACAAACCAAAAAAAAATAACCCACAGCAAGATCTATTCAAATAGGCAGTTTTAAAAAGCTGAATTAAAAACCATCAATAGTTAGATAAAAATACTCTAAATCAATGTTGATTAGATATCATTTTGTTTGCTTTCTCTGTGGGTGAGAGAGTGATAACTGGAGGGAGAGAATTTGAAACTCAAACCTTGAAAAGGATTTTAAAGTAAATGATAATTTAAAAAAAGAAAAGAAATAAATGTGGCAATCCTTTCCAATTACCAAGTAGACACACTATCAGAAGTAATGACATTTGTGTCATAAAAGAAACCAGAAGACCATGGATAATGAACTTAATGAAATAATAGTTCATAGATTCTCCTTAGAGAGGTATTGGAATCAGCAGAATTGGTTTTATCAGGTATTCAAAGGTAACAAGCAACATTTTGTGAGATGGTTTTTTGTTTTCGTATTGAAGAGCTCACAAAGTACAGTACACTTACAAAATGACCTCCATTAAGGTAGTTGAAGTTTATGCAATGGCATCTATTGCAGACAATGAGAATGTAGAGAAATTAGTTTAAAAAACCATAAAATTTAATCCAAATTCAATTTATCCAAATGAATCAGTTTGTACTTTGGTAGTTACTTCAATAGAAAGGTACACATTTGGCAGAATAGAAAAAATGCATTGAAAATCCTAGCTCAAAATTAAGTAATTAGAGTAGATTAAATATCTGTTGACCTTCACAACTGTGCATCATGAATATTTTTCTTCAATACGAGTTTGAAGGCACTGGACACAATAAATACAAAATAATACCTCAAAAATGAAATTGATTATATTTCAATGGATAGGAAATGAATAGTTATCTATGTAGGAATCAAATCCAAATCAGGTGTGTAAAATCAGTTCACCTACTTGTTATAGAAATATTAAAATCAATACGAAATTAGAAGAATCAATAAAATGAAAAGATATGTCATGCCACTGAGCTAACTCCGTACCCTATTTAAAAAAACTAGTCAGGCTTTTTTTTAATGGGAAATTGATTAAGGAACAGACATTTACACAAACCCTGATCATTTCCTAAGGAAGCTTAACCAATGTAAATCAATAAGCACAATGAGGAGACCAAAAAAGCCTACATCCTGATATAGAAGGCAACAATTGATCTCTTTGACAAGCATAAAGAGATAGCAGCCAAGGGAAACACCAGTTTAGAATATAAAATTGCATCTAAGATTGTATAGGAAAGGATGGTGGAAGATGAATAGTGTCTGCTCATAAAATATTAAGAACCCATGAAGGGAAAAACAAGTGTACATAAAACCTAACAAGAGACCCAACTTACCCATGTTATCTCAAGATAAACTTGGAAGGAGAACAAAAACGTAAACAATGAAAAAGATGTGTCTGGATTTCAATAACAAATGGTTTTCCATCAATTACAACAGAGTAAGGAAAACTAGGTTCTATTGTCACAGTTGTTGGGCATTATTTTTAAGCTTGATGTAGCTGGATATTTTCCCATAAATTTGCCTCGATTATCATAATTAATTTTTTTACCACAGTTTTGTTTTTCCAGGAAACTTTGCAGAATTAAACATCTTGATAATAAAATCTGGTAAAACATTTCAAGGGTAGGAACCATATTAATATCATAAAAACCATAAATCCTTAGATAATTTTTTCTGAACTTTTTTGGGAAGATGGTGAATACTGTCTAAAATCTTAAGATTATTTCTCCCTCATAATTTTGATTTCCTACTCTTCTAATTTCTAAACATGCCACGACCTTTAAGCTTTACTAGTTCTAAATCTATGATCATATGAATGAAAATGAAGGAAATTGATTTTTTTTATTTTAAAGACTACTTTCTAAAATTCTAAGTGGCAAAGAAGGTGCTGGTTTGCATTTGTAGAGGAATTCCAACTTCCCTTATTAGGATCTTCTTTAAATGATGAAATTACAATTAAATCAATAAAATAAAACCTTTTTCATATGGGTTTTTCCATTCTATTTTAATTTATTCCAGCTACACCCATGTGTGAAAGTATATTATCTCAGCTCAGGATACCAGAATAAAAAAATGGGGCATGATGAAGGGACAAGTTGCCATTCCTAAGGAATTCCTGAGGACACTATGCAAAGGGACCAGACAAAAGGTACATCCCACTGTTTACACTGATCTGTTTCATCAGTGGCAGCAAGGTGGTACAGTGGATAGACTGATAGGATTGGAGTAAAAACCACATGAGTTCAAATCTAGTCTTTGGCAAGTACCTGAATGTGATCTGTTTACCTGTTTTCTCACCTATAAAATGGTGATAATGATAGAACCTATCTTCCAGAACTACAGTGAGGATAAAATGATTGCAAAGTGCCTAGCACAATGCCTGGCACATAGTAGATACTATATAAATGCTTATTCCTTCCTTACACTCCCAAGGAAGTGTGTTAGGTTCCAACACACTTCCTGTTCTACACACTCTGTAATGGAGGTTATGTGGATTATTATCCTAAAAATATTTAGAAATAATTTTTTGCTATGTTTTTTTTCCTTCCCATAGGCCATTTGGTCACCAAAGCCAATTGCCAATTTGACCCCAAAATAAATTATAGAGTTTTGTCTATATGCTATTTTCCTCCTTAAAATTGTCCTCTGACATGGAAGAGGTATTGAAGGAAAAGAAAAAGTTAGAGCAAGGAAGTAAATTATTAGATTGCAACTGACTTCTCAATGTTCAATACAGTCCCAACTTTTGTACTTCTTTCCTTTATGGTGCTTATGATTGACTACCACAAACATTGATTACCACAACCATTAGGATAAATTTAATGATAAAGCCCATTATAATTTACAGTTTATTGGCATTAACATTATCTCTATAGCAATAGAGTTAAATTTGGTTTGTTCAGAATAAAAACCAAGTAAAAGAAATATTTTTAATAAAACATTTGAAGACCTGGACCAACCAGAAACAATCCTTTAGAATCATATCATTGCAATTAGGGAGAAAATATTGAGATGAACTCATCTAATCCACTCATTTTGCAGATGAGCAAACTATGAGATCTGGAGAGGTAAAATAACTTCCCTAGAATCAGGCTGGTTAAAAGTAGTGGCAAAAGCCAACTCAGGATCTTGGATTCCAAATTCAACTCTCGGTACTACTCCAGACACCTCAGTATCTGGCTTACAATATGTACTTAATATGTGCTAGTTGACTAAGTGGGAAAAGCTGAAGATGCTGTCTTCCTAACAGAAGACTGTGAAGATGCAAATTTTACTTCTTTAAGATCAAGTCCCTTTAGTGAACCAGACTAAAATAATTGGTTCAGCTTCCCTGGAGTCACTAAAATATCAATAAACTTAGTTAAGCTCCCTCAAGATAGCTATGCAAAACAAACAAGAGGTTTATTTAACAAAAGCACAACTGCTTCCCCTATTAGTTTTGATCAATTGCTTTGTGGTCACTTTCATTAGACTGTCTAATTTGAACCACAATTAGATTTTATCCTTTTTTAACAGATAAAGCAGATTCCCTAGCCATTAATTAAAGAGTCTGACTAAAGGTGGTTACAAGATGGATGCTATATCCCCTTCACTGATGACCCTACTCAGCAAAATAGTACTCTTTTGTTTTAAGAAGCAAATACTGTATCACTAATTGAATGAAAACTTTGGCTTCTGGCGGATGTACACACACACACACACACACACACACACACACACACACACACACACACACACATATATATAATTATTCCAGGTGTGCTAAAGTAACATTTGCTATTTCAGTTCTCTAAGAAAAAGAAAATATTTATGTGAACAAAACACATTGATTAGTATAAATCCTTTGTATTGATACTTCAAAGAGATCTTTAATATCATTAATAGAAGCCCAAGAGGTAGATAGGTGGAAAGTGGTCTTGGCATTAATAAAAGCTGAATTTAAATTCTCCTTCAAAAACTTAGTAGCTGCATGACCAGGATAAGGTGATCCCTTCTCCTCAGTTTCTTGATCTGTAAAAAGGGAGATAAAAATAGCACTTTCCTTTACAACATTATTTTGAAGATTGGTTGAGATAATTGTGTAAAACACTTTATAAGCCTTAAAGCACTCTATAAATGCTATTATCATTATAATAATCATCATCACCCTGCAGGACTCTTGTCTTATTCAGATCCTTCCATAAATTTTCTATAAGAACTCCAACCACTATGCCTTCTTCATCTCTAAAAGTTGTATAGATAGAAATGAAGTATTCTACTCGTCTATCAGCTATTATTAGTTCTTGTATGATCCTTAGATATGTTTTACCTTCTTTTCTGGTCAGATATCTCTGATGACATGTTTTATGTCATTTCTCTTACACCATCCTTTTATTAGCAATATGGTGTAGCTTACTCACAAATTACCATGGTTACTTCCATTATCCCTTTGGACAACCATCAACTTAACTCCTTTACAATCTATGGTATTCAATGTCTCCTCATTAAAAGCATATTTTAGTGAGGATATTACTCATAATACTATAAGAATATTATTGTTAAATAATAAGAATATTAGTGTTAAACATTTTTTTTGTTTCATGAAGAAGTCAGAAGGTCTTAGAAGTACTATTTCCAAATTCAAGCAAATCTCCTTTCCTCCTGCTCATTTCTAGGTCCAAATAATTTCATGTCCACAGTATCTGTCCAAGGTGGATATACTATAGAATCTATTCTTTTTATGAGTTGTCCATTCAACTGATATTACATTCTGGACAAAAATTATCCTTACATTTGTCTCACCACTGGTCTTAGTTGACTCTGGGAGAGGGAATGAGGCAGATGACTTTGTGCAACTCTGCCTCACTAAAATCCAATTCACCTGAGAGTCCAAAAATCATCAAGGGTGTCTTTTGTCCTATTTGAAATGAAGAATGAACAGTAGACATGCATCATACAATTGATTTTTCTTATAGAGAGAAAGGCTAAATTATTTTAAGTTATTTTAAGTGGTTTTGCATCACCTCTAGGGATTAATTCAATTAGCACAATGATGGCCACAAGGAGAAGTTCTTATAAAGGATTTTTTCTCCCATTTGGTTTGTGTACCAGAAATCCTACATGATGGCGGCTAACTTCTCTAGCCAGCATATATCTCCCTATTAATAATTAGAGGAGCATCAAAGAAAGTTAGTTCTACTGTTCTGTCTTGCAAGAAATCTTGTATGAACTTGTTGAATGTATAAGAAACTTCTAGTTGGAAGAGAACTTTTAAGATACCAGCTTACTCTGCTGTCAATTTTTTAAAATTATTTTTAAATCAATTGAAAAAAATTTCAATAACATGTAGAAACAATTTCCCTCCCTTCCACCTTTCCTTGCTCCCCAAGAAGGCAGAAATGATGGCAAACCTATGGTATGGTTGCCAAAGATGACATGCAGACCACTCTCTGTGGGCTTGCACCTTCCACCCAGAGTTCCTTACTAGAAAGGCAGAGGGACCCTCGTGGAGCTCCTCCCTTCCTCATATCCACCGTGCCTGAGGACATTTTTTCACATCAACTTTCCCTCTGCCCAGCAGCCCAATGGGAACACTTTCCCCTCTCCTATGTGAGGTAAGGGAGTACATATTCCCTGTTTGTTATGTTGCTAAATAAAAACACATTGCTTATAATAGAAAAAAAAATTCACAGAGGAAATAACATGAAGAATGGCATGTTTTAATTCGCATTTGGATCATTCCTTCTATGGTAGTAGACATCCATTTTTGTGGTGAGTCCCTTGTAATTGTCTTAGATCCTTGCCTTATTGGCAATACTTAAGTCTTTCACAGATGATCATCATATACTATTGTCATTATTCTGGACAACATTCTCCTAGTTCTTTCATTTCAGGTAGCCTCATTTCATATAAGTCTTTCCAGATTTTTTTCTGATCATCTTGTTTACTATTTCTTATCGCATAATATTATTCCATTACAATCACATACCACAATTTATTTGGTCATTCCCAAATTAATGGGCATACCTTCGGTTTCCAGTTCTTTGCCATATATTTTAGGACATATACTTTCTTTTCCATTTTCCTTGATAATCTTAGGAAATAAATCTAATAGTCATATTTCTGTCTCTAGACGTATATAAATCGTTTTATAACTCCCTAAGAATAACTCCAGATTGCTCTCCAAAATGTTTGTATCAGTTCACAGTGCAACCAACAATGTAAGTGTCCCCATTTTCTGTATCTTCTCCAATTTGCAATTTTGCCCTGTTATCATTTTAGTTAATCTGATAGTTGTGAGATGATATCTCAGAGTTCTTTTGCTTTGTATATCTCAAATAAATAATGACTTACATCAGTTTTTAATATAGCTGTATACATAATATCTTTGTTTCTTCATCCAAAAGCTCTATTCATATCTTATAACCATTTATAGATTGTGGAATGGCTCATATTCTTATATGTTTAACAATGATATCTATATATTTTTATATAAAACCTCTATCCAAGAAGCCATCTATAAAAATTTTTCCCTAAGCTTTCCTTCTAATCTTGGATCTATTGGTTTTATTAGTACAAAATCTATTTTTTTTAATTTAAACATTTATTAATATTCATTTTTAACATAGTTACATGATTCATGCTCCTACTTTCCCCTTCACCCCCCGCACTCCCCCCACCCATAGCCTATACACATTTCCACTAGTTTTGTCATGTGTCCTTGATCAAGACCTATTTCCAAATTGTTGGTAGTTGCATTGGTGTGGTAGTTTTGAGTCCACACCCTCAATCATATCCAACCCGACCCATGCATTCAAGCAGTTGCTTTTCTTATATGTTTCCTCTCCTGCAGTCCTTCCTCTGAATGTGGGCAGCATTCTTTACCATAAATCCCTCAGAATTGTCCTGGGTCACTGTATTGCTGCTGGGACAGAGGTCCATTACATTCAATTTTACCATAGTATATCAGTCTCTGTGTACAATGTTCTTCTGGCTCTGCTTTTTTCGCTCTGCATCAGTTCCTGGAGGTCACTCCAGTTCGCCTGGAACTCCTCCAGTTTATTATTCCTTTTAGCACAATAGTATTCCATCACCTGCATATACCATAGTTTGTTCAGCCATTCCCCAATTGAAGGACATACCCTCCTTTTCCAGTTCGTTGCCACCACAAAAAGTGCAGCTATAAATATTTTCGTACAAGTCTGTTTATCTATGATCTCTTTGGGGTACAAACCCAACAATGGTATGGCTGGATCAAAGGGTAGGCATTCTTTTATAGCCCTTTGAGCATGATTCCAAATTGCCAGCCAGAATGGCCAGATCAGTTCACAACTCCAACAGCAATGCATTAATGTCCCAATTTTGCCACATCCCCTCCAACATTCATTACTCTCCCCTTCTTTCATTTTAGCCAATCTGCTACGTGTGAGGTGATACCTCAGAGTTGTTTTGATTTGCATTTCTCTAATTATTAGAGATTTGGAACACTTTCTCATGGGCTTATTGATACTTTTGATTTCTTTACCTGAAAATTGCCTATTCAAGTCTCTTGCCCATTTATCAATTGGGGAATGGCTTGATTTTTTATACAATTGCGTTAACTCCTTGTATATTTGAGTAATTAGACACTTGTCAGAGTTTTTCATTATAAAGATTTTTTCCCAATTTGTTGTTTCCCTTCTGATTTTGACTACATTGTTTTTGTTTTTACAAAAGCTTTTTAGTTTAATATAATCAAAACCATTTAATTTACATTTTGTAATTTTCTCTAACTCTTGCTTGGTTTTAAAGTCTTTCCTTTCCCAGAAATCTGACAAGTATACTATTCTGTGTTCACTTAACCCATTTATAGTTTCCCTCTTTATATTCAAGTCGTTCACCCATTCTGAATTTATCTTGGTGTAGGGTGTGAGATGTTGATCTAGACCTAATCTCTCCCATATTGTTTTCCAAATTTCCCTGCAGTTTTTGTCAAATAGTGGATTCATGTCCCAAAAGTTGGGCTCTTTGGTTTTATCATACACTGTCTTGCTGATGTCATTTACCCTAAGTCTATTCCACTGATCCTCCTCTCTGTCTCTTAGCCAGTACCATATTGTTTTCATGACCGCTGCTATATAGTATAGTTTAATATCTGGTACTGCTAGGCCCCCTTCCTTCACATTTTTTTTCATTATTTCCCTTGAAATTCTTGATCTTTTGTTATTCCAAATGAAATTTGTTATAGTTTTTTTCTAATTCAGTAAAGAAGTTTT
>NC_058134.1:56440717-56442811 GCF_016433145.1 Gracilinanus agilis | reverse complement strand
TTTTTTTCATATAATTGCTGTGTTTGTTTTGGTAGGTATATTCCTAAGCATTTTATATTGTCTAGGGTGATTTCGAATGATGTTTCTCTTTCTACTTGCTGCTCTAGTGTGTTGGAAATGTATAGAAATGCTGATGATTTATGTGCATTTATTTTGTATCCTGCAACTTTGCTAAAGTTGTTGATTATTTCTACAAGCTTCTTAGTTGATTCTCTAGGATTTTTTAAGTAGACCATCATATCATCTGCAAAGAGTGGTAGCTTAGTCTCCTCCTTGCCTATTTTGATACCTTCAATTTCTTTTTCTTCTCTAATTGCAACTGCTAGTGTTTCTAGTACTATGTTGATTAATAGAGGTGATAATGGGCATTGTTGTTTTACTCCTGATCTTATTGGGAAGGCTTCTAATTTATCCCCATTGCATATGATGTTTGTTGATGGTTTTAGGTATATACTGTTTATTTATTTTTTTTTGCACTGAATGTGATGACTTTATTGATGGTACACAAGATAGGACTATGCTCCTCCCCCCACTACAGGGGTGCCTGGGGCAGGGATGTGAAGAGGGCATGGGATCCCCAGCACAGGGACATAGGTTATTATGGATGTGGGCTCCCCAGTGGTGGAACTACTCTTTTTTTGGCTGGGGATGAAGATCCATCATGGCTTTCCACTTTACTCCTTGGTGGCCATGTACTTCATGAGGTCTACTACACGGTGGCTGTAACCGTACTCGTTGTCATACCAAGAAATGAGCTTGACAAAATGGTCGTTGAGGGCAATGCTAGTGCCAGCATCGAAGGTAGAAGAGTGGGTGTCGCTGTTAAAGTCACAGGATACTACCTGGTCCTCTGTGTAGCCCAAGATGCCCTTTAAGTTCCCCTCTGCAGCTTGCTTCACCACCTTCTTAATATCGTCATATTTGGCAGCTTTCTCCAGGCAGCAGGTCAGATCCTCCACAGACACATTGGGAGTAGGAACACGGAAGGCCATGCCTGTGAGCTTCCCATTCAGCTCAGGTATGACCTTGCCCACAGCCTTGGCGGCACCCGTGGAAGCAGGGATGATATTCTGGGCAGCCCCACGCCCATCCCGCCACAGCTTGCCAGAGGGGCCATCTACTGTCTTCTGGGTAGCAGTAATGGCATGGACTGTGGTCATGAGTCCTTCCACAATGCCGAAGTTGTCATGAATGACCTTGGCCAAGGGGGCCAAGCAGTTGGTAGTGCAGGAGGCGTTACTGACGATCTTGAGGGAATTGTCGTATTTCTCATGGTTCACCCCCATCACGAACATTGGGGCATCAGCAGAAGGGGCAGAGATAATGACTCGCTTGGCTCCATCCTTCAAGTGAGCCCCGGCCTTTTCCATGGTGGTAAAGACGCCAGTGGATTCCACAACGTACTTGGCTCCAGCATCTCCCCATTTAATGTTAGCGGGATCCCGCTCCTGGAAAATGGTAATGGGTTTTCCGTTGATCACCAGCTTTCCATTCTCTGCCTTTACAGTGCCCTTGAACTTGCCGTGGGTGGAATCATACTGGAACATGTAAACCATGTAGGAGAGGTCAATGAAGGGGTCATTGATGGCCACAATAGCTACTTCTTTGCAGCTGAATGTTGCCCTGGTCACCAGGCGTCCAATACGGCCAAATCCCTTGACTCCGACCTTCACCATCTTGTCTAAAGGATGCGACTGCAGCAGAGGATTCTGGCTGCGAGCTTGGGTGAAGAGCTGAGCTGTTTATTATTTTTAGGAAAGGTCCTTCTATTCCTATACTTTTCAGTGTTTTCAATAGGAATGGATGCTGTATTTTGTCAAAGGCTTTTTCAGCATCTATTGAGATAATCATGTGATTTTTGTTTGTTAGACTGTTGATATAGTCAATTATGTGGATGGTTTTCCTAATGTTGAACCAACCTTGCATTCCTGGTATAAATCCCACCTGATCATGGTGGATGATCCTCTTAATTACTTGCTGGAGTCTCTTTGCTAGTATTCTATTTAAGATTTTTGCATCTATGTTCCTTAGGGAGATTGGTCTGTAGTTTTCTTTCTCTGTTTTTGATCTCCCTGGCTTTGGAATCAGTACCAT
>NC_058134.1:56326229-56437823 GCF_016433145.1 Gracilinanus agilis | reverse complement strand
TTTTTTTTTTATTTGCCCTTTCTTAATTATCTTTTGGTGATTCTCTTGAGTTCTGTGTTTGGGCATCAAATTTTCTATTTAAGTCAGGTCTTTTCTTTATGAATGCTTGGAAGTCTTTTATTTTCCTAAATGACCATACTTTCCCCTGTAAGAATACATACAGTCAATTTTGCTGGGTAGTTGATTCTTGGTTGTGGAACCTGTTCCCTTGCTTTCTGGAATATCATATTCCATGCCTTCCAATCCTTCAGTGTGCATGCAGCCAGGTCCTGTGTTACCCTAACTATGGTTCCATGATATATGAATGGTTTCTTCTTAGCAACTTATAATATTTTTTCCTATGTCTGGTAGGTCTTGAATTTGGCTATAACATTCTTGGGCATTGTCATTTGGGGATTAAATGCAGGAGGTAATCTGTGGATCCTTTCAATCTCTACATTTCCCTCTTGTTCAAGAATGTTGGAGCAGTTTTCTTAGATAATTTCCTGTATAGTGATATCCAAGCTTTTTCTTTTGACATGATTTTCTGGTAGTCCAATAATTCTTAAATTGTCTCTTCTGGATCTATTTTCTAGGTCTGTAATTTTATCAATGAGGTATTTCATGTTTTCCTCAAAATTTTCATTCTTTAGATTTTGCTTTATACTCTTGCTGCCTTGTGAAGTCATTTGCTTCTAGTTGTTAGATTCTAATTTTTAAAGACTGAATTTCATCCCTGACTTTTTGGCCATCCTTCTCCTTCTGGTCTGTTTTTCTTTGTAGGTCATCTTTCACTTTCTTTGCCTCATTTTCAAGCTGATCAATTCTGGCTTTGAAGACACCATTTTCTTGTTTTACTTGATGTGCCTTTGTTTCCATTTGACTTATTTTGCTTTTTAAGTACCTTTCCCAACTGTCTTCAACCTTTCTTAGTTGTTTTTTGAATTGTGTTTTGAGTTCTTCCAAAGTCTTAGTCCAATTTCTTGGAGTTTCTACATTTTTGCATGGTGTTCCTTGGTCTTCCTCTATTCCATTTGTTCTTTGTTCATTACCTGGATAGAAGCTGTCAATTGTAATTACTTTTTTCTTTTTCTGTTGTTTACTCGTATTTTTTCCTTCTTTCTCCCCTGTCATTGGCTGTAATCTTGTTACTTTGTTTATTTGCTGGATCTGTGTATTTAAGCTATTTTGTCCTGAAGGAGTTTCTTCTCTGCTCTGCTGATTGACTAGATTAGACTGATGGAGTATTGAGTCCTGAGGTCAGATCTTCCCCAGCTGGCAGCAGAAGCTGAAGGTGTAGGTGAAGGTATGGAAGGTGAAGGGAGTTGTGCTTCCAGCCCTGTTATCAAGATATTCTGTCTAGGTTCCAGCCTTTGCCCTGGGATCTAAGTCAGCAGGATTCTTAAGGTGGTTCTCAGTGTGGTGGATGGGGGCATGTTTTTGGAGATTGAGTTTCCCTGCCTTCTGAAGGCTTCTTATCTTCCCTATTGATAGACTAGATTAAGCAGGGGAGGAGCTTATCTGTGGAGCTAGATGTGCCCTGAGACCAAAACCATGAGAAGCAGAGACCAAAGATGGAGAGTATTGGCTATGACTAGAATGCCTTCCCCTATGAGCCTCTCCTCCAGCTACCTCCCTGCCAGCTTCAGTTAGAGCCCTGAGACTGGCACAGCTATGGCAGCAAGACATTCCCTCCAGGCTGGAGCTCTCACCCTGAGATTCCAAGACTCAGCACAGTAGGTAAGGGAAGGGTCCTGGGACCTTCTTTCTTTTCCTTAAACCCAAGAATTCAGGCTTCTCTATGTATCTTTTAAGTTGAATTGAGCAGGAGGGTCCCCCACCTGTGTCCTGTTGTTAGATTTTTTTTCCCCTCAAAGCACTTTTTTTTATTGGTGTGGAAGGATTTTCACAGAGGTCTGGACTTTTGCTGCTTCTAAGTGGCCATCTTGACTCCGACTTTTGAAGATTTTTTGTTGTTTTTTTTTAGTTTGTTTTTAGTTGATCCTCAAATGATATAGCATCTGTTACTCATCCTTCTTGTCATTTTCTTCTATCTGTGTTCCATCCTGTCAATGCCTATGTATATATATATATATATATATATATATATATATATATATATATACACATATATATCTTCTATCTGTGTTCCATCCTATATAGGCATTGACAGGATGGTTGGGGAGAATTTTGAACTTTATACTTCTACTTATTGGAGGAATTTTTTTTAAATGTTGTTTCAGCAATATCACATGTTGAGATCTTTTTTGGACCCTAAAATACCTTCCTATGTTTTGGGTATCCTTCTGTCCATTCTATAATCTGAAAATATTATACACATGTCATCTATTTTGTCATACTAGTCATAATTGAAATGTTGAGCAGCATGGAGTGAGATCCAATTCCTGCTCTACTCCACTAAAGACATTCCTAAAAGTTGATACTGACTAATTAATGACTACAAAATGACTTTGAGTGTGGATGCCCAACCACTTCTGAAATCACCTAATAACTAGATGATTGATATCCCTGAATGACATCTATATTTTTTTATATTTATATGTGCAAATATATGTATAAAGGGTAGGAGGAAGAATTAAGTCTTAACATTCTAGAATTGTCTTTCTTGTTATCTACCATTAGGCTTGTAAATATTTTACTGCTAGTTTTGTATAATTATTTCTTTGGGTCTCTACCTCCCTTTTACTTATCTGAAATAATGAGCCTACTGCCATAGAGTTGAGCACTAAGTAGAAGCTGCTTGTTGCCCTTGGGGAAAATGTATCTATCTATTGTCACACTTAGCAGCCCAATTGCAACTTGCCTGCTCTCTTTTTCTTATGACCTGTGGCCCAGGGTACTGACTCAGCTGCAAAGAAATGAAGGCTGAAGTAAGGGTCATTTTAATTAATGTATTATTCATTATTAAAATGGATCTCAGATGAAATAAACCAACACAAACTATTTGCAAAGAAACATATTTGGTTTTGTACATTAGTAAAAAAGATCACCATCTGATTCAAAACAGTCAGAGAACATATTCATCTTCAAGGGACGGTCTCTATCTTTATGGATTTGCTTTTTTTATGGATAGAAAATCCCTGAGAGGTATTTGAATGACACATCCCTTTAGCAAGGAAGTCAGAATGAATGATGAAGATAGTAATGGCCAAGTTGTTTTCTTTGAGAGGTATAATGAAAAGAAAACTAGATTTGGAGTAATGAAGACCTGAGTTTGAATCCCACCTCAGACCTATACCAGCTATGTGACTTTGGGCGAGTTGCTTTACCTCTCAGCCTTAGCTTCCTCATCTGTAAAATAAGAGTATTGGACTTACCACTCTTTAAGAGTCTCTTCCAGTTTTTATTCTAGTCTTGATGGGGATTTTTGGTAGAAGGAGTGATATCATAGGGGAGATAAGCAAGAGAGTTAATATGTCCCAAAGATTATCACATTGGTTATTAGGGGGCAGTGTGGGATACTGAGTGAAGGTCCAGTATTATGACTAACATATACCAACATTTAATATCTATAGCATTATTTCTTTGTGTACCCTCACATCTTCCTAGGATAGTGATGGCAAATCTTTTAGAGCCTGAGTGCCCAAACCACAACACTTATGCCACAAGTGAGCTGCCTCCTTACCCAAGACAGGGGAGGAGAAAGTGCTCCCATTGAGCTGCTGGGAAGAGGCATGGGTGATGTGAAAAATGTCCTCAGGCATGGAGAAGATGGGGAAGAGAGCAGCACCTTCTGGCATGTATGCCATAGGTTCTCCAACATGACCTTGGGGACAACGTTACAGACAATCTGCCAGTCTACATCTGAAGTTTCCACACTCCACATCTCCACACCAATGCGAATAAAAATTGAAAGTCTTTTCACTGATCACAGAAAAGAAATATTTCATCTATATGTTTGTGGGGATATCTGTGTCCATTTCTAGGTAAGGAAGAACCAATGAGACATTATTCCTTAGTTTCGTATTCGTGCCCTTCATTTGCCACCAGATATTCTTTCCAGTTTTATATCAAACGTTTTTATGTACAGGGATCAGATGGCCCAACCAAATTTTTCTTTGTTCTCCAAATGTTTCACATGTATTCCCTCTACTCAGGCTTTTTTTCATTGTTCTCTGTATCTGAAATTCCCTCTCACCTATATCTAAGCCTGTCAAAATCTTATCTGTCCTTCCAGATGCAGACAAAAGTCCACATCTTCCATGGAGGCATATCAGATTCAATTAAATGCAATGATTCTCTTTACTTGGATCATTCACAGAAATTAGTCTGTGCCTCTCCTACTAGTTTATTTATCTAGTTGGTATTATTATCTGTGAGCTCTTATCTCTCCTAAAAGAGGGTAAGGTCCTGTATTTCACAGATTATGTCTTATTTATTTATCTTTGAGTCATTTTTGCTGCCTAGCACAGAGCTTTGCATATCACAGGTAATTAGTAAACATTTTTTGAATAATTTAAAGGAGTCAGTGACTAGCATTGTTTCTCATAGCACTAAATGATATGTTAATAAATATTTATTAAGGCCCATTATGTACCCGATACTGTGTTAGGTTCTGGAGGTACAAACTGAAGAAGCAAAATAGTCCCTGACTGACATAAAAAACTTGCATTCTATTGGGAAAGTCAACACATAGAATGCCCAGTTCTGGCACCAATGACCACATTCTTCTTGCTTAATGAGATTCTCTTTAGTGTGAACCAAAATTAACTTTAGGGAAGGGAAAAAGTGAGAATCTCTAATCTTGCTCAGATTTTCTTTTATTTTTTTAGCTCTGAAAGCAATTGTACAACTTCAAACAAAGAAGGATGGAATGGAAAACTCTTGGGGTTGGGTTTTTTTCTTTTATCTTTTACTTATTCCAGGAGCTCCTGCAGCTGAGACAGACAAAAAAATTATCCTCAATATCCTCCATCATCTAGAATCACAATAATGAGAAACCCATCTTCATTCATTCTTCCAGATGTACAAAGTTTCCACAAAGAAGGAACCAGACCTATATTTTATTTAATCTTGCCTCTTATGAAAGTAAAGTAGACAAGAGAAATCAATACTTTCAAACTCCTAAAGGTATATGATCTATGACTACCCAAATTAATAGTCTACCAAGCTGATGCTTTGTAGAGGACTCTATTCTTCATAGTGCAGCTAAATGACCTCTTCTGCCAAAACAGAATCACTTTTCCTATTGCCTTCTGTTAATAAATATAAAATGGCTAAAGAACAACATCTTCAGAAATCTTCCCTATATTATATGACTTTTGATGGAAGTCTTCTTCCTCAAAAAGTGCTACTTAGTTTGGTCTTTCAAGATACTGAAGAAGAAATCTCAGAATCATCATGCCATTGTGGCTATCAAATTGGCCTCATATTGAGCAAGACTTGGGTTCAAGACCCATTTCTGACACATATCAGCATTGTGAATCTTGGCATATCTCAGTCTCTCAGTGCCCTAGGAAACAAAGACTTTATGTTACAAAGCAGTTACTGATCTGCATTAATAGATACAAATTTCATTATTGGGAGTTCTTTATACTAATGAAATCACAATGTATTACATTGTATAGTCCCATGATTTATTGGCATGGGAAACTCCCTAACTTCTTGTGGAGAAAAGTTCTTTTATGAGTCTAGATAAGTAGTTCATGTTTAATTTATAAGCTTAGAAAGTTGGTAGGAAATAGAAAAGTTAAATGACTTACTCATATTTCCCAGTTTATATATGTCAGAAGTCAAATATCGACTCAGGCCTTCTTGATTCTTAAAGGAGAAAACTATTCATCAGTACTGCCAGGAGGAAATTTCAAACTTTTTTTGCTGATTCCAAGATTTTCCTGAAACAAAGATCCACATTTTAAATATCAATATTCTTCTAGTGAATGGCTAAGAATCAAAGAATGCTTCAATCAAATGTAAAGAAATTAAGTTGAAAAATACCCTGGGGCAACATGGTGAGTATGAACAAGGTGCAACACACCATAAACATGGAATTAGGAAGAAATTGTGAAAAGAAATATATATTTAGGGAAAAATAAAACCTTTTGATAAACAAAATCAATGCAGCTAAAGTTTAAAAGTAAGTTGGGATTTGTGGGGGAAATGTTTGCACTGAGCTCTGATAAGGATCTTATTTTCAGCATATATTTGAAACTTATTTAAATATATTAATAATAAGAGCCATTCAGCATTTGACAAATGGTCAAAAGATATGTACAACAGTTTTAAGTTACAAACAATTGACATATTAAATCAACCAAATCATTAATGATGAGAAAAATGAAAATTAAATTTTTGGCAAAATTAACAAATATGGAAAATAGCATTTCTACAAAAGACTGTGGGAATCAAGAATCAGTCATATTACACTATTGATTGAGCTGTGAATTGGTTCAGACATTCTGGAAAAGAATTTGCTGGTAAAGTAGTCAAAAATCTTCTATAACACAACTACTAGAACTATATATTCCTGAATTGGACCCTAATACAAAGGCATGTTATGAATTTATTCCTGTTTACTTAGAAATTTTATATACATAGATTTTTGTTATTTTTATTCTGATTTTGAATTTTTCATTTTTCCCAAAGTTTAATATTTCTTCTATTTGATTTTTCTTTTTATGTTTTGGTTTTTCTTTTGATGATTGATTCATATACCACATAACTCAACAACGTATTCTGAGCTGATCTGGGTGTTGGTCAACACCCTCTTCAGGAGGGGTTGTATTTTCATAAAAACCCCAAATTTAAAATTTTGTTTGAGAAAAAATTTTCAGGAAAAGAAGCCTGCTAACACCTTGAATCCCGAAAATGGATTATTTGGAGAAAGATGCCTGCAACAATCTACACTGAATCAAGATGACCCAGAAAAGATGTCTGCAGAAACCTACACTGAATCAGGAATATCCAGAATCAACTTTGGGATGCAATTGATTGGGATGCAACTTAAGGGAATTGAACACAATTATTTTGATTGTAAACTCTTATGCCAAAGGGGATTGTCCCCTAACTGGCTTTTTGTCAATGCACCTAACCAAACATTGGTTTTGCTCTCTTTGTTTCTATCTCTTCTTCTTAACTCTTATCTCTAACTATTACAGTTAGAAGACTTTTAGGGGTACAAGATGATCACATCAAATGATCGCTTGGGGAGACAAGTCTCCCAAATGATCACAGGGGGGATTGTGATCATGAAATTAAATCTGCCCTGCCCATCCTTAATCTAATCACCAAAAGTTAGAACATACCCACTTAATTCCAAAGTTGGTAGGTCTGTGACCCAAGTATGCTACAGTAAATAACAAATTATAATTGATTGCCCCCTATGCAGTCCTAAGCAAAGTGTTTGTTGTGATTGGAAATGTAAATTAGGAGGAAGGCACAGGAAATGATACAAAAGAAGCACCCTTAAAAGGGAGTGACAATTTCCTGTAGCTCTCTGGTGGTTCGTGGCTTAGACTTGGAGGAGCTCTGGCTTGGACCTTGGAGTTGGTGAGACTGTTCTTAAATCTCTTCCTTAGAACTACATGTGGTAAGTGAAGAAGGCTGACTACCTTAGACTCCCTGGAGGGCCTAGCTTCTCGGAGGCTCTCTCAATTGTGAGAAGCCCTCATGGCTAAACTCCTTGTTAACTGACTTTTAGGCTCTCTGGCTGGGACCTCTGGAGCCCTGTCAGAGTAAAGCCAGGGACTGAGTACATAGTCTAGTTCTTTAAGTTAGATCTCTTACTCTACCCACATCTCATCTCTCTACTTCCATTTTCTCTTGTATTTTGTAAATAAATTACTAAAATCATTTTAGAATTGATATTTATTCAATTCTTGGCAACCCTACCTTTAAATATTAATATCTAACCAAAAACCCTCTTTTTTCCCTTTTACAGATCCAAAGAATTAGTTCCGAAAACAACAGCATATACCAAAAAAGTACCTTCTCACTGTTAAGTGAATAGAACCTAACTTTTAACAAAGTTCAAAGTCAAGAAATAAGCTAGAAAATTAGTAAATAATAACAAAAAATAATTTCACCATAAAAGCTACTGTGGTGGCAGGGATAACTAAGAAAAACTCAGAAGACAAAAATCTAAAAATAATTACCAAAAAAAAAACTCAAAGAAAAATGCTAATTGGACACTTTCTCAATAAGACTTCCTGGAAGAATTAAAGAAAGAGATGAATGGTTCAAATTCAGGAAAATTCAGAAAAGAAATGAGTGTGATATAAGAAAATTATGAAAAGAAAATTAGTAGCTTGGTAAAAGAGGCACAAAGATACTGAAGAAAATAAAACTTCAAAAAATGGAATTGATCAAGTAGTAAAAGAAGCACAAAATCCACTTAAGAGAATTCCTTAAAATCAAAATTAACTAAATGGAAAAAAAGATGTGTGAAAGCTTACTGAAAAAAATAATTTCCTAAAAATTAGAATTGAACAAGTGGAAGCTAATGACTCCATGAGATATCAAGAAACAAAATTAAGTCAAGGGAATGGGTAAAATAGTAAAAAATGTGAAGTATCTTACTGGAAAAATAATTGACCTGGAAAATAGATTGAGGAGAGATAATTTGAGAATTATTGGACTACCAAAATAACCTTAATTAAAGAAAGAACCTACACAATATATTTCAAGAAAATATCAAGTAAAAATGCAAAGATATCTTAAAGGATAAAGTAATAATGCTAAAAATCCATGAATCACTCTCTGAAAGCTCTTAGGAACATTATAGCGAAATTCCAGAAGCCCTAGGTCAAGGAGAAAATATTGTGAGAGCCAGAAAATAATTCAAATATTAAATAGCCATAACTGGGATCTCACAAGAGTAACAGTTAAAACTACAATAAGAATAATCTAACAGTGAAACTGAGTGTAATCCTTCAGAGAGAAAAATAGATTTTTAAGGAAATAGAGGACTTCCAAGTATTTGTGATGAAAAGATCAGAGCTAAATAGAAAATCTGATATTTAAACTTAAGACTTTAGAGAAGCATAAAAAGTGAACATAAAAATCAATCATAAAAGACTCAGTGAAGTTCAATTGCTCATATTCCTACATGGGAAGCTGATACATGTAACTCCTAAGACCTTTATCATTATTAGAAAAGTTAGAAAGAGTCTACATAGACAGAAAGCATAAGTATGATTCAATTATGTTGGAATGATCTCAAAAGGAGGTGCTGTAGAGGCAAATTAAAATTAATTGGAAATTAAATAATCTAATTCTTCAAAACTGGTGGATCAAAACAGAAATCATAGAAAAAATTACTGATTTCATGGAAGAGAATAACAACAAGGAGTCAACATATCAAAATTTGTGGGATATAGCCAATTTAGTACTCAGGGGAAAATTTATGTATTTATGCCTATATCAACAAAATAGAGAAAATGGAGACCAATGAATTGGACATGCAACTAAAAAAACTAGAAAAAGAACAAATTTAAAATCTCCAGATAAAGACTAAATTGGAAATCCTAAACATCAAAGGAGAAATTAATAAAAGTGAAAGTAAAAGAACTATTGAACTAATAAAAAGACTGGGAGTTAGTTCTTTGAAAAAGCAAATGAAACAGATAAATTATTTGTTCATCTAATTTTTTAAAAAGAAAGAAGAGAATCAAAGTATCAGTATCAAAAATAAAAAAGGGGATTTCACCTCTAATGAAGAGGAAATTAAGGGAATTATTAGGAGCTATTTTGCTTAATTATATGACAATAAATATGACCATCTAGGTGAAATGGATTTATATTTACAAAATATAAATTGCCTAGATTAACAAAAGAGGAAATGGAATTGTTAAATAATCCCATTTCAGAAAAAAATAAATTGAACAATCCATCAGTGAACTCCCTAGGAAAATATCTCCCTGGTCAGAAGGATTCACAAGTGAATTCTATCAAATATTTAAAGAACAACTAATCCCAATACTATACAAACTATTTGCAAAATAAACAAAGAAAGAGTCTTATCAAATTCTTTTTTTTGACACAAATATGGTACTGATACCTAAGCCAGGCAGACCCAAAACAGAAAGAAAACTATAAACCATTCTCCTTAGTGAACATAGTTGCAAAAATCTTAAATAAAATACTAGCAAAGAGATTACAGCAAATTATGACAAGGGTTATTCACTATGACCAGGTGGGTTTTATACTAGGAATGCAAGGCTAATTTAATATTAGGAAAACTATAAGCACAATTGACCATATCAGTAATAAAACCAACAGAAATCATGATTATCTTAATAAATGCAGAAAAAACTTTGACAAAATACAATACCCATTCTTACTGAAAACACTAGAAAGTATAGGAATAGAAGGGCCTTTCCTTAAAACAATAAGTAGTATTTAAAACCATCAACACGTATCATCTGCAAAAAGGATAAGTTAGAAGCCTTCCCAATAGGATCAGGAATGAAGCAAGGATGTCCATTTTCACCGCTATTATTTAATATTGTACTAGAAATGCTATCAGTAGCGATTAGAGAAGAAAAAGAAAATGAAGGGATAAAAGTAAACAGTGAGGAAATTAAACTCGCTCTTTGCAGATGATATAATGATATACTTAGAAAATCCTAGAAAATCAACTAAAAAGCTAGTGGAAATAATCAATAACTTTATCAAAGTTTGTAGGATACAAAATAAACCCAACTAAACCTTCTGCATTTCTATATATTTCCAACAAAAATCAGCAGCAAGAGTTAGAAAGAGAAACTCCTTTTAAAATCACTCTTGACAATATAAATATTTGAGAATAAATCTGCCCAGACAAACAAAAGAATTATATGAACACCATTACTAAATATTTTCCACACAAATAAAATTAGATCTAAACAACTGGAAAAACATTAATTGCTCATGGGTAAGATAAGCTAATATAATAAAAATGAATATTATATAAGTTAATTTACTTATTCAATGCCATACATATTAAACTACCAAAAAATCTATTTTAGAGAATTAGAAAAAATAATTAAAAAATTCATCTGAAAAAACAAAAGATCACAAATATCAAGGGAACTAATGAAAAAATTGTGAAAGACAGTAGCCTAGCAGAACCAGATCATAAGCTATACTATAAAGCAGTGATCATCAAAACAATCTGTTACTGGCTAAGAGATAGATAGAAGAGTGGATCGATGGGCTAAAATAGGGATAAATTACCTCAGCAATATTGTGTTTGATAAACCCAAAGATCCCAGCTTTGGGGATATGAACCCACTATTTGACAAAAAGTGCTGGGGAAATTCAAAAATATTATGGAAAAATTAGATTTAGATCAATATCTCACATCCTATACCAAGATATGTTCAAAATGGATAAGTGATTTAAACATAAAGTATGATATTATCAGTAAATTAGGCGAACATGGAATAGCATACCTCTCAGATCTATGAGGAAGGAAAGAATTTAAAACCAAATAAGAGATAGAGAAGATAAGATGTAAAATGAATAATTTTGATTATATTAAATTAAAAAGGGTTTGTATAAACAAAACCAAACACAACCAAAATTAGAAGGGAAGCAACAAACTGAGAGGAAACTTTTATAACAAAATTCTATGACAAAGGTTAATTTCTCAAATATACAAAGAACTAAGACAAATTTATAGGAAATTAAATCATTCCCCAATTAACAAATAATCAAGGGATATGAATAGGCAGTTTTCAGATGAAGAAATAAAGACTATTGATAATCATATGAAAAAATGTTCTAAATCTCTCCTTATTAGAGAAATGCAAATCAAAACAACTACCACCTTATACCAAGCAGATTGACTAATTTGATAGTAAAGGACAATAAAAAATTTTGAAGGGGATGTTGCAAAATTGGGACACCAATGCATTGCTATTGGAGTTGTGAAGTGATCTAACCATTTTGGAAGGCAATTTGGAATTATGCCCAAAGGGATTTTAAAAAGTGCATGTCCTTTGTCCCAACAATACCACTACTGCTTTCATATCCCACAGAGATAAACAAAATGGTTCTTTTTATGCCAACATATTTATAACTGTGCTTTTTGTGGTGGCAAAAATTTGGGAATGGCTGAACAAATTATGGTATATGGTGGTGAAGGAATAATACTATTGGGCTATAAGGAATAATGACTTGCTTAATTTCTGTAAGAACTGGAAAGAGTTACATGAACTGATGCATAGTGAAATAAGCAGAATTAGGAGAACATTATGCACAGTAATTAAAACATCGTGGGATGATCAAATGTAATTTACTTTGCTACGGAAAGCATTGCAATGATCCAGGACAACTCTGAGGGACTTATGAAAAAGAATTCTATCCAAATCTTGTGAAAGAACTGTAGGAGTAGAAATCCAGAAGAAAACATATGATCTATCACTTGTTATAATGCCAAATGACTTAGGATTTTAGTTTTAAAATATTACTCTATTAAAAATGAATAATATGGAAATAGAATTTGAGTGATTATATATATATACATATATACACACATATATATGTAAATATCCCTGTGAAATTGCTTGTCAACTCTAGGAGGGGGTGGGGGAGAAAGGGCGGAGACAAGAAGAATCATGTAAACATAGGAAAAAAAGTAAAAATAAATGAATAAAAAGTTAATTTTTAAAGGGGTGCTGTGAGGAAGAGAAATGCATTTGAAGAAGGAGAAAGGGAAAGGTAGAATGGGGAAGTTTTCTCACATAAAAGAAGCATGCAATAAAGAACTTTTATAATGAAGAAGAATAGAGTTGGTTTGACAGGTAATTCTTGAACATCACTGATTGTAATTGGCTCAAAATACAGAATATATACATATATATGTAATATATACATACATACACACTCAGCTGTTTATAAAACAATAAGGAAATAAAGGGGAAGGGAGATAACAGAATAAAGAGGGTAATAAAAAGAGAGGACTGAATAAGAGAGGATGTGGTTAGAATTAAAATAGACTTGAGGGGGGATAGAAAGAATGAGGAGGAGAGACAGACAGATAGATAGATAGACAGACAGAGACAGAGAGAGAGTTAGGGAGAGACAGAGACAGAGAGAAAGAGACCAAGACAGAGAGATAGAAAGAGACAGAGAGAGAACAGAAAATGGGATGGGGTGAAATGCAGTTAGTATTCATGACTGTGAATGTGAATGAGATAAGCTCACACTTAAAATAGAAGCAGATAGCAGAATCAACTAGAAACCAGGATCCAACAATATGTCGTTTACAAGAGACACACTTGAAACAGAAAGACACATACAGAGTTAAAATAAAGGGCTGAAGAAGAATATATTATGTTAAAGCTGAAGTAAAAAAGTTAGGAATAGCAATCATGATTTCAGAAAAATAAAAAATCAAAATATACTAAATTAAAAAGGTATAAGAAAAACTACATAATGCTAAGATACCATAGACAAGGAAGTAATTGTTTTTTATTAAAACTTTTACCTTCCATCTTGGAATCAATACTGTGTATTGGTTCCAAGGCAGAAGAGTGGTAAGGGCTAAGTAATGGGGGTTAAGTGACTTGCCCAGGGTCACACAGCTAGGAAGTGTCTGAGGCCAAATTTGAACCTAGGACCTACTGTCTCTGGGCTTGACTCTCAATCCACTAAGCCACTCAGCTGTTCCCTAGTAATTTCAAAATATGGCAATTTTCTCTGATAAAAGCCTTTTTTCTCAAATACTGAGTAGAGATCTGAATCAAATTCAAATAAAAAAAACTCTGATTTAACTTTTTATATGAATCATAAAGGACAAGTGCTGGTGGAGATGATGGAAAAATAGATATACTAATGAACTGTTGGTTGAACAATGAACTGGTCTAATTATTTTGGAGAAAAATTTGGATGTGTGTCCAAGGGTCTATAAAACCCTTTGACTCAGCAATATTACCACTAGGTCCATATCCTAAGGAGATCAAAGGAAAATGATCATGTACAAAAATATTTGGAGCAGTTCTTTTTGTGGTGGCAAAGAATTGGAAATTAAGGGATACCCATCAAATGGTTTCAACAAGTCATAGCATATTATTGTAATAAATACTATCATACTATAATAATTGATGAAGTTATAGTTCAGGAAAAAAAAACATGGCCAAGAGCTCTATTAACTGATGCAAAGTAAAATGAGAACTGGAAGATCATTGTACAGAATAACAATGTTGTAATGATGACTGACTGTAAAGAATCTGGTTATTTTGATTGATACAATGATTGAAGACAGTTTCAAAGGATTTGTGATGAAAAAAAAGATGCCATATACCTCCAGAGATAGAACTAATGAAATCTGAGTGCAAATTGAAGTATGATTTTCTTACTTTCTTTCTTTTTCTTGCCTTTTTTGGAAATATGGCTAATATATAAATATTTTACATGATTTAATATGTATAATTGATATCCTATTGCTTGCCTTCTCAGTGAGTGGGAGAAATATGGGAGAGGAGAAAATGTTAAGTCATAATTTAAAAAGAAAAATGTTAAAAATAAATAATTAAAATGTTTAAAAAAGCTAGAAACTAAGGGAGTGGTAATTAATTAAAAATGAATAACCAAATTATAGAGTATGAATGTAATGGTATAATCCTGTGCTATAAAAAATTATAAAGGGGATGATTTCAGTGAAATTTAAGAAGATTTGTAGGAAGTCATGCAAAGTGAAATGAGGAGATCCAGGAGAATTTTTCAGAGTTCAATAACTCTATAAGGACAAAAAACTCTGAAAGACTCAAGAACTCAGATTAGTATAATAATCATCTATGATAAAACATGCTACCCACCTCCTGATAGAAGGTGATGTATTCTGGATGCAGACAGAGATACCTTTTTTGGATAGAACAAATAAGAAAGTTATTTTGCTTGAATGTCAATATTTGGCACCCCTTTGGTGAACTAATGATATAGAATGGACAAGACTTGTGTAGGATGATCAAGAATCCTGTAGATGAGATGCATCTCATTGAAGGGAACACCTACATTCATGAGAGATCACACAGATCCGTTGGAGATGGAATAACTGAATATAATTTGCAAGACCAGACAACCTGTTGGATATGAGAAGAAAAAATTAAAGAGGCAAGGATAGCTCAGAGATTATGAACTGAGAAGAAGATAGTGCCCACATAAGAAATAGGGAAATTGGGAAGAGGTATGGACTTTGAGGGAAAGATAATGAGTTTTGCTTTGGCATGTTAAATTTGAGGTCCCTATGGGACATCTATATGGAGAAATCTAACAGGCAAGTGGTACCTCAAAGGGTTATTATAAAGAATATTTTATTAATATTCTTAATATTAATCTAAAAGTTTGATTAAATTAAAATTACATTTAAAAATAACGTGATATTTTGTAGCTTTTGTTTAAGAAAGAAAGCAATGTAAAGGCAAGCAATATTTCTTCATTAAAGTAAATTTGATATATTAGAAATACAAACAAAAGATAATTATCAACAATCATCAATAATTTTATTAAAAAGTAACAATTTGCTAAAAATGAAGATAATGTCTCCAAATATATTTTCCCCATTACTTTTGGAAGATGTTTAGATTTAATTAAGAATATGCTAAATGGAATAGCTATTAGCAGTGTTATGAGCCCAGCAGATAGTCTAGAATTGCCAACTTTGCTTTCCATGTAAAACTCAAGTCACAGCAGGGTTGTTTGAAGTTAATGTTAGAATTTTCAAAATGGCCCAGAGTTTATGGCAAATAAAATTATCTCACACTGAAAATACTCCTTTTTTTACTGCTAGCCCATTTCATTACAACAGATTATAGTAAGATTGGCTGAAATAAGACCAAATCAAAAAGCAAAACAAACTTTTGTTTAAACAATAAAAAGCACACCATCATTCCAACCCCAGGGAACAAGAAATGGGCGTTGGCATATTTGATCAATTCTTAAAACCAAAAATCCTTCTCTACCTGGATAAAAAACACAGGAAAGACAGAGAATGGTTTTTGATTTTAGCTTAGTGGCTTCTTACCTATCGATGAGACAAACTTCTTTTTCTTAATTTAACATTTTAACATCCCATAGTTTAACTTTAGAAGAATAAGGGGCCTGCAAAAAGACTCTCACCATTACAGTGATGCACCCACCCCAAATTACCAATGCCACTGACCAGCCCTTAGAATGCAAATGTAAGCAGAGGGGTAGACCTTCCATTTATCATTATTTGCTTCAAGAGGGAGGCATTCATTCTATTTATCACTTGAACTTTCTCTATTATTCTTCAAGGGGATGTAGTCCAATCAGCACAATTGGTTTGGCTTGAAGGCTTCCAGGAAGATCCTAATGGGAATAGTGATTTTCCTTGCTCGAAGAAAAATCCAGCCCCAGAAATGAGTGTCTAGAAAAGATGTTTCCTTTTCAGAAAGTTTTGAAAATGAAATGTTAAAGTATCAGAAGAAATCATGAAGGAAAAATGGTTTAACAATAATAGCTAATATTTATGTCATATTTTAAGGTTTGCAAAACAGTTTACAAACATCATCTCATTTAACTTCACAACATCCCTTGGAGATAAAAATTTTTGTTGTTATTTAATTGTTTCAGACTCTTGATGACCCCATTTGGTGTTTTCTTGGCAAAGATGCTAGAGCGGTTTGTTGTTTGCTTCTCTGGCTAATTTTCAGATGAGGAACTGAGGCAAACAGAGCAAGTAGCTTGCCCAGGGTCACACAACTAGTGAAGTCTCTGAGGGCAGATTTGAATTTAGAAAGAGAAGTCTTCCTAATTCTAGGAACAGCTTTCTATGCATTATACCCTTGCCACCCCTAGTAATTTTATTATTATTATTATTATTGTTTTATAAATAAGGAAATTGAAGCCAAGAGAGGTTTGCCTAAATATTCCTGACTACAGGTTCAATACCTAGCTGCTTACATTGAAAAGGTATTTTTTTGTTTTAGTCATTTATTTTAAATAATTTTCTTTAATTTCACCTTTTAAAAGTGAAAACATAGAGTATAAAAAACATTACATGACTTAGAATATGAGAAAAGTGGGTTCATAATATTTTTCTACCTCTAATAACAACCAGTTTTGTGATCCTCTACAAGCATCAGTTTTCTCCTCTGTAATATACCTAAATTTGTATAGCACCTTAAATTTTGTAAACGGCTTTACAAATATCTCATTTTATGTTCACAACAATTCTAAGAAATAGGTGCTATTAACTATCTCCATTATATAGCTGAATAAACTGAGGCAGAATGACTTGCCCAGGATAACACAAGTAGTATATTAGGTCTTCCAGAGACTAGTCCCAGTACTCTATAGAACCACTTGACTGCCCTATACTGGGTCATTGTAATGAATAGAAGAGTTTAATCTATGTAAAATGTAACATAAATGTCAGTTCTTGTTATCACTGAGGGTTCTGAAGGTGTGAATTTCTGTCCTGTTTCTTTTTTTGTTTGTTTGTTTTTCATTGTTATTTTTTAAATTTTATTTTACTTCTTTCACATTATTTTATTTATTTTTTTAGAATATTTTTCATGGTTACATGATTCATGTTCTTTCCCTCTTCTCTTCCCTCCCTACTCCCAGAGCTGCTAAGCAATTCCACTGGTTTATACATATCTTATTACTTCTGTACCAGCAGCAATGCAATGGCCCAGGACAGTTCTGAGGAACTTACGGTAAAGAACGCTACCCACATTCAGAGGAAGAACTGCAGGAGAGGAAACATAGAAGATAAACAATTGCTTGAACGCATGGGTTGGGGTGGACATGATTGGGGATGTGGACTCGAAACTACCACACCAATGCAACTATCAACAATTTGGAAATAGGTCTTGATCAACGACACATGTTAAAACCAGTGGAAATGAGCATTGGCTATGGGTGGGGGGAGTGCGGGGGGTGAAGGGAAAGTAGGAGCTTGAATCATGTAACCATGTTAAAAATCAATATTAATAAATGTTTAAAAAAGAAATTAAATTATCACATAAAAAAGTGTAGCTATAAATATTGTTGTACGAACGTTTTTCCTGTCTTGTTTATGACACATATTGGCCATATGACTGTTGGCAAGTCATTTTATGTCTAATTCCTAAGTAATTCTTTAAGTATGAAATTGTGGACATATTGCTAATCCTCCTTGGTGGAGGGAGTTTCCCCTGGGGTGAAATCACAGGACCATATCTCTCCCCACCAAAAAAAGTTAATATACTTATTAGTAGTTGTACTTAGGTATGAAATTAAAGCCGTTCATTTCAGGGAAGCTTATAGCAAGTTAAGATCTTGTAGTTCTATTAGCAGTAGTAATAATAATAATACCTTATCATACTTCAAGCCTATACAGTACATCATATTAGTATTATTCTCTTTATTTTACAAATTAAAAAACTGAGTCTGAGGATCAGAGAGTTCAGTGATTAATCTTATAAGCAAGAGCATGAAAACTTGAAATCATGATCTTGTGACTCCTTTTCCAAATCCCTGGATACCTCCCAAACCAGCTGCCAACTCAGTTAGACAAGGAGAAGGCAGAAGCCACTGCTTCTGGATTCTTCTAGGCAAAGTCCTAACAAAGAACTTCTTTGCAATTTGCATTTCCAGGGATCACAGGACTTGGGACAAGAGACTTAGTAATTATCCAGCCCAATTCTTCATTCACATGTGAGAAAACTAAGGTCCAATAAATAGATTAACCTAAGGGAGCAAGGACATGTGGGAGCTTGAAACTGGCAGAGTGGGAATTTGAATACAGAATTCACCATCACTATCTAACAAATTACTCTTTGTAAATTTACCCATAAAATAGGAAGACAAAGCATCCTATCCAATCTCATAGGCATTTATTTAAATATTTCCTATTGTGCAAAGCACAGGAGATACAAAGACAAAATCATGTTGGTTCCAACACTCAAATAGCTCAAATAGCAGAGAGCTATGGGTAGGAGAGAAGGTGACGTACAACTTGTATGAAAATAAGTATAAAAGAATAGGCAATGGGGGGTTCAGGAAAGTATTCCCTGGGATACTTTCATGAGCTGAATCTTCAAGAAAGAGATTCCAAAGGATATGAGTGAGAAGAATTTTAAGTTAATTAGATTATTCAATTTAAATAGTACTCACCACTGTTACAGGCACTCAAACAAACAAATAATAACCAAAACATTCAATCTCTCCTATAAAGGAGTTTATGTCTATTCCAGGTTTGGGAACCAGCCTGTGAAAAAGGTCATTGGTTGGGGCAAGATGCTGAGTTCAGGCGACAGCAGGTATGGCTGTTTGGCTGAAACACAGAGTGCATGAAGGGGAGTAGCAAGCAACAAGCCTGGAAAAGTCATGGTATGTTTGTTGGGAACTGTTAACATCCAAAACAAAAAAGAAAATGTATTGTTTTTTAAATGGCGAGGGTAGCAAAGTAGACCATCGTCAGATTCTGAAACATTATAAATGCTAAGCTAAAGGGATTATACATTTTATACAGTAGGGAGCCACAGAAATTTCTTGGGCTGAGGAGCAATCTAAAGCTCAGATCTTTGCTTTGTTATTTGGCATCGTTGTATAGGAAGGATTGGAGAAGGGAGAAAACGGAAGTGGGAAGGCCAGTTACTGTCAGAAATTATTGTTCTAGTCCAAGGGAATGGCGATATGGGTTTGGAATAAGGAGGTGACCATGTGAATGAAAAAGAAGGGCTAGAGGGAAAGATATTGTGGAAGTAGAACTATAAAGACTTGGCCACTTATGTGACATTGAGGTGATTGTGAGGAAGAGGGAGAGGAGCAAAGATGAAGGTGATGGAGATGCGAACCTGGGTCACTGAGATGCCAGATACCCTTATCAGAAATAAGTAAGCTTTGGGGAAGCTGGGTAGCTCAGTGAATAGCAAGCCAAGCCTAGAGAAAGGAGGTCTTGGGTTCAAATTCAGTCTCAGATACTTCTTAGCTATGTGACCATGAGCGAGTCACTTAACCCTAATTGCCTAACCTTTAAGGCTCTTCTGCCTTGGAAACAAAACTTAGTATCAATTCTAAGACAGAATGTAAGTATTTTTTAAAAAATTAAGAAAAAAGAAGACTATGGTTCAAGGAGGGCTAGGTTTAGAGGGAAAGGTTGTGAATTCTATTTTAGAGAGGCTGAATTTGAAATGTCTACTGCACATTGTATTGGAGATGTCCAAAAGGTAGTTGGTGATGCTGGACATGTAGCTTTGTGAGTCATCTGTGTAGAGAAGATAATGATATCTGGGCAGTGGAGATCCACTAAACCGAGAGGAATCATCATTAGGTCCTGAGTAATGCAAATAATGAAGCCCCTGAGCTGGTCTTATTGAAATTCGCATTGCTTTTTTCTATTGGGCTAGAACCAATTACCATAGTTTATATTATTATAACTCTGAATAGTGAGAATTCAAATGCATATATACATAGCTACTTCTAAGGACTCCTTATTTGCACTAATTGGGACCCAATTGTACCAGGCATAGGCTCTGATTCTTGAATCCTATCTCTCTTTTGATACTGTTTCCCTTCCAATGTTATTTTCATTAAACAGGATGTGTTCCTTCTTCAATAGAATTCATAGTTGAACATGTGTTTCCTTTTGTCTCTTCATGTAATAATGACCATGGAAACAGGCTAATTAGAGTATTATTGGGGAAGTTACAGGAATGGAACAGGGAGTTTGAAGACAGATTCTGGTTGGGGTTGAGCTACTAGCTAGTTGTATCACCTTGGGCAAATTACTTAACTTTCCTAGGTCACCATTTTCTCATTTGTCAAATGAGGGTAAAGGGCTAGAAGACCTCTCATCTCAGCTATTTCTAGCTCTAACAATCTGATTCTTTTATTGAAAACAGGCCTCCACATTAGCAGTTTCACCTGCTAAACAACACGCCCCCTCCCAACTCCATGCCTCTTGGAATCAGTTGTATGAGTGCTTTCCAGATCTGAACCTAATTAAAAGTGTTTCAGGCCTGTGAAACTCTTGGGTTTTCCATGGAAGCCCTTTTAGCTGGAAATCACACCCTCTCTTTAAAGTGGCTGAGGACTACTATAGCAACCCTCTTGGGGAAGGAGGGTGTTTGCTTTCTTTGAAAATGAAGGGGACTTGTGAAAGAGCTTTGCATTGACTGAGATAGGCTAAATGGGCTCATTAAATGGAACCAGGGCATTTTGGGAAAATTAATTTCACAGCAACATCAATTTAATATGGAGCTTTGTGGGGAATGGAGGTGAGGCGCTGAATTCTAAGGCAGCACTGAAGGGAAGAGAAAAATATAGGAGGGGAAACCTCCTATAACAACCTCCATTGTCCAAAATATGGAGGTGGGAGAACAAGAATCTATTTGAGGATAATTGTCATGGACCTCGAGTATAAAGTAATAGGACCTAGAGACGGCTTAAACACACAGCAGTTGTTCTTAATCAGCATAAGTTGCCCTGTGAGATGAGACAAATTTGAACTGCCTGAGTAAGAGGAAAGAAAGCAAGAATCGAGATAGGACTGGTTAATTGAAATGCCACTCATTACTCATTGGCCATGAGCAGAACCCAGAGAGTGAAGCCACTGGCTTTCTGAAACAAGCACACCACACAGCGGAGTCATTAGCAATAGCAAGATATGGCCAAGATAGGATTTTTTTTATAGAGCTGTGAAAGTGGGCCAATCTAAAATCCAATACAAGAAGTGAAAGAAAGAGCTGAGTTTCTCATTAAATTCCCCCATATTTATAGCCTCAGCCTACATCCATGCCATGGTGTTGAATTAAAGCAGCATTTTCCATTGCCCCATTAGCTTTGTAATGACCCCTCTGGACCTTTATGGTGCCAAGTTGGGCTGGCCCTGAGCATGTGCCAGATTGGGACTAAGTAGTGTTCCTGGAACATCGTCATTGAGGAATAGAGAAGCAACAAAGTTTGGTAGGAAAATATATGGCTACCTGACTCTAGAATCTCCCTCCTGCTCTCCTAGAAGTATCTGATGTAGCCAAATGAACCTGGGCAAATGCTTTCTTGGTTTCAATCTCTGCAAGACTCATCTTCTTTTATCGGAACTTTCTTCACCTCTGCTCCCTAACTTAAAAACATTTAAACTCTAAGAGTCCCTATTTCCAGCCTCATCAAACTGAAACTTCTTTTCCTAGCTTTGGACACCTCATTATCTGGCCTCACTTTAGCATCTGGCATTATATTATACAACTCCCCAGTACTACATTCTGCTCTAATAATACCAGTTTCCTCACTATCCCAAAAATAGACTATGCCCATTCCAACTTTAGTATGGTATAGTAGAAAGAACACTGGCTTTGTAGTCCACCATGTTGGATTCAAATTCTGCCACTGGAAATTATTGCTATTGTGACTTTAGGGCAAGTCACTTAAAAGCCACTCGACCTCATTTTCCTTATTTATAAAATTCAAACCAGCTATAGATTTTTGTTCTTCTGTTCCTTTAAATCATGAGCATTCGGTTGCCTAGAATGTTCCTCCATCTTTCTATAAAGCCTCCATAGCAGATCTCAAATTTGTGAAAGCCATCCTTTGGTTCTTTTGACATTCTGTAACTACCAGTATAGGTTTTAAGGGTGTCTGTCTATTATTCCTTGCTCTCAGTACATGAATGACCTTTCTTGATGCTACATGCACTTTAGGACATCCATTGAGCAAAACTGTTACCAACTTATACTTAGCAGATTTTTTCACTCTTCTTCAGGACCCCTGCAGTTTTGATTCTTCTTAGATAATGGTGTTCTATGATTCACAAACAGATAATATTGCCAGGGAAATATTGGTGTTTAAAAAAATAATGTGCTTTTTGCAACAAGGAAGCAGCTTGGGCTTGTTGAAATGTTGCCATTTTCCAAATGTGATTCAGTTCTTGCTCCTCCTCCTATTTAATTCTGGTCCTAGTTCATTGCTAATGAATGCATTCTATCTGAGCATAGAACTAAGTATTATTATTTTTCTCTTTTTATTATGTATATAAGCATTGACCAAAACATTTGAATATATAAAAACAGAAGAGAACTATATAAGAAACTTAATTTCTATAATATTTAGGTATTTAAAGAATACATATTGAACTTGACGAAATAGTAGCAAAAATGTCCTCTTTGTGTCCCCTTCAGAACTTTCTGAACTAAGAATTTTTATGTAACATCAGGCCTTCCAAAGATTTTTTCTGAAACTTACTAAATTGGAATCAACCCCACATCCTTCCCCATCTCTTACATTTCTTTTTTTCTGATCTCTGGATCACTAAACTAAAAATTTAAGCATATGCTTGTACCAAGCACATTGTAATGAGTTCCAGACATAGGAGGTAAAATAGCATCACTGAATCAAAGACTTTTATAATTTGGAAAGAATCTTAGAGATAATCAAGTCCATTTCTACCACCTTGCAGATGCAGAAACTGATGTCTAGAAAAGTTAGTGCAGAGTGGTTTGTTCTGGTGGAGAAAATATTAGACTTGGAGGCAGATCTTATTTTGAGCTCCTACTTCATTTGTTTATGAGCCATTTGTTAGCAAACCAGTTAACTTCATGAGTCTCAGTATTCTGATATGCCTCTGTCTAACCTCAATGCCTCGGATGAGTGTCTAACTAGGTTTTTAAAGGAAAGTCCCTATATTAGATCAGATGTTTTCCTGAAGTCCTTGTTTTTTCTCTAAATACCAGAATGTGGGCTTTGATTTTGATCATCTCTCAATTCCTTTCCTTCTCCTGAAGAATGATCCATTCGGTCACACAAAGTTTTGGATCTCTTTCATCAGTATACCCAGAAAATGCTCAAGTAGGTGGGAAAATACCAAAGAAAAGCTCAAGTGCAAATTAATAAAGCCTAAAACACTAGCTCCATAAAAGCTGGAAAAGCATCATTAGTGTTGCAAATTAATGAGAGAGTAATTATCCCCAAGATGTTCAAGTATTTGCTACATCTTGCTTGAAAAGGACTGCCATAATGTGATGAATAGGTAAAAAATGTCAGCTCTGGAATCCTGGGGAGGGGGCTGAGGAAGACAGACAGAATGAAGGAGAGGATGAGGATAGATAATGAGACTTAACTAGCAAGGCTGAACAAAACAGATTAAAAAAATAATGACAATTGGTCAGTGTGGTTGGATGGCGTGTGTGTGTGTGTGTGTGTGTGTGTGTGTGTGTGTGTGTGTGTGTTTAGATGCCTGTGTGTACTTGAGATAGAAGCCTCAGAATACATAGCATAGGTGACCTTGGATAGCTTTATTGGATGAAAAAGAAGATTAAAATTTCCCTGCCAGATACTGTCATGACTTACTTTTAATGAATAGTGGAAAAGTCCAGATGATTGCCTAGGTGGCTGGCTTTCTCATTTGCGGAAACACTGCTCTGTCTGGCTCTCATCATTTAGATAGAGAGGTTTGTAACCAGTTTTTATGGGCATTGGACCATGCTGATTTCAGGTCACCAGGAGGACTTACCAGAACATCAACATTAGAGACAGCCTGGCATCATCCCAAATGCTGACACTTTGACTCAGGGCATACAAAGGTGAGCTCCCTTGGCAGCTAGGTGATTTGGAGGCAGCAAAGAACAAGGGAGCTATTGACAAGCTGTGCCAGGGTTCTTTGTCTTCTGAACCATCATAGGCTGGAAAAGGTAAAATAGGGTGAATACTCAATTTTGAGGGCAGTCATACCTTGAACCAGGTTTTCTCTCCAGTGCCAAAGCTCTTCCTATTTGTTAGCTAAGAAAAATCTTCCAAACTCAGCCATACTTTTGAATGCTGTCCTTTGTATATGAAGGTGACCAATTAAGTCATGATTTAGTACAGATTCTTCCAGCTTGGAAAAACCCAGGCTTCAACTCTAGCAAGACTTAGACAATGGGGGAAAACCAGACTTTTTCATTGGCTAAATATAAGTTAACGTTTAATTTGATTGTTTTCAATATATATAGTATGAGTTGGATCAAAGGACATCCATCCCCAAACCCCTGAACCACACAGTTAATTGGTATCATATTTCTTGACCTCTTTATAAGTGTTGACACTCGATTACTCTCTCCATCTTGATACTGTCTTCTTTATAAGTTTTTGGTGTACCACTCTCTCCTGGTATTCCTCCTACCTATCAGACCACTCATTTTCATTCTCCTTTGCTGGATCCTCATCCAGGTTATGTCCTCTAACATTAAGTATCTCATGAGGTTCTGTCCTGTGCTCCCTTCTCTTCTCTTCCTCTCTAATACTTCCCTTATTGATCTCATCATCTCCCAAGGATTTAATCATCATCTAAATGCAGATATTTCTTAAATCTACTGATTTTGCCATAACCCCTTTGCCAATTCTCCATCTCAAATCTCCAGCTGTCTTTCAGAAACCCCTAGAAAAAAGTCCAGCAGACATCTTAAACTCATCATATCTAAAATAGAATTCATTATCTTTCCTACTAAATCTTTCCCTACTCCTAACTTCCCTATTGCTGTCCAGCAATAACATCCTCTTGGTCCCTTAGGCTCACAGATGAGGTCTCATCCTTCTCTATCTCTCCTCTATATCCAATCTGTTGCCAAGGCTTGTTGATTTCACCTTTCCAATATCTTTCTAATACACCCCTTCTCTTTTCTGACACAACCATCACCTCATTACAGTTCCTTATCTACCTATGCCTGGATTATTACAATAGTTTGCTGGTGAGTTTGTCTCAATCTCTCTCCATACCAAACCATCCTCAATTAAGCCACCAAAGGGATCAATCATTCTGGGATCTTAAGTTAGGATCAAAGGAATTTCATAGATCATGGGTGTAGAATTCTACAGTTAAATGGTTGTAACAAATCATTACATTATATGTTTATACATTTAGAATTCTAAGGGACTTTACAGTTATTGAATCTAGTCTATTTGACAGATGAGAGAACCAAGTCACAAAGAGGTTCATAGAATCATGCATCCAGAACTATAAGGGTCCAACTCTTTCATTTGAGAAGAGGAAACAGGCACGCAAAGTGGAAATGATTTGTCTAGATTTACAGAGCAAACAAGGGTGGAAAGGAAGGATTTGAACTCAGGTCTTTCAAATACCATGCCCTAATAATTATACTACTGCTGCCTAATGAGATGAATGACAACTGGACTTGTGACTTCATTAAAATGAGGTACTCCAAAAAGGAACACCTTCTCTGTAACTGAGTCTTAAACATTTGTCTAGAGCACTTGGAGAGGCTGTTAATTTACCAGTATATGTCAGAGGCAGAATTTAACCTAGGTCTTCCTGTCTTCAAGGCCATCTCTTTTATTCATTACTTTATATTACCAGTATATAAACTAAGTGAAACAACATTGACCTTCTGGCCACTTCTTTAACTCCAGTCATCTTCTGCCTCCCTGATTTTGTACAAGTTATATCTCCACCTAATATATTCTCCCTTTACACCTCTGCCTCTTCTCCTTCTTAGCTTCCTTCAAGTCTTAGTTCCTATACAAGGTCTTTTCTGATGCCTTCCAGTTATTTTCCTTCCATATGCTTTGAATTAATTTTGTGTGTATATTGCATTTACCTATCTAGCTACATTTCAAAGAGATGGAAAATTAGAATCAAGAAAATATGAGTTCAAGTTCTATCTCTGACACATGTTAGCTAGGTAACCCTGGGAAAGTCACTTAACCTTTTAGCTTCCCAAGAAAATTTCTAAGATGATAAAGTAGCAAAGAACTATCCATCTGCATCAGAAGAGGAATAATAAAAAACAAAATTATAGATGAGGTGCCAATCTGTGTCAGTAAATGGTACATTCACCCTGGATGGTCCCATTGCAATTACATTACAGGTCTGGACACTTACAATATATCTGCATCAGAAGAGAATAATAAAAACAAAGTTATAAATGAGATGCC
This sequence comes from Gracilinanus agilis, assembly GCF_016433145.1. NCBI lineage: Eukaryota > Metazoa > Chordata > Mammalia > Didelphimorphia > Didelphidae > Gracilinanus > Gracilinanus agilis. The sequence goes on along the minus strand of NC_058134.1, from coordinate 56,411,027 downwards.
ATTCTGTATATGTAAAGGGATGTAAAGGGAATGTCTACACTAGAAGGTCTCATTGCAATCACATTACAGGTATGGATCATGCCTAACCTTCCCCTCACTGAAAAAAATATTGTAGAATTTATATCCTTTCCTCCTCTTCCCCCTCAACCCATGGTAGACTGTAGACTCCTTTAGATCAGGAACTGTTTCATTTTTGTCTTCATACCACTGGTGCCTAACATGGGAACTTGTGAAACAAGGTACTTTAAAAAAAAGTTGCTATGTCACATTGAACTGAACTACTTTAAAGACAACTTTGATGAGAAAGGGAAGAAGAGAAAATGTGTGCATGCACTGTGAGTCATAGACTCTCTTGGGATCATAGACAACAGATGTGAAGCTCAAGGAATCCAAAAGATCCTCTTTATTTTGAAGAGGAGGAGAAGAAGAAAAGAAAGGGTTCAAAGACATGTGGACTAGCTCCTAGACACCCGGGCAATAGTATCAGAGCTGGAATTTGAGCCCATCTCCTCTGACTCTAAATTTAGTGCTTTTTCTACTGCCTGAAAATTTTTGAAAACTATTAGTCTCAAGAGACTCAGAATGGAATTAAAGTTACCATCATTTGGAACCTAGACTATCTAGAACTGATTCAATAATCAAGTATGCCAACAATTCAGAGACTATTGATTGGAGAATTCCCTTAATTAGGAAGAAATAGACACTATTAAAACCAAAGTTTGAATGAAACATTTCATGAGTTGGAAATAGTTCAAATACTAATACATCAATACGTGTACCCATGAGCCCTGGTTCTCTAACACCTCTAAGCTATCCCTTGCTGCCCTGAAACGTGGGCAGTGGTAAACTCTAAATGAAGGAACCACGCTGGGTTCTACCTACTTTTAAGCAGGACAGGGACAACTATTTTTCAGAGTAGAGACACTATTAGGGAGAGAAATGGTCTGTCCCTCAAATCCTCTCCAGTGAATAGAGAAGTAAAAAAAATACTTTGCAGCCCGTTCCATTTCACATTGTGATAAAACATGACATTTAGACTTAAGCACTTTGCACAGTCCCCAGGGCTATGATCAGGGCATAGAACAGCTGTATGTGTAATTAAATAAAGCTAATTTAAATAAATTAGATTTACTAAAAATCACTCTAAGTTTGCATTTGTCAAAGTAGTTTTGTGGGTTTTTTAATGTGAGTTGTTATGACTTTTCATAAATCTGTATATTTTAGGATATGGTGGGCTCTGAGACATGCCACATAATAAAGAAGTGAAAATGGAAAGTTTCCCCCCCCCCAAGTCTTCAATTTGTAGGCATAGTTTTATTGCTATGTTGCACAAATGCACTGCAGGTGACATTCGTGATATAATTGTTCTTCAGGGTACCAAGAGAGTGAACTCAAGGCAAACAGCTTCTGCCTCTCTGTCATACAAAACCTCTTCTTCTTTGAAGTAAGCAAAAGAACTCTCCTTGGCAGGAAGGATATCTGCTGATTCACATTTGCATGCTGACCCTATTTGTGCCCAGGTTTGAGAAAGGGGATGTTACTTCAATAAAGCTAAGCATTGTTTGAATGGAAATGAGCACATAACTGACTTTAAAGGACCCAACTTTCTGGTTAGGAGGATATGATCATCAAGGACCCTGGTATTATTTTATTAAAGGAAGTTCTAAGAAATATTTCTGAGAACCGAAGTGTTCTAAGGTTTGACCTTTTTTCCTACTATGTCTTTTGACATTTTCTCTCATGCAACAACTCTCATGTTTGTGGGTTTCAGGAATAAACTGCATTGATCTTGCTTTTTAGAAATCAGTTGTAGAAGTAAACAGGAGCCTCCATGATTTATGACTAGGCCACCTGATCATTCCTTAGAGATGCCTCTACACATGCAGATAGAGGACAATTGTGAAGAACTGGGCTGTCAGACTTTATAGATAAAATAATTCAATTCCTGCCCTACCCCCCTATGAAGTAAGAGTGACTTTAATTTTGAAGTGATTATAGGAAAGAAGGAAGGAAGGAAAGGAAGGAAGGAAGGAAGGAAGGAAGGAAAAGAAGGAAGGAAGGAAGGAAGGAAGGAAGGAAGGAAGGAAGGAAGGAAAGGAAGGAAAGAAGGAAAAAGGAAGGAAGGCAGAAAGGAGAGAATGAGAGAAGGAAGGAAAGGAAGGGAGGGAGGGAAGGAGAAGAAAGACATCTGCATCTACCATCCATGATAAATTTTTCTGGAGTTATGTTCAATATCCAAATTCTATTTTCTTCTCAAACCAATACTTAATCAGTAATTTGTTTCTTTTCTCCCCATCCTCTATATCCCATTATCATTGGCACACAGTATTGGAAAGCAGAGGATTCCCTTACTATCTCAAATCAGATCCTTATGCTCATATTGGAGGTGAATCTGATGTTCCATTATTACTTATGGAAAATGAGTCTGGCGGAGAAGTTTTTTGGAATGAAACTCACCTTGATGGTCTGAAAGAGACTGGTAATGATTTCCTGAAGGTGACCACATCTAAGCTTGTATTTTATTGGTCACAGTTAATTCCTTAGTTCATAATTAATAGGGCACTAGGCCAGAGATAGAGCTTGCTCATAACTTGGCCTTTATCTCCTATGGACATAATATTCTATCTATTTTAGAGTTCGTTGATGATTCTGTTGATTGTCCCTAAATCACACATATGTTATGATTATGATGAACACAAAAATGAACTTCTGAGAGGAAGCTAGGTAGTACAGTGGTTATAGCAGTAGGTCTGAACTCAAAAAGGACTGAGTTCAACTCTGACCTCGAACACTTATTAGCTAAGTCACTTAACATTTATTTGCCTCATTTTACTTATCTATAGAATGGGGAAATAGTATCTGCTTTCTGGAATTATTTTAGAATCAAATGAAATATTTTTAAAGTGGATTGCAAACTTTAAAGTGCTAAGTAAATGATATCTATTATGTTATTACTTTAATGTTTAAAACAAACAAATATGATATAACATATTAGCTAGTTATTCCAAATATACTAATATACTAATTTCCAGAGTATATGTTTATTAACTTCTCTCATTTCTAAACCTTTTTGAAGCTATAAATTTTCAGTAAGTGAAAGAATCATATTTTAAAACAGCTGAACATTTAGTGATTTCAGCATCTTAATACACTGCATATCTAGAACATAGTATTCATTTAATATATGCTTATTGACTTGACTTGGCCTATTTTCTTTCAAAATAAAACCATTGAAAAAATATTTTTATTTTGCTGGGTCCAGAAATCCCTGAATTTTTCGGCCTTGAATGTCTAAAACCACTTTTTGAGACCCAGCAGCTGCATTCCTGACTAAAGGGGAGAATGTTAACCTCTTGACTGCTGATTTGCTAAGAGCTTAAAGCTTTTCAATAAGGCCATGATACTTTTCAACAAGGAAAGGTGTGGATCACAAAAGGGGTCAAAAGAAGAGTCTCAGATTTTTATCTGTTTGAGACTGTTTTTCTTATTGGCTTCCCATACCATATCTATCAAACTACCAAAAAAAATTTATAGAATTAGAAAAATTATAACAAAGTTCATTAGTAAAAAACAAAAGATCAATAATATCATGGGAAATAATGAAAAAATGTGAAGAATGGGGGCCTAGCAGTACCAGATCTTACACTGTACTATAAAGCAGTGGTCATCAAAACAATATGGTATTGGCTGAGAGATAGAAGGGTAGATCAATGGAATAGATTAGGGTAAATGACCTCAGCAAGATCATGTTTGATAAACCAAAAGATCCCAGCTTTGGGAACAAGAACTCACTCTGTCAAAAACTTCTTGGAAAATATTATTGGAAAAGTCAGGTTTAGATCAACATCCCACACCCTATAGCAAGTTAAATTCAAAATGGTTAAATGATTTAAATATAAAGAAGGAAACTATAAGTAAATTAGATGAACATAGAACAGTATACCTGTCAGATCTGTGGGAAAGGAAGGAATTTAAGACCAAGGAAGAGATAGAAAACATTACAAAATGTAGAATAAATTATTTTGATTATATCAAATTAAAAAAGGTTTTGAACAAATAAAACCAATGCAACCAAAATTAGAATGAAAGCAACGGGGGGGGGGAATTTTTAACTCTCTGACAAAGACTTAATTTCCCAAATATATAAGGAACTAAGTCAAATCTACAAAAAATAAAGCCATTCCCCAATGAACAAATGGTCAAGGGACAAGAATAGGCAGTTTTCATATGAAGAAATCAAAACTATCAATAAGCACATGAAAAAGTGCTCTAAATCTCTCCTGATTAGAGAAATGCAAATCAAAACAATTCTGAGGTACCACTTTACACCTAGCAGACTGGCCAAGATAGCAGCAAAGGAAAGTGATGAATGTTTGAGGGAAAGCAGCAAAATCGGGACACTAATGAATTGCTGATGGAGTTGTGAATAAAACCAACCATTCTGGAGGGCAATTTGAAATTAGGCCCAAAAGGCTTTAAAAGGCTGCCTGCCCTTTGACCCAGCCATACCACTTCTGGGTTTGTACCCCAAAGAGATAATAAGGAAAAATATTTGTATGAAAATATTCATAGTCCTAGTACATGGTTAATATTTGCGAATGTACCATGTGCAACTGAAAAGAAGTTGTATTCCTTTTTGTTCCTATTTATTTTTCTCCACATATCTATTAACTCTAATTTTTCTAAGGTTTCATTCACCTCTCTTATCTCTTTATTTTTTGGTTTGATTTATCTAGATTTGATAGAGGAAGATTTAGGTCTCCCACTAGTATAATTTTACTATCTATTTCCTCCTTGAGCTCTGCCAGTTTTTCCTTTAGAAGATTGGATGCTATACCATTTGGTGCATATATATTGAGTACTGTTATTTCCTCATTGCCTATACTGCCTTTTATCAGGATGTAATTACCTTTGTCAGAAATCATGATTGCAAATCCTGCCTTCTTTTTCTCAGTTGAAGCCCAGAAGATTTTGCTCCAGCCTTTTATTTTTACTCTATGTATATCTACCTACATCATGCGTGTTTCTTGTAGGCTTTTAGTTTCTAATCCACTCTGCTATTTGCTTCTGTTTTAGGGGCGAGTCCATCCCATTCATATTCAGAGTTATTATCATCAGCTGTGTATTCTCCAACATTTTGATATCCTCTTCTAGTTCTGCCCCTTCTTCTTATGCTATTTCCTTTTAAACCAATGGTTCATTTTAAATTAGTCCCCCTTATCCCCTCCCTTAGTTTACTTCCCTTTTCACCCCCTCCCTTTTTGTTCCCCTCTTATTATTTTTAAGGCCTAATGAATTCCCTTCCCCTTCTCTTCCCCTCCCTTTTTGAACTCCCCACCCCACTGCCCCCTCTTGGTTTATCACTTCTGACTTTTTTCATAGGGTAAGATAGAATTCAATATCCCAATGGATATAGCTACTCTTCCCTCTCAGGGTTAATTCCACTGAGAATAAGGTTTAAGTATTTTCTATTAACTCTCTCTTCCTCTCCTTCTTATAATAGTATTCATCCCATTCCCTTCCCATGCCCTCTTTGTGTGGGATAGGTTATCCAATTTTTCTTATTCCTTCAAGTTTCTCTTGGGGTCATCTTCTATTCCCCCTCCCCACTTTTTTTAGCCTCACTCTTTGTGGTGGCAAAAAATTGGAAAATGAAGGAATCTCCTTCGATTGCAGAATGGCTGAACAAATTGTGGTATCTGTTGGTGAAGGAATACTATTGTGCTCAAAGGAATAATAATCTAGAGGAATTCCATGAATGACCTACAGGAACAGATGCAGAGTAAAAGGAGCAGATCCAGGAGAAAATTGTACACAGAGACTGATACACTATGGTACAATTGAACATAACAGACTTCTTTACTAATAGCAATGCAAGGATACAGAGCAAGACTGAGGGACTTATGAGAAAGGAAACTAGCTACATTCAGAGGAAGAACTATGGAAGTAGAAACACAGAAGAAAAACAACTGCTTGAACACATGTGCTGATGGGGATATTATGGGGGATGAGGACACTAATAACTCTAGCCCAACTATCAAAAATATGGAATTAGTTCTTAATCAATGATACATGTAAAACCCAGTGGAATTGTGCATTGGCTATGGGAGGAGGGGTAGGTGGGTGGAGAGGTTTGGGGGAGAGGGAAAGAACATGAAATATGTAACTATAGGAAAATATTCAAAATTAAAATTAAAAAATATTGATAGCCACGCTCTATGTGTTGGCAAAAAATTAGAAATTGGGGGGTGTCCATTGATTAGGGGATAGCTGAACAAATTGTGGTATCTGATGGTGATGAAATATTATTGTGCCAAAAGGAATAATGAACTGGAAGAATTCCATGTGAACTGGAAAGACCTCCAGGAACTGATGCAGAGTGAAAGGAACAGAACCAGAAGAACATTGTACACAAAGACTAATACATTGTGGCACAATCAAATGTAAGCAACTTTTCTACTAGCAGCAATGTAATGATCCAGGACAATCCATAGGAACTTATGAGAAAGAATGCTGACCACATCTAGAGAAAGAACTGTGGGAGCAGAGACACAGAAGAAACATGTGATTGATCATGTGGTTCAATGGCTATAAGACTAGAGCTTTGATGTTAAAAGATCACTCTATTATAAATATGAATAACGTGAAATAGGTTTGTTCATGTATAATCCAATGGAATTGCTTGTCATCTCCAGGAGGGGGGAGAGAAGAGGGGTTGTACAAATCATGAATCATGTAACCATGGGAAAATATTCTAAAAAAAATTTAAATTAAAAAAAAACAGCAAAAGTGACCCTATTTTCCTTTCACTAATTTTCTTCCCTTTTGTTTTCCCAATTTCCTTCAATACACTCCCATTTATTTTGTCTTCCACGTCCAAATTTATTTGCTTTCCTCATTTCTTATATCCAATCTTTTATTGATTCTTCTGCAATGTTTTTTAGCATCCATTCTATCCTTTATATAGTATATATCTCCCTTTTCTACTGCCCTGCCCTAGGACAGGCTTTCACTATCACTTCTCTGGACTATTGCAAAAGAGGCCTAACAGGCAATTATTCCCATTCTACCCATTTCCCACTCCAATATTAATAAATCAGATTTTCTCTCCACTCCAAAAATCGTCATTAGTTTTCTAGACCATGAGTAAGATCAAATATCTTTACCTGGCATTCAAGGTCTTGTACTTAAGGAAATTGCAAGGAGAAGTTGCATAGGCAACGGTATAGAGCTAGATATTAATCCAGCATTTTCTGTAGCAAATTTAAGGAATCAGTATTTCTAGAGTGAAAGATTCATGTTTAAGCATAGTTGGAGATGTCTAGATAGGTAAATTTTGTAAGAATCCATCATAAGTAAGTAACATTTTCTAGTCCCCATCTATCATACTTCTTCATATTGCCCATTTTCTACCCTCCTGCTATTAACATTCCTCTCTCTCTCCCTCACTTCACTCTTCTTGCTCTAAGAGAAATATACATTCTGAATTATGGAATATTTTGAGGGCTATGTTAAGAAATTTGGACATCTACTCATAGATGATAGGGAATTACTAGAAACTTTTGAGAAAAGGAATAGTAGAGATTCAACATTTTAGGAATAATCTACCAACAGTATGTAAGATATTTGTTTGCAAAATTTTAACATTAATTAGACCTCTCTTCCTAAGACTAACTAACTAATATTGTTACTAACTAAAGTATGGATTTTTAACAGTAACATGTTTTGGGGGGTTGTCTTATATGTTTACATTTTATTACCAATTCTTATTAGTAATTATACTTATCATATTTTCAGTCACTAAGAAGTCATTGAAAACATCTCTTTGTATTTAAATTCCATATAAGAAAAGAAAGAATGGAAGAAAGCATATGTTACTTCACTCTCAATTCTTCCTTTTGGCAATTACTTCTTTTTTCTCATCTCTTGAATCAGTCACCATCAAATAAATATCTCAATTCCACCAAATGCACCTGTTTCCCCAGTTTGTTTAGACTTCCCCAAAGCTACTACTAAGTCTTCCTCATTCATAAAATAACCCCTGATTACTTGATTATACCCAGTTTGCTGTCTCTCTGATGAATTTCTTTGGAACTTGACACTCTATACAGAATATATCTCAGTGTTCTTTTTGAGGGCATTTTTGCCAATGGGTCTGGGTTTTATCTACTAAAAACAAAACAAAACAAAAAAACAAGAACAATCAACCAACTGTCCAGCGATCTTTTTGCCAGCATTATAACCTATCAACTTTGTCCTAATTGCCTCCGTGTGTGAGTTGCTGAATAATCTGGAGACTCCTATTTTCAGTTTCTGTCCTACTTTGCCACTATCTTTCTTCACTTACTTGCTACTTGAAAATCTCATGAGGACTGATCATTTCCAGAATCAAGTGCCAGGCAACCAAATCTCACCTTTTGTCAAGAGGAAAAAAAATTATCAAAGAAAAGAAAAGTGGAGAGGAAGAGCTCTTTAAACTTCTACTTTCTCACACCAGCTCATAAGCTCCATTTATTAATTGTCTTAGTAGGAAAAAGGGGTTGTTTTGGATAAATTAATGTAATCAATACAATATGTTGCCAGAAGAACTGGCATCTGTTACTTCAGTGTTTGAATGCCAAAAGGAGAGAAGTATAATAAATAAGGTTGTTTTTATTCCTGAAGCAAACTAGATCAATATGCATTGAGAAAAGTGAGCCTAGGAAAAGTTAATTCATTTTGGCCATCTATGGGACATATATAAATTACTATATCCCACTAGTAGATGAAATAAGCAACTGACCACATATGATTTCAAGGGAACCATCCAGAGTTTTATTTATTCTTCTTTATTTTATCTTCCTTGGTAATTCCCTGCTCTGAGATTATTGCCCCACATTAGGCCCATACTGTCTTGATTGGTGTGAACCCATTTTCTAGACTGTACCTCACATGCTTCTTCATACTGGCCATTTTCTATCCTCCTGCTACACACATTCCTCTCCCTCCCCATTTTCCACTTTTGTCTCTAAGAAAATTATAATCAGATTTGTCCTATGATGACTTCTGTAAAAGACATACCTTTCAACTGTTTTACTGTTCTAATCATCATCCTTGTGACTTCTCCAACCAAAATACCTTCTTCTAGATATCCATTACCCATTCCCGTATATGCTTTGTCTCTCCTTATCAAAATATAAGCTTTTAGGGGCAGGGACTGCCTGGTTTTTCTTTTCTTTCTTTTTTTGTCCCTGAGCTTAGTTCAGTGTCTACAGCATAGTAAATACTTAATGAATGTGTTTTTAATGAATTTTTTAATTATATTTTTCATACATTTTATTCATTCATATATAGCCTCTGAAATTCTACCCTTACAAATAAACCACTTTTGCACTTGAAAGTTTTGTGTTACTTTAAAAAAAAAGTAAAAAAAAATATAAATCTGGGAAAAGGTTACAATAGTTGAGCCTTTATCAGTTAACACTTAGAAAGTGGGGAAAGGAATATATCATTTGGTTTTACAAAGCTGTTTTATACAGTGGGACACAAATAAGATGCATGAAAATACAGGAAAATAGATATGGAATGGATATGGAATATCCATTGGATATATATATGGAATGGATATAGAATAACCGGAATGATAGTGAGTAACTGGTTCTAGTCAGTGAGGAATCGTAATCTTGGGACCACGAACTTCTTTCTAAAATATACTTTGATGAATGTATTTTACTATAATTAGCTTCCTTTGTAATTCCACATGTTTTATTTTATTCATTTAAAACATTATTCTAAGAAGGATCCATAGTTTTCACCAGATTTCCAAAGGGATCCATGAAACACAGAAAAGATTAAAGTCTCCTTCCCTAGAGCCAAAGATCTTGATAAATATGAACTTCTTAGCAAGTTGTCTCTAGATAGAGGCAATGCCCTCTTTGACACCACACAACACTAAATAACAGCCAATTGATAGAGTCAGCTCTGGCCAACTATATTATGATTGGGCTAATCACTAAACTAATCAAAGTTAATGTATATTTTGCATGTGCAAGATAAGTAATGCCACAATTCATTCAGAACATAAGTTATATGCAATCTTCCATTTATTTCCACAAGAACTGGATTAAGATCTCAGAGAAGTTAGAGTCCTACATAAAATAACATCAACAATAATAATGGTTAACATTTATGTTGTACTCTGATTCTCCAAAATACCTTATTTATTATCTCATTTTATTTTCACAATAGCACTATGAGGGAGGTGCTATTATTTTCCCAGAATAGGAAACTGAGGCAGAGAGGTTAAGTGACTTCCCTGGGTTCACATTGCTAGTAAATATTGGAAGGATTTGAACTCAGGTCTTCCTGACTCCAGGTCCAGCACTCTATTTACTATGTCACGCAGGTAATGCATTTTAAATTCATTTCATCAATGCTAGAAAGGACATGGGAAGTATTTAGTTTCCTTTGGCACCTCTGACAATTGTTCATTTAACTTCTATTTGAATTCAGTTCAAGAAGTATTTATTAGGCACCTACTATGTGTTAGGCTACAGTGCCAGGCACTGGGAATAAAAAAGCCAGGAATCTGATGATCCCTCACTAGTTCTGGAGCATTATCTTCTACTTTTGGATGGCTTTAATTTTTAGGAAGTTGTTTTCCTTCAAGGGAGCCAAAATCTCTGCTTTTCTGTAGTATCTATACATTGGTTCTAAGTCTTCCCCGTGGGTCTGAGCAAAGCAAGTCTAATCCCTCTTTCACATGACAGCTCTTCAAATACTTGAAGACAGCTCTCATGTCCCATCCTAAATCTTCCAGGCTAAAAGGACTTTGGATAAAAATGTACTATATATGCCCACTGTGAAGTCTGCATATTTTTAATTCAAAAAAGATATCTAAGACTGCTGTCATCTTAGAAGTCAGAATTTGGCTCTTTTTCTCAGGATGTTTTTATTTTCTCATCTCATTTTTATGGTAAAGAAAACAAATGCCATGAATTTCCCCCCACTGGCTTTTATATCCATATATTGTTGACTCGTTTACATTGTAATTTAGTATGGCACTATGAAATAATTGATGTGTGCCTCCCACACAGATGCCCCATTGTGGCATGAGATAAACCTAGATTCTTAAAAACCATAATTGTGGAGTTCAAGTTCTGGAAAGAAGCTCTATTTACCAAGAGGGGATAACTCTAGAGATGGACCTGTTGATTGACATTATGTGTACTTTATAAAGATGAATTTAGTTCATTTAGACGGGTCTAGTACCAGAAAGCTGACCACTCTAGGATGAAACTTTGGGCCATGGAAATTCATCAAATGGTCAAAAATTCAAACTAGTTTTCAGTCCTTTCTGACCCTTTCTACTTCTTCAGGGAGAAGAATAAAGGACCAGAAAAGGTAACAGAGGGTTCAAAAAATCACACTGCTTTTGATCACATAAAAATATTTTATTTAACTTTCTAGTTCACTGTATGATTTTTGTTCAATATTCAGAACTATAATTGGGTTGGGACAACAGGGCCTCTTCTTAGGCAACTGATACAGGACCACAACTAAGAAGAAGCTGCATATCTGCCAGGATTGGATTACAAAATTGTGTAGTGTTTTCAGAGATGCCAAAAGAATTGCTGCCACAAAAGCCAATTGGTCTGATACCAAAATGCTCATATTATTCTGAATCATGGAATACCATAATCTCAAAAAAACCCTTCAGTTCAAAAGAATTGAGTTGGCAGGGAAGGCAACGCAGAGATATGTATTTCTTTGTACCCCCAATGTGTAGCACAGTGAGTGATCCATAGTAGATGATAAATAAAAACTTATTGACTGACTGTTGATTATTTGCAACATATTATCTTAGTTCTGGGGATACAGGTACAAAGAATGAAACATTCCATCCCTGTGGGAAGATTACATTTTAATTTATAATGATAGAATAAATTTGTGTCATAATTGTCATGACTATGGCTTCCTTCTTTCTAGAATTCCCTTCCTTCTTTCCCCTTGTCTAAAGCTTTCTGCTTTGTTTTCCCCTCTGATCACCAGAAGTCAGTTTAATCATCACCATTTCTTTGGTAGTTAGCATATACAGTACTCCCTTTATTGTTAATTGTCTTGTATATGTATTCTTTCTCTATAATGGTAAGTCTCATAGGGTAGGGAATAACATATCATTTTGTATCCCCAACATCTAGCATAGTGCATGTATGACTTTGGTGCTTAATGAGCCTGATGATGATGATGGGTGATGTGTAAAAAGAGCAACAGGACTTAGAGATTTATAGTTGACTATATCACTTTCCACCAATCCAGCCTTTGGCATGTCTCCCTTCTCTCCCAGAGTTTATGTTCTTTCTTCTCTAAGTAGAGTCAATAGATTCAGGTAGGATCAAATATGTGATAGCACTTAGTAAATGTAAAATAATCAAAATTAAGGAACTTTTCTAGCTTTAGATTAGGCCAGGTTAGGAAGTGTATTCATCTGATTTCACAATATCTGATTTTCACAATTCTATTCAGTTACGAAATTATTCTTTAAAAATTGGGGAAAGAAGGCTTTCCCCTAAGCCACAGAACTCATAGGTGGGAATACAATGTAGTTCTTGCAAGAGAAAACTAAAGCAAGATCCAAGGTCTGTGGAAGAACTGGAGTAGGGTATGGAGAAAATGAAGAAATATGTTGAAAAATAAAATCATGAGTTATTAGCTATCTGCAAAAAATCTAAAGGACTAGAAGTGAAACCTTCCAAGTTGATATTTTGTTTGAAGTATTTTTGGAGTAATTTTTGAAGTCATATTTGAAGTCATTGGTTCATAAGTGCAATAACTTTGCCCTCAAACAACTAGCTGATCATTGAAATTGCTTTTGAAGAAACATATGAAAAATAATAATTCACTAGAGAATTACAACCCAACAATGCACTTTTCTATAGAAATGGATGGCTTGTAAAATGCTTTTTTTCCCACAGCAGTCCTGTCAGACAATTAGTGCAAGAGTTCCTATTTTATATATGAGAAAAACAATGGTTAATTATACTACTGGAAGTCACAAACCTAATAGCTGTCAGAGACAGAACTCGAACCCATGTTCAAATCCATAAATCCCGAACCCAGAACTCTTGCTATAATTGAGATCCTAAAACATAAACTGAAAGACTATACAAAGAAACCTAAGTCTAAGTATCTTTTTTAAAAAAACCTTGGATCCACATTAAAGATATGGTTTCATTTTTGGAACCTCAGGAAAAAGAATACCACAGAATGGAACCTGACATGTGACTTAGTGGAGAAATGTGGTCAATTTGTGTAGGTGATCATCAGCTTAACCACAGTGTCAGGAAAGCCTTCTGCTCACATTAATATTTAACTAGACAACATACCCCTTTCATCATAATACTTATTTAAAGTCTTGGATTTCACAAATTCAAAGCAGAAGGATGATGATCTCTACCAGAGATGACAATTGCAGTGATATTTACCTTATATTAAAATATGGTCACTAGGTAGCCAATCTCTCTGTAGCCATAATTACGCTAGTGAATTATTGGTGCTCCTTTGCTGATTATGAATAATTAACCACAGAACCATGAACTATCAGGCCTGTCAGACACTTTGCATATTATCTAGTCCAATCTCTTCATTTTAGAGATGGGGAAAAAGATCCTGAAAAAGGTTAAGTGACTCACAGACTGCTAGACTGCTAGTAAATGACAAAGCTACAATTAGAACCCAATCTTTGACTCCTAAACCAGTATTCTTACCTACTACATCACACTGCCCTTGATCTTCCTAATAATGAGCATACTTTATCTGGGGAAATTAAAGATTTGACACATCTACTAATTATAACAATGGCTCATCCACCAATTTTACAGTGTCCAGGAATATGTAAAGAACAAGAAAGTAGCAGTGATGCATCTTTCAGCCATCTGATGTGGAAAGGACAATATTTGTGTTTCAGCTGGTGGTGAGAATGTTGGTCCACCTATAGAAGAACATCTATATTGAACATTTTATTCAGCAGCACTATTAATGGGTCTCTTATGCTATCATTGGAGTGTGCAATCCTGCTACTTTCAGCAGTATTCTTATATTAGAGATGAGGCTTCTTTGCTTAGCAGCTCCCTAGTGGCTCTAGGTAGAAACTATTCCCTCCTAGTTCATATTTGCTTGATGTTCCAGAACATCCAAAGCCTAGGGGAATAGAACTTATAGCGATGATGGTATCCATCAACTTTTCCTTTGGCAACTTCTTTTTCTCATTATGCTTAAATCTTCAAGTCATCAAGTACTAGTCCATTGCACTTATAATCAATGTTTTGGGTTTGTCTTTTATTTTTCGTCTTTTCTGTTCTTTCCTAAGTCAGCCTGTGTTAAATCAGGCTAAAAAATCCCCGAAGGAGGAAAAGATGTGCTGATTTTTTTATCAAAATGACCCTGAAAATATTAGGCATTTGTTCTCATGCTCCTTCTCTTTTCCAAATTTCTCCCTTCTCTGTCTCTCTTCTAGATTTTTGTCTCTGTATCTATCTCTGTTTGTCTCTCTTTCTGTCTTTTTGTCTGTCTGTCTCTTCTCAAAAGTGTTTCCTCAAAATACATGGATTTCCTCTATCTTGCAAAAAATAACTGACTTTTTATGATCATACAGCTAGCATTCTTGGTCAGATCTGATCTAGAAAAGGTGACCTTTAAGGCTCCAAACTTTGAAATTTTGTGATCCTGTGATCCAACCACTTGGAATGTAGTAGGCACTTAATAAATATTCTTTGAACAATTGTGGTTGGTATTTTTGTTTTGTTAATTTTTAAAACATTTTCACTTCTCATCGGTGTTCTATACTCACTGCTTCCATTTCTTTATCATAAATGCCTTCCTTTGATCCCCAGAACCTAACTTTTCCTCCCATCACTGGACTGAAATTGCCCTCTTGAAAGTCATCTGTGCTTTTTTGTCACAGATTTCAAATCCAATCTCAAATCTTAAGGTTCTTCCCCTGTGATTTGACTATGACATTTGATATTGTTGACTCCTTCGTACCTAAAACTTTCCCTCTGCAGCTTCTAAACTGAGCTCACTTCCGCTTGCACTCACAAGTTGAGTCTCGAAAGGGTATCTCACTGCTTCTCCCTAAGATTCTAGGGTCTGAGGGAATGGCTTTTTAGTACTATAGTTCACAAGATCCAAGAGCATGTTTCTCACTGATTCTCAGTCAGTAGTCCCAATTTACTTGTATTTTGTAAGTTAAGAGTCAGGAAAGCTGGGGAAACCAACAAAATCTCAAATCCCCCAAAGTGAGTTCTACTCTTCCCATAGCCATGACATTCCTAGGATGAGTAGGAACAATAAAATTGTATTGAGGCACACATAGAGAGAATAGATGTGGTAAAGGGGTACTTCTTAGTTCCTGGTTATTGAGTCATTTTCTCCTTTCATAGAGTCTACATAGAGTATCGGTCTCTGCTGGGCTCAATCTCAAAAGCATATCCCTGAAGCTGCCATCATCCTAAGGTGACTGCCTTTTCACATTCCCCTCCATCTTGGTTCAATACCAATCTAGTGGCCGCTGACATTGGTGCCAATAGACTGGACTACTGACTTCAAACTCTGGGGGGACAATTCATGGCTTTAGAAGGTCTCCTGAACTAACATAGTCACCTGACAGAGAAGAAAGAGAAAATGGATGAAATAATAAGGCATATGACTGGTCCATTGTATGAGATGGAGATTCAGTTCAGAACAGAGGCATTCTAGCAACAGGCAAATCAAATGAAAGAACAGCTTTCAGCCAAGTTCATGAAAGAGAAAGTCAGGAGTGGACAGAGAGAAGACTTCTCTTCTTCCTCCAAGTGTTCCTAGACTCATAGAACATATATTCTTCTGAGTAATTTACATTCTACAGCACAACTTTTATGGCCCTTTTTGATAGATATTATAAGCTAAGGATCTTAAAACTGCCTTAAAAAGTCTTACAAGGTTATACTGAGTTTGGGTCTTCTCCTGGCCTGCCAGAAAGGCATAATGCAGTGCCTGGCATAGTACTTGGCATGTGGTAAGCACTTAATAAATACTCTTTGGACAATTGACTGATTGATCTGTTCTTATAAGTATAGAGGGGATGACAACCTTCCTCTTTTCTATTTCCAAATGCAGGGTTCATGCTGACATCATGTTGGGCATATCATAGTTGTATATGAGCCATTTGCCTGGTTATTCTAGTACATTCCTAATCCACTGTCTAATACCATTCAATTTCCCTTAGGACTTCAAACAGTATACAAGAACCCAACTAAGTTTGAGTCAGAGGACATGGACTTGAATCCCCACTCTACCACTTACTACCAGTGAGATCCCTAGACAAGTCACTGAACCTATAACTTGTTTCCTGACCCGAAAAATAAAGAAATTGGCCCAGATTGCCTTTAAGAGTTTTCCAGTTTAAATTCATGGTTCTACAACCCTAAACTATCCTATATATACAAATTTGCATCAGATAATTCTTCTTATTTGTAGATATCATAGAGATCATATAATCAGAGCTGAAAGAGACCTAGTTTTAGGATCACAGACTGAGAAAGAAAGGACCCTATATATAATATAATTGAATCTCCTCCTCCTTTTACATTTAAGGAAACTGAGGTTCAGCAAAGTTAAGTAATTGGCCAACATCACATAAGTAGTAAATAGAACTGAGATTTGAACCCAGGTTCTCTGCATATTAAGCCTTCATTCCCTTGTTCCATGATGCCTTTCTTAGCAGCATCTGGAGCATGGCAATATATATTCTCATTACTTCTTCCTCTAAGCATCCTACCATACTCCTATTCTGGGTTCTACAGCAAGGCTGAAGTTTAGCAACTATACTGCCAGGTAGGATGGGAATTTGGAAAGTGAAACATTATTTTCATGTCCTGGAATAAAGTTTATACTTTGTTCTGGAGGGGATGAGGAGTTGGATGCTGGGGAATCAATCTTGTCACTCTGTTTCCCATAATGATATTTCCCATAATGCCAAAAAGTTTTCCTTATATCTGTTAACAAGTAGATCCCATACTTCTACTCCCTTAGGTTTTTAAATTTGCTTTCCACTGTCTCCTTTTTCATTGCAAATATCTTTTCAGTCATAAGTTTGCTTCCTTCTCATTTCAAGCAGTTTTACTTAGGCTACAATCATATACTCTCAATGTGGCATTTAATTTCTACAGTTCTGCACTGTCTCACAGTCCTTGCCAGCTGTCGGATGCTAGTTCTGACTGCCTTCTTCCGATGGGGGGATCTAACTGGCTGTGCCCAACGTGGTGTGAGCAGGCAAAACTGCAAAAGATTTGTTTACTTCCAGAGTTTGCCAGCCAGTAAAACACTTTTGCACAACTTCAAGAAGACTGGGAAACACAAAGATACATCTCTTTTCTCAGCATCAAATGAGGAAAAGAGAAAGCCTACCTTTAACTAACAAGGAAAATGGAAGACTGAATGGAGAGAAATTTGATCCTTCTCCTAGCCACTGCATCCAGCTTTCTTTTAGGATCATATCATATTGGCCAAGAGCTAAGTCGTGTCAGGACCAACCTGGACTGGGAAATGGAAGGGACAGTAACGATTCTTGGCAGAAACTGAAACCCAAAGCCAAATTGCATTTGCATTACAATGCTGTGCTAGCCTAGGTCTGTCATTAAAACTTGGAAACTATTGAAAAGCAATATTTCAGATGTCCTCATGCTCATTTTTCAAGCCCAACAAATCCAGAATCAAAGAACTGATAAGTTGGAAGTGATCTTAAAGGTCATTGAGTCAACCACCTAACTAATGCAAGAAACCCTCCTATAGCCCACCTCACAGGTGCTCCTCTCACATCTGAAGAAATATGTTCAGTGACAGGGTGTTTTCAGGCAGCTAATTCTTTGTAAGGTGGTTCTAGATAGTTCATTCATTCATTTCATTTAATGAACATTCATGGAATAGCTACTAAGTACAAGACAATCTGCTATCCACCCAAAGAAATACAAAAACAGATAAAACACATCTTCTGTTCTCAAGGAGTTTACAGTCTAGCATGAAGAGAAAATTCATGTGTACAAATAACTACTATGAGTTATTAATGGCATGAGAATTCGAAGGAAGAAAATAACACCACTGGAAGGCTGATAGATTGATGGTAAATCAGCAGACTCAAAGGGTAAGTGCCTTTGGATATGGAGTATAAAAGGATACCTAGACTTTCAAAAGGAAGAGATGATGAGTAAAAAAAGGAGGAGAGCATCCCAGGTATCATCATCATCATAAACATCTAACACATAAGAGTACTTATTATTTGCTAAGCATTACGACAAGCTCTATATAATTATTACCTCATTTGGTTTTCACAATAACTCTGCAAGGTTGCTGCTCTTATTATTCCCATTTTGTGAATGAAAAAACACAAAGAATGACTTGCCCATGGTCGCACATCTATAGGCTGGATTTGAGCTCAGATCTTCCTGAGTGTAGGCCATAGTACTTTGTCCACAGTCCAACCTAGCTGCCCAATAAGTAGTAAATGAATGAATGAATGAATATTATTAAGCACTTACCATATGACAAATACTATGTACTAAGCAAGGAGGACGAAATTATGAAGGTAGGATAATTTCCATCCTGAAGGAGCTTACATTCTGGTAGGGAGAGATTACACATGTAAGAGAATTCTAGGCAAGAAGAATATTTTGGTTTGAGATTTCACAGGGATGGTGAGTGAAGCCCTAGAGGGAGTCAATTGATTTGCCTTTTCCAGAGCAATATTAGCATTTATTTTAGTGCCATTCCCAGAATTATGTGTATTTGGGGGAGGGAGGGGAGGGAGAAGACAGCATAAGAAGAAAAATCTCAGTGTCCATCAAACCCATTTTTCTTGGTTAAATTAATTATTCTGTGTTTCTAGTGAGGTTCTTTTTGCCCATTTCTATTCATGGAATCAGTAACTACTTTTAATTTGAAAAAATGATTGATTTCAAAACTAGATTTGCTTTCAAAGAGATAGATAGCAGTACATGTATTTAAGCCCAAATGCTAGTGAAACAAGAGATTGTACAGACTTAAATTTTCATTTTCCCTTAGAGAATTATAGCTGCAGAGAAAGCCTTATATTTCTGATCCAATCTTAAATGCAATTAGAGGTGAGGTCTGCTTAAGATGATAGGCAGGGAAACTCATAGATAGATCCCTCTGTGACTAACTGGCTGCCCACCACCATGCAGTCCTTCCAGCCATCCATCCCAGACATCTTCTCCTTCTCAGTCACGAAGCCATGATATTGTTTGCCTCAGCCTATTGTAGGGTTCCAGTTTTGCTTATTGACTTACTGTGATCCACTGAGCAAATTATTTCACATCTTTCAGCCTCAGCTTTTCCATCTGCAAAATGGACATTAAATAAGACCTATTTTACTACATCACAAAGTTATTAGGAAGGTTTGAGTTCTGGCTCTCCTACTGACTTTCTATGACTCTGGACTAAATACTTACTCTCTCTGCGTCCCAGTTTACAAGGTGGGTAAACAATACTCCTGTGCCCCCCTCCCTCCCATGTTTCTTCTTGTTTTGAGGAGAAAATGAGATAAGGCATATGAAAAGGGGGAAAGAGATTTTCAGATATAAGGTATGACAAGGATGAAGATATATATTTAAAGCAATAAGACAGAACATTTATTGTAAAATCTAGTTTTTGAGAAGATAGTTCACTTGACTTAATCTTTAGCTTTAGTCACCTTTGGGTGCCATGTTTGGCCAGGAAACTGCACGTAAAGAGATTAAGAAGTTCCTGCTTTCTTGTAAGCCCCCAACTCAGTGAGAATGCCCTTTCTGGTTGTATGTGCATGTTTTTCTTTTTTAACAAGTCCACCTCCAGTCCAGATGGCATAAGGAAGCTCAATGGTGAGTGGAAATGATAAACAACAGCAAGAAGCAACTATTATTCTCTTTTCCAAACTTTCACAAGACATCTCTCTCCATTTGCATGCAGTTCAGGAAAGCAAGAAATATTAGAGAAAGCAGCTTCAGAGATAGACAAGACAAGAATTAGATGAGAAATCAGTGTTTCAGAAGACTCTCCAAAGAAGGAGAATTGAGTGTACAAGATAACATAATGAGCTCTTTTGCTCGAATTGCCTACAAACCTTTCCCCAACCATGTTCCACAGAGGGTTTACTCCATACAAGGAGGTTTACTCTGTGCCAAGTGTTGTAAGGATTCAAATACAAATTTTAAAGTATGATAGTCCCTTAGGAGAAGTTTACATTCTGATAGTGAGAAGCAACACATATAGGGGAGTGCTACCCAGGAAAGGATGCTCATAATCTGGAAACTGCAAAGTTGGTGAGTGGAATAACAGGACAGAAGATTGTTTTATCAAGAGGCTGTGAATTTGAACTCAGGTCTTCATTACTCTTAAATCTAGAACTCTGTTACATTAAAGTATCTCAAGAGAGAAGAAATAGATAGTTAAAAGAGGAGAGAATTCCATTTAATATGAGCGCACATTGTGCATGTGTGTGTGTGTTTTAACAATTAGAGCTGATGAATTAGAATTAGCTTTCTAATGGATATTCTTTCAATATATGAGATACTTTGTTTTTAGGTATAGCAACAACCCAACCTTTCCCTGCAATGCTGGTAGCTCACAGGAGGCACCACAAAGTATAAAACAAAGGCTCTTCTAGAACTCAGTGACCCAAAGTAGGGCCCCTTTGTAAGGAAGAACAGAAATTAAACCAAAACTTTCTCTGGGAGTGCTTTGAGGGCTGAGTCACAGGTAGGGTAAGACTCAGGTGCAAAAGGTTATTTTATTTCTCATAAAAATGACTGACCTTACACAGTACTTTAGAGAACTTTTTGGAAAAAGGGGGAAAATATGAAAGATCATAAAGAGCTCGATTCTATCACTTGCCCTGGCTTCAATTTTCCATTGTCAAAGGTCGATTAAGTCTTTCCTTCTTCCTAATTTGTTCTTTATTATGCAGTATAAAGTTTACCAAAGTTTCAAGATCAGAGAAAGAAAAAAATGCCCAGTTTTTTTCCTGAAATTATTATGTTTATGCTTTGGTTTTAGGAAGGTCGGCAAACTCATAAATCCCATCTTTCCCTAGCTGTTATTTCTGTCTGGTAAATTATTTCTTTATTCACAAGGCAATAAAAGGTTACTGGAAAAAAGAATATAATATTCACTCTCATAAAATAAAGTTAAACAGTATTTAGCATTTATATCATTCCCGGATGGTAAACAAAATACAGCTTATTTGACTCAATGGAGACCTATGAGACCCTGAAAGATAAATCTAATGATTTGTTTGATCAGAGAAAGATAAATCTTACAAAGTAAGCCTTCAGTAATAACATGTGGCTATTGAGCTTGTCCACTCTATAAATGACCTGGAGATCAAGCTGGGTGGCATAGCTGTGTTGAGTCTCTGACTGTCTTTCTGTCTCTCCCTCCCTCCAAAATACACAGGTTCAGTTCTTTGGGAACAACCTTCAAAAGTAACTTGGAGTATTCTGCCCTGGACCTTTTTCTTTTATATCTTTATGCCACTTCATTTAATGATCTCATCGCCTCCCACAGATTTAACTGCTCTCTTTATGCTAACAGTTCTCAAATCTACCTATACTGCCCCAATCTCTCTACTCACCTCCAATGGATTTAAAGACAATTTCAATGCTGATGATTATCAAATCCGGTTATCCTGCAATTACATCTTCTCTGACCTCCAATCTCACTTTACCAACTGCCTTTCAGACATTTCAAATTAGATGTCCAGTAAGCATCTTTAACTCAGTATGTTCAAAATTACTTTATCTTTCCCCTTAAATCCTTCCCCCAAGCATACCTTCCCTATTACTGTATTATCCTCTAGGTCCCTCATGGGGTCACAATGTAGGAGTAATCCTTGACTCCTTACTGTCTCTCACCCCTGCCCATATCCAATCCATTGTGAAGGTCTATCAATTTCACTTTTGCAAAATCTCCCCAAAACACCCCCTTCTCTCCTCTAATCCATCCATCTTATAAGATCTCAGTATTTCACACTTCGGCTATTGCAATCTCTGCTAGTGGGTCTGCCTGACTTAAGTCTCTCCCCACTCTAATACTTAGCCTTTCAGCTGCTAAGTGATTTTCCTAAACTGCATCAGACCATGTTACTCTCCTACTCAATAAACTCTAGTGGTTCCCTATTGCCTCCAAATATAGAATGCTCTGTTGAGCATGCAAAACTTCTCATAACCAACCATCATCCTATCTTTCCATGTTCTTACACTTTATTCCCCTACTCTTCATCCAAAGACACCAACTTCCTGGCTATTCCCCAAACAAGACTCTTCATCTCTTTGAACCAGGAATTCTTTGTGGCTGTCCTCCATGTAGAAATGGAAATGCTCTCCCTCCTCTGTTCAGTTTACTGACTTCCCTGGCTTCCTTTAAGTTTCAAATAAAATTTGTTTTACTGGAGACCTTAATTCACTCCTCTTAATTCTAGTGCCTTCCCTCTGTTAATTCCTATTCATATAGTACCATATATATATGTACATATATATATACACATATATATACATATGTATATGCATATACATATATATGTATGTATATTAGATTTTTGAGAGCACAGACTGTGTCTTTTTTGTTCCCCCCATTAGTTAGCACAGTGTCTGACACATAGTAGGCTCTTAATAAATGCTTAATTATTGATTGAAAAAAGTTCAAATTACATTTATCTATTTCTTTTGCATGTTATACTTTTACCTGAAAGGTAATTGGCAGGATGTCTTGTATTCCCAACTAAAGATGATATAAAAGACAAGGTTGGTTGTTCCTTTGCTCTTTTTTCAATTGTATATTATTCAATTCAACTGTTACATCTCAAGTAGTTACGTGTAAGGAAATAAGCTTGTTGCTGTTGTAGACTTAAAAGTGAATGGGGATTGGGCTCATTTTGTTTGGCCTCAGAGCACAGGATTAGGAATGAATGTATGGAAGTTTCAATGAGGCAAATTTAGGTTTATTGTAAGACACAGTCCTTGCCTTCTTCTATTAGCAAATTGAAAACATTCATAAAAGAAACTATAACATGAGATGGAATGTGTAAATCAATAGAGGCAGAAAGTGCTTATGTTTGTTAGTGGAAGGAGAGAACACTTCTATCTACAGGATATAATAGGACTTCACAGAAGAAATGACATGGAAGACAAGAGCCCAGAAGGTGGTTAGAAAATAATGTTTGCCCTTCGTTTAAAAAAAATCAATGACATCTTGGGGGTGATGTCTTGACTTGCAGATTAATTGGATTTAAGTGAGGCAGGAAAGCACAAAAGTTCTCAGCCTCATTCTCTCTTTCAGAATCATTGAAGTCCAGTGGCAAGACCAAAGTCATCATTACTGGCAACAGCCTGGGATGCAGAGGATGACCTTTGTATCTCTGATGTCTGACCAAGACCTAAGCACGCTTGACATCTTCTGAGTATAGCAGCTTCTTGGAGACAGAGTTAAGAGTTGGAAGATGGGTAGACACAAAATGTGGATGAGCAGCCCTGAAAAGGACTTGGCAAGACCTCACACTTGAGTTGCTGCACAGCCCATACACCTTAAAATTATTGAGGTAGAAAATTATGGAGGCAGAACTGAATAGTAGAGACATTCCAAGTATAGAGACCAATATGAAAAAGACAAAGACAGAAAACTATGATGCATTTGAAGAAAGACAAGGTTTCCGGAATATCTGGAACTTAATTGCAATTGCTGGCATAGCAATAATAGTAAGCATGTATATATTACTTTAAGGTTTGCAAAGCACTTTATACATATTCTATTATTTCATCCTCACAACAGCCTTGGAGGTGGTGATAAATGTTATTATTATCCCCATTTTAGAGAGGAAGTGTCTTGTATAGATTCACATATCTACTAAATATCTGAGGCTGTATATGAATTCAAATCTAGAGTTCTATTCATCAAGGTACCTAGCTGCCTTAAAAATATATAGAAGAAATATTGAGAGATAAATTTGGAAAGGTAGGCTGGGGTCTAAACATGGAGGACATTGAGAGAGAAAATGGAAAGATTTAACTTTATTTGGTCCAAGTACAAATAAAGATTTTTAAATGAGCAAGATAAGAATAAAGTGGCATCAGTGTGTAGGATAAATAACAGGTAAATAACTTATAGTAGAGGTCCTAAAAATCATAAGATCATAGAATTAGGTTGAGGAAGAACTTCAGAGGTCATCTAGTCCAATTCCATCATTTGATAGGTAAGAGAACAGGGTTTTAAATGGTTTTCCCAAGGTCTTATAAGCAGAATTGGGATTTGAACCCAACAATGGTAACTCCAAAACCAGAATTTTTTCTACTCTATCATGCTTCCTCCTAAACATTAACTAAAATGCTATTTAACATTTCACATGAGAGATAGTCAGGGCTAGAACTATGATGGTAGCAATGGGATTGGCAAGAAGATGTGTTTCAGAGATATTTTAGGGAGAAAGAACAAGATTTAGTCACTGTTTACAAGGGGGAGGGAGGGTAAGGAAGGAGGTAAGGAGGAGAGTAAAGAGTTAAAGGTTTAGCTCCATGGATAGAAGTATGCTTCTGCCATGAGAAAAAGAGCAGCTGAGAGATGGAGCATGCAGGTGGGAGGAGAGGAATAAGGTAGTGAAGAGAGAAGATGAAAAGTTAGTTAGAAAACAGAAAAAATTTTTGAACATTTATTTGCATACAAAATCTTTTCTATTTTGCCTCAAATAATCTGAATATTTAGTTGAAACTTAGCAAGAATATTGTTAAAACTATGTTTAATATAAATGCAAAGTTCTCACTTTTATATATATTTATATGCATACATATATATTCAAAAATTCAGCTAAAATTCTTCCATAACCCTAAAGAAACCATTCTTATAATGAAAAGGTACAGTGAAAAGAATATTGACCTTGGGGCCACAGACTTGAGGTCAAATCCAAGATTACAAGCTCACAAGCTGTATGATTTATGGGAAATAATTTAAATTCTTTGGGATTCATTTTTCTCATGTATAAAATTAGAGGGTTGGATTGGATGACTTTGAAGATTCCTTAGAGCTCTACAGATATGATCCCATGATACTCAGAAAATCACTTACTGTATTTCTGCATCTTTCATGACCCAGACTTGATTTCAAATTCATCCTTGGTTTCTGGTAACTCTTGGATTCTCAGGTCTGCCAGCTGGACAGTAGAGAGCCTCTCCAATTTGCTTCAGCAGTTCAGGTTGGCTTCAACTCCAGGAAACAGTGTGCCTACTCAGTGCACCCCACTCTCCGCACCATAGTTACTCTGAGATAAATTGATCACCTGGAATTTCATCACCACTAGGAATGACTCAGGTTTTGATGAACTACATCTTTTTAATTCCTTTACAGTTTCCTCTCCTTTCTTATTGGAGGCCTGAAGAGTGGAGTGTTAAATTCCTCTCAAATCCTTCCTTTATAGAGACCTCCAACTTTCTTTTTAACTCCATTTTCCTCAGCAGCTCTGCTTGGCTTCAACTCTGTAGGAATGACATGCCTCAGTGTACAGGTAAGCCCTCCCCTTCAATTCGCTTTCCTCTTCCTTCTGTGTGCTGCCTTCCCCCATTAGACTACAAAATCAGTGAGGGAAGGGATTGACTTTCTTTTTCTTATTTGTATCCCCAACATTTAGCCAAGTGTCTGGTACATAGAAGGTGCCTAATAAGTGTTTATTGAATTAAATTTAATGAAACAAAAAAGTACTAAAGAGGAAATAAGGGCATCTATGAAAAGCAGCAGGAGAAGATTATAAATATGCATACAGAGGCCAATTTTCACAATTCATTGTTATATCCAAAATGGTGCTTTTCTAGATATGAATCCACTTCTATAAGTTCCCATTTTTGTTCTAAATTGAGCTGCTCTAAAAGAAAATCATTTCGCTGCAAAAGATTTGTTCTTTTTTTGTTTTCTTACTCTCCGTGTTTGCTCCTAATTACAAATAAAAATCAATTTCATGTTTTGTGGATGCTTATATACAGCATCCTCCAGTTACACAAGCAAAATGAAGGGCTTTTCTTTCAACAACTATAGTTAAAATGAAGCAATGTGGTGATGGTCACAATACCTTTTCATCTATTGAATTGCAAGGAAATATTGCAATAGATACAGTACCATCATGGTCCTCAAATTTAGACAGTGGGTCCGCAACACAAAGCCTCCAGAAATCTTTGGTTCTTCAGAACTAGGACCCAATAATTTATTTCGACATAAATCAGCTTGCTCTCTGTTTTTGGTCCCAGCTGTGTGGAGATCATTTTTCAATAGAATTTAACAGTTCAGGATTGTTCATGCCTTCTGGACCCTCTTGACTACAGAAATTTATATTTTCTTTCTTAACTGATTCTCTGACAGTTCGAACCTCAGATAATACATCATGGTATGGTAAGGATGCTTTGTGGGTCATCATCCTAGAGACTATTTTTCGTGTGTTCTTTTTGCCCTTCTCTAAGTTTTACTAGATTTTGTCCATGTGCTTGCTCATATTTATAAACGATTCTTTTCTTTTCTTTTTTTAAGTATGGAGGAAAAATAATTCTACCAGAAAGTCCATGAGATACATAATTCTATAAGACCTCTTCACAGAGTGACTCGGTAGCCCAAAGGCATAAAGAGAAACTAGATGAGACGATTATGATAACCTAACAATAGATTTGCTTTAAAAAGTTTGCTGGGGAAGGCCAACAGATAGTCCTGTCAACTGGTATTTATTAAGCTCTTACAGGGCTTTTGACTAGTCATTATGATGGTTCAGATGGCTAGGATATAGACAGTCTTTAAAGAACTTGTAATCTGCCATGAGAAGTCAAAGGAGATGCTTGATTTTAAGAGCACAAATGTACACATAAAATGGTCAACCCTCATAAGTCAAAAAAGTAAGTTCAATCCAACAATCATTTTTTAAGAGTTTTATATATGTAAGAAGGATTCTGTTAGTCAGTGAGAATACAAGGATGAAAAAAAAAACATGGCCCTTGTCCTCTAGGAGCTTTTTAACAGAAGGGAAAAAAAATATATCCAAATAAGTCTGATTCATTCAGAAGATATAAGAAAATTATTGTTAAAAATTGCATCTACTATAACCTAGAATGTAAAAGAATAATAAAAATTTAAATAAGTAGGATTCAGGATTGTGGTAAGGAAAGGATCCATTCAAAATCCATTATAAATATTTGGATATGAGGAACTTAGTGGGAGAAATGAGGGAAAAATTCAAGAAGGGTGTGATACTCGGGCACTGGGGTGCTACTCCTAACCCCAAACTTCTCTTTCTGGACTTGCTCCTTTCCTTATTCTTCATTAAAGGTATAGCTTCTCTTTTGTCCTACTCAGTTCTATGGCCTCTTCTCTAACACTTTCTTGTTCAGCGATAGGAGCTCTCAGTTAGAAACTTCACTCTAGTTTATGGTGATTAAACTAGAGTGAAATTATCATTTTTGCTAGTTAGACCAAATTATCATTTTTGCTAGTTAGACCATAAGCAGGAAAACATATTTCTCTAACAATAAAACAGTCTGGAAGTTTTGAATTCCTGAATGATTCATTTCAAACTTCATCTGTTGGTCCTGTACAGATGAGCACCTGGGAAACAAAACAGAGTTCAGTCTTCGTTGGGGATAAGTGTATGATCTCTGTGGGGATGATTTCTTAATTTTTGCAGGTGAACTTCTTGCATTTGATTTCGTCTTTGCTCCTTTCAATCAGTAATAGCGCCAGAGCATTAAAAGTGTGCACCTTATACTTAAAGTGCCCTTAGAAAGAAAGGAAATCATCTCAATAGAAGGTGGCATGGATAGAGCACGTTGTAGCCTTGTGAGACCTAACTTGTGAAGAGAGCATAGAGTAAAGGATGAGATTGTGTTGTTCAGTCATTCAATCATGTTCAACTCTTCATGATCTCATGGAAAAAAATATCCATGGGGTTTGCTTGGCAAGAATATTTGACATTTCCTTTTCCAGTGAATCCTCTTGTCAGGCAATCAGGGATTAAGTGACTTGCCCAGGGCCACACATCTGAGAGGTGTCTGAGTTGGATTTGAACTCAGGTCTTCCTGACTTCATGCCTAATACTCATAACCACTAAACTACAGCAGCCTCAGAAATGACTGAAATTGGGAAAGAGTAAGTCCATTTGCCTGGAATGTCATGTGAATAAAGGGAAGTTATGTGAAATAACATTAGAAAGTTCATTTAGAGTTAGATTATAGATAGTTTAAATGCCAGGATAATTATCCTCTAGGCAATGGGGAGTAACTGAAGGTTGTAGAGCAGGTATGTGGAAAGGTCTACTCAATAGGAAAATTAATGTGACAGATGTGTGTGAAAAATAGATTGGAGATAGAGAAACAGCTCAGTAAGACTAGATCAAGTTAAAATAAAATATACCATACAGTAGGGATATATGGGGAAAGTGATAGCCTTATGGTGGGCACTCAAAAAAAAACCTTGCTAATTTATTGATTGCCAAATCTTCTCTGTGCTTTCTTGAGATACATGCCTATCCTTCATCTTGCCCAGAAAGTTTCTGATTGTCTGTGGTTCTTAATGGCCAACTAATCAATCAATAAACTAGGGGAGAATGTCAATGAGTTAAGTCTTTGAACAAAAGGAAGGGACAAAGATTTTTAATATGGGTTTGTTAGAAATCTCTTAAACCAAGAGAAGATGGACAGGCTCTTCTTTCAGCAGAGTGTCAATAGGGTCAAAGCCTAGAACACAGGAATTCTGGGGACTTTAATGACATAGATATCAGCTGACAAGTCAGAACTGTAGGTCATACCCTCCTGACAGATAAAGAGTTCATCAGGAGCAATTTTCTGGTACAAGAGGTCCTGGCACAGACTAAAATTTATGCCTTCTTTATTCTGATATTGTAAAGCCTAACTGGCTCTCTGCCCTGGAATACTTCCAGCTGGGACTATTTAAACTTTAACCTTCAGCCTTCACCCTCCATTCAGCCTTGGGATGAATCCTTATCTATAAACTAGGGAGATGTAAGCAGCAATAGACCTCAGCTTGAGTGGTTCAAAATCCAGTAACTTCTCGTTGCTCTTTGACTTTAGACTCCAATTTTAGTTTGGTGCTTTGGAACTAAGTCCTGGGGACTTGACTCTTTCCAATTTTCCTGAGTTTCTCTTTTATTGCCTTGTTCCATTTTTCTAGTTCCTCTGAAACCAGGGCTCTGCCATTTTCTTAGTGTTTTCCAAGAGACTGGAAGTCCTCCCTGCCCTAAATGACAGATCCAGAAACCCAGTGACTGCTTCCTGCTACCGGAGCATTCCAAGATCAAACATTTTCTTATATCTGTCTTCCACCTGTCACTCAACTATAGTGACATGATTTACTGCCCCCATGCTAGAATAACATTTGACTGCCCACTACTAAAACAGTATTCTTTTCAACTACCTACTTCCCTTATCCGTTGCCACTACAATCATCTTCCTAAATTTTTTCCCAGGGTGAAATCCCCAACCAACACCTGATTGGATGGAAAACATTCATTTTCCTTAGGACTAGCCAGAAAATCCTGCCTGAAAGTATACCCACATTCAGACTCCATTTTAACTGCAGAGGCTCAAATCTTCCCACCTTCCAAACTAGATAATTCTCTGAAACAACCAGATGCTATCTACCATGATTCCTGAAAAGAAGCACACACCAAACTCATATTTTGGGCACAGATTGCACTGTTTTGGCTGAGAAGTTTAGCCCATTCATGAAAACAGTTTATTTAACTATTTAAGATGCTCTTAAGGAGCACTAAAAGAATGCCTGCCCTTTGAGCCAGCCATACAATTGCTGGGTTTGTACCCCAAAGAGATCATAGATAACAATACTTGTACAAAAATATTTATAGCCACACTCTTTGTGCTGACAAAAAACTGGAAAATGAGGGTATGTCCTTCAATTGGGGAATGGCTGAACAAATTGTGGTATATACTGGTGATGGAATACTTTTGTGCTGAAAGGAATAATAAACTGGAGGAATTCCATGTGAACTGGAAAGACCTCCAGGAATTGATGCAGAGCAAAAGGAGCAGAGCCAGAGAACATTGTACACAGAGACCGCTACGCTGTGGTAAAATCGAATGTAATGGACTCTTGTACTAACAGCAGTGCAATGACCCAGGACAATTCTGAGGGATTTATGTAAAAGAACACTACCTACATTCAGAAGAAGAACTACAGGAGTGGAAACACAGAAGAAAATCAACTGCTTGAACACATGGGTTGATGCGGACATGATTGGGGATATAGACTCGAAATGACCACACCAATGCAACTATCAATAATATGGAAATAGGTCTTGATCGATGACACATGTTAAAACCAGTGGAAATGCACTTTGGCTATGGTGGGGGTGAGTAAAGTGGAGGTGAAGGGGAAAGTAAGAATATGAATCATGTAACCATGGAAAATGTTTCTAAAAAATAAAATTTAAAATAAACTCTAAAAAATAAAAATAAAAAAATAAGATGCACTTAAGGGTCAGTGGGGAGGGTTTTGGTTAAATAATTAAAATGACAATCTTATAAATGATTAGACAATAGCCTTAAAGTTGTTTCAGAAACTGAGAGTAGCATCTCTTATGTTTGGCAAATATTTCAAATAACTATTTATTTGGGCCAGTTTGGATAGGCACTTGCTGACAGACCCTGACTTACATAGATTTTAGCCCTACTTCAGAGAATATATTAGTATTATCATTCTCAGGCAACACTGCAACTTTGAGCTGATATTACAGAAATCATTACTACATGGGGCTCAGTCTAGCAGAAGGAATCCTTCTTGACTGCTGACCTGAAGCACCTCTTTGGGCTCAACTGCATTCTGCAGTGGATGCCAGATTGGATGATGTGAGTCCATCTTTCTGAGTTCCTTAAAAAGCAAACTCCTTCAATGCCTTCAACCTTCCTTTTTTGAAAATAATGTGCTATGATCATTTGGACATCCTTGAATGAAGTAAGAGCATTGCTGTCAGACATATATCCTTCTGTGTGTTTTCTTAGGGTGTCTGCCCTATCCTTCATGTTGTACAGGAGGCATGGGCTCCAAAGAGGCTCCTGAATTATCAGTTAATCAATAAATATTTTAGGTCCGTTATGGGTCAACCATTATCCAAGGTGCTATGGCTACCAAATAATCTCAATCCTCACTCACAAAAATAATGCAGGATACCACAGGTCCATATTTGGGACTAGACCTGTGATTTCATTGTTGTAGCATCCTCTTAGACATGGAAACTCCCTCTATCAGTGCAGACTGGCACATTCCCTGCAACTTAATCTTCTTTTTTAAAAACTCTTACGTTATACCTTACAATGGATAGTAAGTATTCATCCCAAGGCAGAAGAGAAATAAGAGCTAGACATTTGGGGTTCAGTGAGTTGCCTGGGGTCACACAGCTAGAAAGTATCTGCTACTTAATCTTAAAAGGCTTAATTATTATCTGTGAGGCAATCATTTAGGACAATTCCAAGGAACTTATGATGAAAGAGAATATTCAATAGATAGGATTCCACAGAAGGAACAGAGTCCAAATTCAGATAGAAACATATCATTCTTCACTTTATTTCCTCTGGGATTATTTCTCTAGTGTAAGCAATATATCTTGTTTCACAATATAACAAATAGTAAAATATGTGTTATAGGATATTATATGTACAGTTGAAATATAGGAAATTAAATTTTAGGGTTTGACTAAATATGAGAATTCTAAAGTAATATAACCTGGAGACTTCTGGATTAAATGGTGGCAGAGTAGAAACAGCTGCTTAACCTCTCCTAACCCACACAGATAGGACTCCTCAAGAGGACATAAAAACAAATCCAGACGAATAAAGGGACCCCACAACAGGGCACAGCATTGAAGGTATGTGAGATTGGGGCATTTCCATGCTATAAGGGGGTGAAACAGCTCTCACTAAAACGCAAGCTGAGCAACCCCTCCCTCCCACATCACCTACAGTGCCAAAGCCAGCACACAAGAGTTAGAGCAAGTTTGGGGCATTCATTAAGTTCTTGGCAGCTACCTGGGATCACCAGGGCCTGCTCATGAGAGCAGCAAGATTTAAGACCCAATGAGGCTAAAGAATACATGGACTTTGAACACAGAACTTGAGCTCAGGCGTGGACATTGAGCACACCAGGTGCAGACATGGATATTGAGTGAGGACCCAGTGCAGAGGGGTGCATGACTATGTAAGCAGTTCCCTGAGACTGGTAAAGAAACTTTGGGCAGAGGAGCAAGCAAGGGGACCATAGGTGGCTTGACCCTGAGAACAACTAGACTTGAGACCTGAGGAGCCTAAAGAGCGTGCATGGCTCTGTGACTCAGACCAAAACTATTCCACAGCTCGATAGGATAGGCAGAAACCTGCATGACTCACCCAGACTTCTGACTGAGAAAGAAATAATAATAATGGCAAGCCAGACACAAGAACCTCAAAAGAGAAAGATCAGGAAGAAATCTTTAACACTCGACAACTTTTACACAGAAAAATTCCAGACAACACAGCAAACAGCAGAGGAGAACAAACAAATAATCACACCCAAACCTTCCACCCAAAAATGAAAATTGGTCACAAGCTCTTAAAGAGTTCAAATCTGAGATCATGAGAAAAATGGAAGAGATTTAGTGAGAGAAATGGGAAATAGGTCAAAAGGAAATTAACAGGTTAAAAGACAGAAACTGGCAATTAGAGAAAGATGCCTGAAAAATCAAAAGAATTGATGAGCAAATTGGAGACCAAAATCAAGTACCTGGAAAACAAGACAGACCAAATCGAAAAGGAAAATCAAAAGGTTATAGCAGAAAACCAGTCTCTAAAGACCAAAATTGGGCAAGTAGAAGCCAATTAATTCTCAAGATAGCAAGAAAAAATAAAACAAAGTAAAAAGACTGATAAAATAGAAGGAAACATGAAATATCTCACTAAGAAATTGACAGATCAAAAAAACAGATCTAGAAGAGACAATATGAGAAGCATTAGTCTTTCTGAAAAAGCAGAAATTTGGACCCTATAATATAAGAAATTATACAACAAAACTGCCCTGAAATTCTTCAACAAAGGGCAATAGAGACATTAAAAAAATCCATAGATAACCCTCAACACTAAACCCTGAAAAGACAATCCCCAGGAATATAATAGCCAAATTCAAGAGTTTCCAAGTAAAAGAAAAAATTTTACAAGAAGCCAGAAAGAGACAATTCAGATATCAAGGAGCACCAATCAGGATCACACAGGATCTGGCAGCCTCCACACTACAAGACCTCAAGGCTTGGAATATGATATTCAGAAAGACAAGAGAACTGGGTCTACAACCAAGGATCCCCTACCCATCAAAACTGATTATATGCTTCCAGGGGAAAATATGGGCATTCAACAAGATAGGAGATTTCCAAGTATTTGCACAGAAAAGACCAGGACTAAATGGAAAGTTTGATATGCAAACACAAAAACCAAGAGAAACATGAACAGGTAAATAAGAAAGAGAGGGGGAAAAAAGAAAGCTCTTATTTTTAAATTTGCCTCTTTAAGGGCTTCAATAAGATGAAATTGTTTGTATTCCTATATGTAGAAATGTTATGTGGAATTTTCAAAAACTGTAGTCACCATTATAGTAATTAGAAGAATTATTCATAGGGAGAGGTTGGAGCACTAAATGGTCTAAGAGGATATGGGGGGGGGGGGAGAGGAAGGGTGAATAGCAGAAGGCACCAAGATAAACTTGAATGAATAAGAAAAATAAGATATTCTATACCACAAAAAGAGGGCATGGGAAGGGGAAGGGATGAATACTATTATAAGAAGGAGAGGAAGAGAGCATTAAGAGGTAATATTTAAACCTTACTCTCAGCGGAATTAACCCAGAGAGGGAAGAGTAGCTATATGCATTGGGATATAGAATTCTATCCAACTCTCCTGAGAAAGTCAGAAGGGATAAACCAAGGGGATCAGGGGAGTGAGGAGGTCAAAATGTGGAGAGGAGGAGAGGGGGAAGGGAATTCATTAGGCTTAAAAAATAAAAAGAAGGGAATAATAAGGGAGGGGGTGGAAAGGGAAGTAAATCAAGGGAGGGGATAGGGTGACTTGTATAAAACAAACCACTGATTTTAAAGGAAATAGTGTAAAAAGAAGGGGTAGAATTAGGAGAGGATACCAAAATTTTGGGGAATACACAACTGATAATCATAAGTCTGAATGTGAATGGGATGAACTCTCCCATAAAATGGAAGCAAATAGCAGAGTGTATTAGAAACCAAAATCCTACTATATGTTGTCTAAAAAAATACATATGAGGTGGGTGGACACACACAGGCTTAAGGTCAAGGGCTGGATCAAAATATATTGGGCTTCAAATGAGAAAAAGAAGGCAGGAGTGGTGATCATGATTTCTGACAAAGCCAAAGTAAAAATAGATCTGATTAAAAAAGACAGGGAAAGTAATTACATCCTGATAAAAAGCAGTATAGACAATGAGGAAATAACATTGCTCAATATGTATGCACCAAATGGCACAGCATCCAAATTCCTAAAGGAGAAACTGGCAGAGCTCAAGGAGGAAATAGATAGTAAAACCATACTAGTAGGAGATCTAAATATTCCTCTTTCAGACCTAGATAAATCAAACCAAAATAATTAATAAGAAAGAGGTAAGAGAGGTGAATGAAATCCTAGAAAAATCTTAAATAGAATACTAGCAAAGAGACTCCAGCAAGTGATCAAGAGGATCATCTACCATGATCAGGGGGGACTGCCCCCAAGTTGGCTTTCTGTCAATGGGGCTAGCTTTTATCCTCTTTTCTTTTGCTTTAAGATCCACCGAAAAAGATCATTCTTTTTCACTGGATCTCAGGGGGGTAATGTGTTACTTAAAATCACTTGGGATTCTATTTGGAAATATTGAGCCTCAAGATATGTAGTGCTTGACAAAATTCCTGTGGTCATGTGGGGAACTTTGAGACTACATTCACTGTGATCCAATGGGTTTCCAGTTAAACATAAGACAACAGGAACCAATGTATAGCTCAGTTTAAATTTGGAGGGCATGCTGGAAATGGCCTCTTTGCTACCTGAGAGGACTCCCGGGGGACTGAGAGGAGTAGGGAAGGTATGGAAGAAAATGGCAGAGGAGGCAATTTGAATTTTTTACAGGCTTGTGGTTGGTTTATCTCTATCAGCAATGGCTTTTATTAAAATACTAATTTCCCTCATTATATCAGCCTTCATCATTTTTAAAAACTTACAATGAATCTTTACAAAAATATTAATTGCCTAGATCAGGGGTCGGCAACCTTTTTGGCCATGAGAGCCATAAATGCCACATTTTTAAAATATAATTTCATGAGAGCATACAGTGCTCTCAGGGCGAGCTCCTGTAACAGTGCCTGAAAAATAAATTTACTTTATGGGTCTTGCAGAAAGAGCCAGATCTGTCCCTCAAAAGAGCCAGATATGGCTCGAGAGCCATATGTTGCCGACCCCTGGACTAGATTAACCATAGAAGAAATAGAATACTTAAACAATCCCATCTCAGAAAAAGAAATTAAATAAGACATCAAAGAACTCACTGAGAAAAAAGAGCCAGAGCCTGATGGATTCACAAATGAATTTTATCAAACATTCAAAGAACAACTAATCCCAATACTATACAAATTGTTTGATATAAGCAAAGAAGGAGCCCTACCAAATTCCTTTTATGACATAAATATGGTACTGATTCCAAGGTCAGGTAGATCAAAAACAGAGAAAGAAAACTACCGACCAATCTCCTTAATGAACATAGATGCAAACATCTTAAATAGAATACTAGCAAAAAGACACCAGCAAGTGATCAAGAGTGTTATCCATCATGATCAAGTGGGATTTATACCAGGAATGCAAGGATGGTTCAACATTAGGAAAACCATTCACATAATTGACCATATCAACAAGCAAACCAACAAAAATCACATTATTATGTCAATAGATGCTGAAAAAGCCTTTGACAAAATACAACACCCATTCCTACTGAAAACACTCGAAAGTATAGGAACAGAAGGGTCTTTCCTACAAATAATAAACAGTATATACTGTTATATGGAGATGCAAAGCATGGAATCCCTGCAAAGGTACAGGGACAGCCTCACCCAGAATTCCATGGGACCCCCCAGGAGAACTTTGGGTGAGGGGGCAGTTGAGAGGAACTGACAGTTACTTTGTGGAAGTTGAAGTGAGCAGACTCCCTGCTTACTACTCCACACTTGGGGGTTCACTTGAGAGGCCATTGTGGCATAGCCAGTGTGGTTTCTACATAAGGATTAGCCTGTTTAGTAGGGTTAGTTTATATCAAATTCATTACAACAGATATTTAGTAGATATTCATCAATAGCAAGAGAGCCAGTTTTAGTTAAGTGTCTCATCCCCTCCTGTGAGGGGGAAGGGCAGCTTCAATCTCACAATTCAGGGTCACCTTTCATTATCCTAAACCCTTCATTAACCTCTCTAGTTTACCTTGTTATTTCCTAATATAACCATTACCTTCAAATCGGTGCCTGGGAAATTATTTGGGGAATATTCACAACTCAGTCTGGACATCTAGTTTGAATCCTGTCTGCTGCCAGTTTAAGAAGATCTTCTCTGTCCTCAACAATTAGATAACTAGCATCTACTTACTCCTCTAACTGACCTGTGAGGAATATAAATTAAAAGAAAGGAACATCATTGGGGTTTCAGCCATAACAGAAACTTACAGGATCTGATCCTGTCTTCATACCCAACTGAAACAGCAATTGTTAGAGGTGGAGGGGTTTGAGAGCCAGGAGCATTTAGCCCCCTCCTTTCCTCCCTGAAGCATGTCAATCTGTGGCTCTTGACTTGAAACTCTATTTGGCCCTGACACATTTATCTGCTTCTCCAAATTATCTGTTATTATCATCATAACAATACTTAAAACCATCAACAAGCATCATATGCAATGGGGATAACTTAGAAGCCTTCCAAATAAGATCAGGTGTGAAACAAGGGTGCCCATTATCACCTCTTTTATTTAACATTGTACTAGAAACACTAGCAGTAGCAATTAGAGAAGAAAAAGAAATTGAAGGTATTAAAATAGGCAATAATGAGCCTAAACTATCACTCTTTGCAGATGATATGATGGTCTACTTAAAAAATCCTAGAGAATCAACTAAAAAGCTAGGAAAAATAATCAACGACTTTAGCAAAGTTGCAGGATACAAAATAAATGCACATAAATTATCAGCATTTCTATATATTTCCAACACATCACAGCAGGAAGAGGTAGAAAGAGAAACACCATTTAAAATCACCCTAGACAATATAAAATACTTAGGAATCTATCTACCAAAACAAACACAAGAATTATATTAACACAATTACAAAAAAATTTTCCAAACAATTAAAATTAGATCAAAACAATTGGAAAAACATTGAATGCTCATGGGTAGGACAAGTCAACATAATAAAAATGACCATCCTAACCAAATTTATTTACCTATTTAGTGCCATACCTATCAAACTACCAAAAAGCTTTTTTACTGAATTAGAAAAAAACTATAAAGAAGTTCATTTAGAAGAACAAAAGACCAAGAATATCAAGGGAAATAATGAAAAAAACATGAAGGAAGGTGGCCTAGCAGTACCAGATATTAAACTATACTATAAAGCATCAGTCATCAAAACGGTATTGTACTGGCTAAGAGATAGAAGAGAGGATCAGTGGAATAGACTTGTGGTAAGTGACATCAGCAAGACAGTGTATGATATAGTTTTTCCTAATGTAGTAAAAAAGGTTTTTGGTAGTTTGATAGGTATGGCACTAAATAAGTAAATTAATTTGGGTAGAATGGTCATTTTTATTATGTTAGCTCATCCTACCCATGAGCACTCAATGTTTTTCCAATTGTTTAGATCTAGTTTTACTTTTTTGGAAAGTGTTTTGCAGTCATGTTTGTATAATTCCTGTATTTGTTTTGGTAGATAGATTCCTAAGTATTTTATATTGTCTAGGGTGATTTTAAATGGTATTTCTCTTTCTACCTCTTGCTGCTGTGATGTGTTGGAAATATATAGAAGTACTGATGATTTATGTGCCTTTATTTTGTATACTGCATCTTTGCTAAAGTTGTTGATTATTTCTACTAGCTTTTTAGTTGATTCTCTAGGATTTTTTAAGTAGACCATCATATCATCTGCAAAGAGTGATAGCTTAGGCTCCTCCTTGTCTATTTTAATACCTTCAATTTCTTTTTCTTCTCTAATTGCTACTACTAGTGTTTATAGCACAATGTTAAATAAAAGAGGTGATAATGGGCATCCTTGTTTCACACCTGATCTTATTGGAAAGGCTTCTAATTTATCCCCATTGCATATGATGCTTGCTGATGGTTTAAGATATATACTGTTTATTATTTTTAGGAAAGACCCTTCTATTCCTATACTTTCGAGTGTTTTCAGTAGGAATGGGTGTTGTATTTTGTCAAAGGCTTTTTCAGCATCTATGGAGATAAACATATGATTTTTGTTGTTTTGCTTGTTGATATGGTCAATTATGTGGATGGTTTTCCTAATGTTGAACCATCCTTGCACTCCTAGTATAAATCCCACCTGATCATGATGAATAACCCTCTTGATCACTCGCTGGAATCTTTTTGCTAGTATTCTTTTTAAGATTTTTGCATCTATATTCATTAAGGAGATTGGTCTGTAATTTTCTTTCTCTGTTTTTGATCTGCCTGGCTTTGGAATCAGTATAAACCCAAAGAGCCCAATTTTGGGGACAAAAATCCACTATATGACAAAAACTGTTGGGAAAATTGGAAAACAATATGGGAGAGATTAGGTTTAGATCAACATCTCACACCCTACACCAAGATAAATTCAGAATGGGTGAATTACCTGAATATAAAGAAGGAAACTATAAGTAAATTAAGTCAACACAGAATAGTATACTTCTCAGATCTATGGGGAAGGGAAAATTTTAAAACCAGCAAGAGTTAGAAAAAATTACAAAATGTAAAATAAATAATTTTGATTATTTTAAATTAAAAAGGTTTTGTACAAACAAAAACAATGCAAACAAAATCAGAAAGGAAACAATAAACTGGAAAGAAATTTTTATAACAAAAAACTCTCACAGAGGTCTCATTACTCAAATATACAAGGAACTAAATCAATTGTATAAAAAATCAAACCATTCCCCAATTGATAAATCAGCAAGGGACATGAATAGGCAATTTTCAGATAAAGAAATCAAAAGTATCAATAAGCACATGAGAAATTGTTCTAAATCTCTAATAATTAGAGAAATGCAAATAAAAAAAACTCTGTGGTACCACCTTCACACCTAGCAGATTGGGTAAAATGACAGCAGGGGAGAATAATGAATGTTGGAGGGGGTGTGGCAAAATTGGGACAATAATTTAATGCACAGCTGTTGGAGTTGTGAACTGATCCAGCCATTCTGGATAGCAATTTGGAACTATGCCCAAAGAGCTCTAAAAGACTGTCTACCCTTTGAGCCAACCATAGCATTTCTGGTCTCGTACTCCAAACAGATCATAGATAAAAAGAGTTGTACAAAAGATATTTATAACCGTGCTTTTTCTGGTGGCAAAAAACTGGGAAAAAAGAGTATGCCCTTCAGTTGGGGAATGGCTGAACAAATTGTGGTATCTGTTGATGATGGAATACTATTGTGCTCAAAGGAATAATAAACTGGAGGAATTCCATGTGAACTGGAAAGACCTCCAGAAATTGATGCAGAGCAAAAAGGAGCAGAGCCAGAAGAACATTGTACACAGAGACCGATACACTGTGGTAAAATCGAATGTAATGGACTTCTGTACTAGCAGCAGTGCAATGACCCAGGACAATTCTGAGGGACTTAAGGAAAAGAACGCTACCCACATTCAGAGGAAGAACTGCAGAAGTGGAAACACAGAAGAAAAACAACCGCTTGAACACATGGGTTGCTGCAGACATGATTGGGGATGTAGACTTGAAACAACCACACCAATGTAACTATTAATAATATGGAAATAAGTCTTGATTCATGACACATGCTAAAACCAGTGGAAATGTGCATTGGATATGGGGAGGAAATAAAGGGGGGTTAAGGGGAAAGTAAAAACATGAATCATGTAACCATGGAAAATTTTTTCTAAAAAATTGTTTTAAATTAAAAATAAATAAATAAAGTAATATTTTGCTCACCAATTTTAAAAACATTATAGCTCAAGTCAAGTGGCTTTTAGTAGCTTTTATTTACAAAGAGGTGGGATGAATGAAAGTAGATAAATGTAAGAAGAGGGTCGAGAAAATGTCTAGCCTATCACACTAAATGTTGCTCTGGTGTCCAGCTCAGCCCCAGCAGGACTCGGTAGCCCTCAACCAGAGGACATGGTGGTGTCTTATGCAAGTGTTCCACCAATGCAGCCTCCTCCGGGAAAGGAAGGTCTCTCCGGAACTAATCTCTCCACAATCCAGGAAAGGAAGGTCAGCTACTCACTCACCCAAGATGAAGTCCAAAGGAGAAGATCCAGGAGCAGTCTTCCAAGATGCCATCCAAGAGCCAAAGTCAAGGTCCAAGCTGAAGGTCAAGTCCAAAGCCACCTCCAAAAGTCAAGTCACCAGCCAAAGATATTCAGGACTTTTAAAAGTCATTTTCCCATGTCACTTCCTATCCCTTCCTCCACTTTATGGGAACCAATTGCAATCTTTCAATTCACTTAGCACTGCCCAGGGGGTGGTCAGTGGCCTCTGGTGTTGCCATCCACTCTAGAAAGCGGCTTGCTAACTCCCTTACTTAGTGTTAAGTAGGGGTATTTAAGTTTTTGATTGATTAATTTGAAAATTGCTTATTGATAGACAAAGAAAGTTTGATTCACTCTTCACATATATCAGATTATCTGCCTTCTTGGGGAGGGGGAAGAAGTCAGCAGAAGGGAAAAAAGATGTTACGAAGTTCATAGTCTAGAGATATTCCTATAGATAGACTCTAGCATTAAAGCACATATATTTCAGAAATGTCTTTAGTCCCCCTTCTTCTCTGATCTGCTTTAGAATGGAGGGTGCAGAGTGAAATATGCCTCATTCTTATATCTAAGTCATATTTTAAGGTTTGAAAAGTTTATGCCTTTGCTAGTGTTGCTATAATTCTTCCACTTCAGGTAGGGAAGTGTCCAATGCTAAATAATAAGTGGAAGTGATGGAGGTCATCACAGTATCAGCCTCAAATTTCTAACTTGGTTACAACCCTCTGCATGATGATTTAAACCTTAGCCCTAGGATTTGGAAGTACATTTTATCTCAATTCATCTCATTGATCTCCATATCTAGTAGCATAGTAGAGGATATGACCATGGAATAAAGTGACTGCTATTTTTAAGAAGCCTCTCAAAGCAATAAAATCATTCAGCAAACATTTATCAAGTGTCTCCTGTGTGCCAAACACTATGCTAGGCACCATGGGTACAAATGAAAAAAATTAAATTGTCCCAAACCTCCAGGACCTTACAACCCACTGTGGGGAATACTACAAGTGATTGATGAATTTAAAGTCAGAGGACTTCAGATTCTGGCTGCCACTAAAAACCTGGACCTTTGCTCCTCTTCTATAAAACTAGTTCCCTTCCAGCTCTCCGTCTTTGGTCCTATAATGCTAACTTCATAGATAAACACAGTGTTTATACAAAAGAAAAAGAGTAATAGACATTTGCTGGAGGGTGAAGTTGACAGGGAGAGTGGGGCACAGAACTAGCAACTAAAGTATTAAGAAAATGCATCATGAAGGATTTGGTTCTTGAGATAAATCCTGAAGGAAGCTTGAACTTAAGTACATCTATAAACATCTTCCTTTCTCAGTAGTCTGTCCACCTTGGGATTTTATAAACTTATTCTAATGATGCTTCCATGGAGCAAAATAATTCTATAACTTTTCTTTTAAATACATATTTTGGCAGATATATTCCCCTCTTCTGAATTTCCTAAATCCTAGTAAATCCTCGTCCCTTGAAAGTAGGTTTGATTCTTAGAGAAAGCCAGTTGTCTTTTGGAGAGCAGGCTGATGAATAAGGATGACTAAGCCAAGTAATGTCATTTTTATTTCAAAAGAAGGTTCAGTTATAAACTTAGTTTTCTTTTGTGTCATATAAACCAGGTTGTCCACAAGATCACAGGACCACAAATCATGTGTTTTAGAGGTAGGAAGGAACTTCTAGGTCATCTAGTCCAATGATCACATGTTGTAGTTGAGGAAACTCAGGGCGAGCATCAGATAGATAGTAAGAAGCAGAGAACTAGAGTTGGAAATCAGATCCTCTGGCTCCAAATCCATCATTCTTTCCACTGCACCATGCTACTTCAGCATGAAGAGTAAAATTTATTGATTAGTTTCTTCCTTTACTATGTGCTCCTTGACTTCAGCTGATTCAAGTGAATTAGGATTGTATATCTGCTTGAGTTATAGTGATGTGGAGGGAGGCTCCTATCCCATTTCTAATGTTTCTTTGCCTCTAAGTTTATCCATTATATTTCAGTCCAAGCCCTTCTGAGGTTAGAAGTTGTCACTGGTGCTGACTTTGAATGACAAAGTCTTCACATAACCTTCAAAGCAAGTCTCTGCTCAGGCCAATCATAGACATCCGAGCTAGTCCCAGAACAGCTATAAAAGTCTCATATTCATTTTTCACTGTACAACAGCCAGAACTTAGGCCTAGAAGGAAATCACACTCAACTCTATTACATTTTAAAGGTTTACTATTTCTCTTCTTCCCTGGTTTCTCTTAAAAGAAACAAACCCCTTAAATGTGCTTTTTTTATCATTTATTTTCCTTCCAATGCAATCCTTATCATTTACCTGTCAATTCAAAATTCGTAGGTAGTTGTATTGGAAATAACCTTAAGTGGTTCAGCCAAACCACCTTTACATAGTTTCCCTGGATGTTGCTTTCTGACACCTGTCTCTGTTACACCATGGCAGTGTCATTCTAGACATCTAACCCTAAAAGTTTTATTCTAGTAATTAGGAGGGAAAAGGTTTCTTTAGATATCTTTTTTTGTAAACTTTGTTTTTTGAGAAAAGAAAAGAACAGAGGCTATTTTCTCAGACCATTTTCAAAATGAAGACAGCTAAGAGAAAAAGATGCTCTGCTTTCTCAAAATCATGTATCATGTCCTTGCTGGCAGCCAAATGATTTGTCTTTGATAAACTAAGGCAGGTGCCTACAATTTTTTCCCAGGAAAAGTCAGTCCAACTCTGAGTTGGATTAAGAAATGTAGAAGGGAAGGATCCCTAAGCTATCATAATTGCTTTGGGGGCATCATTTTTTAAAAGAAACAGTGACTTTCATAATCCATTCAGGGTATTTTTTCTCCCATGGCACCCTTCCTAAAATATCATTCACACTTGCAGGCTGTTATTCTTCAAGATTCCATTGGAACCTAGACACAGAGATTAGCCAAACACAACCTCTAGAGAAGTCATCCAGAGAACCTCTGGTAGAACCAATTAGAATTTAGATTTTTTCCAAGTAATTGACTTTTTTATTTTAAATGATATATTGTCAGGAGCCGGGGAAAGAAATCTGCCAAGAGAATCATCTGTGCCAAGGAACAAGAATGTTTGTTGCCTAATAAAGGGTGTTGGACGACAGAAAATCTAATATGTACAATGAAGCTACCCTTCCTGAATCTACATCCCAATCAGATGCTGAGCTGAGAGGTAAGGGGCAGAGATGAAGTGCTCCAGTTTCCACAGTTGGTCTCTATCTATTCTGGTAGTAGGCTCATTGGCTAAGGCCATGAAATTAGATGATGTTACATGATGTGTCCACTTTTCTCCAAGCCTACAGGCAATTACACTATGAACTGAACTTGCCTTTTCATCACCTGTGAGTCAGACTATCAAGACAGTGCTTTGCCTTCTCTTGTACATGATGAGCCAGCCTAGTCTAAAGCTGAATCATTTTCAAAATTCTGAGTACCATCTGCAAATCTAAAAGCAAGAAACTTCCAGACTAGCAGCTATTCAGAGTTTTGCAGAAATTTAGGCATGCATGCATGTGCACATGCACAAACACGATTTATACCTGGTATGCTCTGAACTAGGCAAAAAGAAAAGGATCTATAGCTCAACTTAATTTCAGTTCAACAAATATTTACTTAACTTCTATCAGGACCAGAAGAAATATAATTAGGGGCAATAAAAGTAATTTTTAAATGTTCTTCTTTTCAATGGGATCATCATTGGACCCCAAAATGTTGAGTTTCTACCAAATTACTCTCTCTCTCTCTCTCTTTTTCTCTCAGCACACACACACACACACACACACACACACACACACACACACACACACACACACACATAAGCATAGAAAAGGAGGGGGAAAGGATAGCTCTCTTCAATCTGTCTGGCCAGACATTTGATAAAATAAAACCAAGCTGTTCCTTCTGAGTGACTTCCCCTATACTCTTCTGCCTATTTTTCTGTAATAAATAGAGGAAGGGAGAATTAGATGCATGGGCTATATAAGAAAGGGAAAAAGCTGGTTGAAAGGCCTCTGCCCTCTGGCTACATTGGCTCTTGTTTCCTGAATCTTGAAAGATACTTCCCAAATCTTACTTCTTTGAAGTCAGTTTCCAGTGAAGATGCCCAGAGTATCTTTTTTTTTTCAAATCACCTCCATTCTCCAGCCCCTCAGAAAACGCCAAGCACATTCTTCCTCTTTAATGA
This sequence comes from Gracilinanus agilis, assembly GCF_016433145.1. NCBI lineage: Eukaryota > Metazoa > Chordata > Mammalia > Didelphimorphia > Didelphidae > Gracilinanus > Gracilinanus agilis. The sequence goes on along the minus strand of NC_058134.1, from coordinate 56,366,243 downwards.
ATATTTGGAATTCTCAGTATCTATTTAAGTATAGTGCAGGTGCACCAATCTCTTTCAATTCAATTCAACCCATCGTTGTAAATGTCAGCTATTTGCAAAGTGCTGTGCTTAACCCTGAAGATATGATGAAAATGGCACAATCCATGCCCATAAGAAGCTTAAATTCCATTGTGTAGCAGTAATCACAACAATTATAACTGACACGTATAGAGCTTTAAAGTTTGCCAAGAAATTTACAGATATAATCTCTCATTTTATGGACACAACCCAGGAGGTAGATGCTATTATTACCTTCATTTAACAGATGAGGAAACTGAGGCAGATATATGTTAGCTGATTTGCCCAAGAGTCAGACAGCTAACAGGTGTCTGAGGCTGAATTTAAACTCCAGTTTACCCAAGCACAATACAAAATGTGTTGCAATGAGGATATAGGAATAGACTAAAGTGCTCTAGGAAGACTTGAGAAAGGAAAGAAAATGTTATCCTGGGAGACACTGGGGAAGGCTTCATAAAGGACTGCCCACTAAGCACAGCCTTGAAGTAAGATAAGTTTTCAGAAAAGAGAATGTGGAAGGAGTGCATTCCAGGAACTACGTGAGTACAAAGAGTTCAGAGACATTGCTGGGTTCAGGGAACAGCAAGAAGGCTAGTTTGGCTTCAATCAGGTGTGAAAAAAGGTTTATATCCAGGGTAATGGAAGGATAGTGATGACACAAATAGAAATAAGGGAGTTTGGAGGAAGAGCAATTTGCAGAGTAAGAAAAGGTGAACAATTCAGTTTGGGACGCATTTAGTTTCGTGTCAGTCTTTCAGTCAAAGGGAATAGGAGATTCAGGATGTTTGGGGCTAGAATATTTAAGGGATTCATCAGTTCACTGGTGTGCGTATTCCTTCCATAAATCAAGAATTCATTCACACTTTACCTAATTAAGCCTTATGAGTTCTTGTCCCTAAAAACATTCATAACTCAGTGGTTAAATCTGTGCTGCTAAACTCTTGCAAACTATTGGTTAGACTAGCTCAAAGCCATTCCAGTGTGGTAGGATCTGCCAGAACTTCCATTCATTGGCATTATCTCCAAGAACTCAAGACTCTCTTTATGCTAAAATAAGACATAAGAATAAGATTTGTTGTAGGGCAGGGACGTCCTCTGTTTTTCACACTGACCTCCAAGTATCTATATAGAGTTTTGTTCCCTAAAACCACAACAAAAAAATGTTGATTCTAATGTCCAAAGAGGGAAAAGTGAACTATTATATAACTGAAGACATTTTTCAAACTTATTTCATGCCATAAATATTAATTTGAGAAGTTAGTCCTATTTTATTTTTAATCAAGTATATTTCCAATTTATACTGTCTCCTCTCCCTCTAAAAGAGCTACCTCTTTTATCAATAAATAAAATGGTAAAATGTCTAGCAAAACAAATTAATTTCTTTTAAAGTCCTATAAAACTAATTCCTTTTCTTAAAAAGGCTGACATTACATGCAGTGTTCCACCACTTATAGCATTCCATTTCTGCAAGGGAGTGGGAGGAATTGTCTTTTCCTGTTTCTTCATGCTTGTTCTTAATTTTACAATGTTCACTTTTAATTGGCTTGTGGTATTTGTTCTTTACATTTACATGATGTCATTATTAAGTATATTATTCTATTGGCTCTGCTTACTTAATTTTGCATCAGGTCATTTAAATTTTTCCATGATTCTCTGTATTCGTATTCATCATTTCTTATAGCATAGTAATATTACATTACATTTCCATACCACAGCTTTCTAGTCATTCCCAAATTGATGGACTATTACTTTATTTCCAGTTCTTTGGTGCTATAAGGAGGGCAGTTGTAACTATTTTGGTAGATATATCTTTCTTTTTATCACTGTCCTCCTTGGAGATTAACATATAGAAGTGGGATCTCTGACTCAAAGAGCATTGGCATTGTAGTTACTTCCTTAGCACAATTCCAAATTACTTTTTCTAGAATGGGTGGACAGGTTCACAACTCCAGCGATAATGAACAAATCATTGCACTATTGCCCCTATCTTACCACAATCCCTCCAACACTAAGAATTCCAATTCTTTTTATCTTAGCCAAATTATTAACTTTGCGAATATTCTAGAAAGTCTGTTTTACCAGAATATCAAGAAATAACTCATGAAATTCCCTAAAGTTCCCTTCTGAAAAATGTTTTTCATGATACCTTTCTTAAATTTTTTCTAGTCTAAAGAAACAGCAGAAGGTTTTTAGTCTTCTACTTACAGAAAAGAACAAGCTATAAAATCAGGATAAAATACCCAAGCACACACAAAATAGCTTTCAGAACAGGAGAAAATATCTTCGTAGCTTTGGCAACCTTTTATTAGTATTTCTGCTCAGAGAAAATGGATCAGGAGGGAAGAATATGAAAAATGGAGCTATTTCTAGACAATGGGCCAGTTTCTCACCCAATGTAACAATTTTCACAGAATTACATAGGGTAAGAACTTAGTCCTGCATGAATTTCTCATAGAATCCAACCGGGAAACACAGTCAAGCACCACTATTAATCAGACAGTAATTGGAGCAATATTTCAACCCTAAATTGCCCTAAATTAGATGGTCATATAGAGTTTTGCAAATAATTTATTGGAGAAATCATCCCATTTGTCAATGTTTCTCTAAAAGCTTTAGACTCCCTTCAACTATGACAACTAAAAATAATGTTGCAAGAAAGAAGGAGGGCCCCCCACATTCTCTAGCCTATTCTGCCCAGTCTACATACTGCTTCTGAGGACATGGTAGAAAACATAATGGGAAATTTGAGCCAAGTAACAAGCCAGGTGCTAAAAGCACTTTTAAACACCAAAGCCAGAGGGCTGGGGGAAGACACTCTAGTAGAGCTTTGGAGAAGCCAAGCTATTAAAAATGCAACAATAAAAAGTGTCCATCACAATTTTTTGATGCTACAAAAAGCCTTTGGTTGATAGGGCCATTACTTTAAAAGACTATGGGACTTTCTGCTAGATATGGCTTTAAGTAGTCAAGGCCTTAATGGAGCAAATAAAGGAAACCAGAACTAAGTTTCTAAGAGGGCTATTAGATCAAAGGCTCTTTACTTCTTTGGGTCATGGATCACTTTGTATGGTAAAGCCTATCGGCTGCTTCACAAAATTTTATTAAAGAAATAAAATAATTTGTGTAAGGTTACAATGGAAGCAAATTTTATTAAAGTGTGTGTGTGTGTTTGTGTGTGTGTAAAAGTTCTTGGATCCCAAGGTGAAGAACTTCTACTATAGAGCCAAACCATTGAAAATGGCTTATATTTGGAGTTGATGGACTTTGGTTTCAATGAATACCGGATTTGCTACTTATTTTATGGGGGAAGCTATAAAAATCATTTAACCTCTTAGACCTTATTTTCCTAATCTGTAAAATGAGGAAATTGGGCTATTTAACTTTTTAGGGATTTTTTCCTTCCCTGGGACCATATCTATGGCCTGTAGATTTCAATATGAAATCATATCAAATGCAAAATTATCTTTTTCATTTGAAGTTTAACCAATTTTTGAAAATTGTCATAGAGATCCCATGTAGGAAAAATAATATATTGTTTCTTTCTCTAGATTAACAGTGAATATTGAATTTTAACAGCTGTAGTAGTCTTATTTTATATGGGTTTGGAATGACCCATGTTGTGTACATCCAATAGAATGTGGGTTGAAGACAGGAATTTTCTTGTTTTTGGCTTTGTCTTCCCAAATTTCTGTTACAGTACCTGGTACAGAGTAGTGCCTAAATAGATACTTATTGATTACTGGTTTGGTGATTGATGATTAGCATGTATTTGTTCTTAACCATCCTGGCCATTAGAAAGTAAATATATTCTGTTCCCAAAACTGTAATATTGATCAAATCTCACTTTTGTTGTCAGAACCCTCCAGAATTTCGGGGTTTCTTTCACACATCGATGAAGCAGATCAAAGTAGGATTTTCCTTCTACTAAAGCCCTGCTTGGAAGCAGTATTGTGACATAGAGATGACCAGTGTTTTTCAATTCTCTACAACAAATGCAAGTTCAAGTAATCCTACTAAGGTAGAAAAGATTTGGGTATAATAGTCCTAATGACCAAGTGGATGCTCATCCGTGATAGGACCAGTGCAGAATCATTGGTTCTGACACACTTTCCCTTAGGGGCATAAAAGGCCCCCACTTAATGTAGTACCTACCTCTCAGACTTTGTGGGTACTCTAGTTCACTAGAGTCACTATGCTCTAAAAACTATCTAAATAAATTTCCAGATGGAATTGAGAGGGGCTGTGTCCAAGAATCTAAATGTTATTGGATCCTTATTGCATGTTCTTGCTAGGTTGGGGCAAAATAAATGTCTTTTTCTGTTAAATGTTGAGTAACTTGTGAATGCTTTACTTTATCTCAACACTAAACCTGATCTAAGAAAGTGCTAGATTTAGATCCTGATCTACAACATTATCCTTGGAAAAAACTATTAAACAATGGAGATTGATATTTTGAGGGTCATGCATTTCATAAAATGCATATTAAAAACAAAATGCCAGTAAGAGTCAATATTCTACTTCCACAAGGACTTTATCCTGAGGAATGGGGCAAGAAAAGAGGCCAAAGGATGCTAAAAATCATATACTTTTAAGATAATTAATTAGTATTAATGCACTGTTTATACATTCAATGAAAGAGTGAGCAAATGAATGAATGAAAAAGTTATTAACTGCCTACTATATTCTAAGCATTGTGCTAAGTGACAGAGATGCAAATAGAAAAAGAAGATGTTCCTGTCCTAATGAAGGTGACACTCAATCTGAGGGAGACAGCTCATATAAGCTTGGTGGTTCAGTGGATTGAAAGCCCAGTTTATAGAAAGGAGGTCCAAGTAGTCTACCACCAATGGGAAGGGTGAGAGTGAATTTAAGTGTTAGAAAAGAGAGGAAAAGTTTATTTGTTTTTTTTTTTTCCTGCCAGGAGTGAGACTGGGTTTTCAGTGTCCATTAGGAAGGGAAAATGGGAAGGCAATACTGACAGAAAAGTTTAGAGTAACTTAGGAGCAGAAGGAAAAGGAGGTCTCACCAGGCACCAATTCTAACTGGGACCTACCAAGTGCCTGTGGTGGGGTCTGGGGTAACCCATAGGTGAGGGAGGGAAGAATGTCAGACAACCAATAAATAGACACACTACAGGAGGTATTAAATCATGTTCATATAATTGTTTACATTGTAACTGAAACTAGAAGATATAAACTTAAAAAGAAATATCACTTCCTTTTCAAAATTTTACTTCTCCAAAAGAAACATCCTTAGTCCTTTCACCTCTTATTCATACAGCATGTTTTCCCATATTTCACCATCCTGGGTGCCTTTCTCAACACTCTCTCCCAGGTTGTTTATATTGTTTATGTTATTTTTAAAGCATAAAGTGATTCTGTATTTTCTTCATCTTTTAGGAAATTGCATGATGGAAAAGACCACACAACATCTATAGAATATTACATCATGTGTAGATTATTCTCATAAAAATATTCTATATATGGGAAAGTAAACTATCTTCCCATCATGTTTTCTGATTGTCAACCATCTTTATCTTCTTTGCACTAGAAACAATCTCTGGCCCTGTATTCTCTACCACTAATTTGTGAATTTTTCCTTATCTTGCTGTGCCTTCTCTCCATGCCATTGTAGCTAGCTATCTATACTTGATATTCTCTCAATCTTCTTTTTTCCAATATTAATAGCATCAGTATTCCACACTTTCATTTTCTTTGACTCTTGGTTATTTTGTAATACCCTCAATACATTTGTAATTGTGTTGTTTCCAGCACTTATTAACCATAATTTAGCTTTTTTCTCCCTCCTATCTTTGTCTTATAATAGCTTTTCTACCACCTCTAAAAGAATATCCAGGATTGTGATATTGAGTTCAAGGGTGATAGCTGTGTCTTTGATGGTTAAAATATTTGCAGATATTTTTCTATTTTCCATCTTTTTTTGTACTCTGTCTATTTTTATCTTAAATGAACTTGAGAATGATTGTTTATTTAGGTCTGTACCAAAGCCTTCTTTTAACTAAGTTAAACTAAGAAAATGTCCATCAATTAGGTAATGACGGAATAAATTGTGGTACAGGATTGGAATACTGCTGTACTTTAAGAAATGATGAAGGGAATGGTTTCAAAAAATCCAGGAGGGGGCAGCTGGGTAGCTCAGTGGAGTGAGAGTCAAGCCTAGAGACAGGAGGTCCTAGGTTCAAACCCGGCCTCAGCCACTTCCCAGCTGTGTGACCCTGGGCAAGTCACTTGACCCCCATTGCCCACCCTTACCACTCTTCCACCTATGAGACAATACACTGAAGTACAAGGGTTTAAAAAAAATCCAGGAAAGAATATGAGTGGCTACAAAATAAAATGAGCAGAACAGGAAGAACATCATACACAGTAACAGCAATATTATAAAGGCAATCAACTCTAAAAGATTTAGCTACTCTGATCAATGTAGTGATCTATGACAATTCCAAAGCGTTCATGATGAAAGAGTGCAGATTTAAGATCTAAAAAGCAATTATTTTTTCTTTTCCCTACCCTCCACAATGTGGCTAATGTGAAAATGTGTTTTGTATGACTTTCATGTTTTTGGTGTAATAATGTTTTCTCCTCTGCAATGCATGGGGGACGGTTAAAGGGGTTTAAGAATTTTGAACTGAAAATTATTTTAAAATATTTTATTACATATTTATTTTCCAGATTACATGTAGACAAACTTTTTAATACTTGTTTTCTGACATTTTGAGATCCAGGTTATTTTCTTCCCTGCCCCTCCCCTCTCCCCAAAACAGAATATAATATGATAAAGATTATATATGTAATATCATTCAGTAGATGTTTCCATGTTTATCATGTTGTGAAACAGGACACTTATTGCTTATAAAAGAAAAAAACTAATGAAGGAAATAAAGTGAAAATGGTATGCTTCAATCTGCAGATTCCATCATTTTCTTCCTATTTTTCTATTTTGTTATGAGTTTCTTGGAGTTGACTTGGATTCTTGAATTGATAATACTTAAGTCATTCATTGCTGATCATCCTACATTATTGCTGCTACTGTGTACAACATTCTTCCGGCAACTCTGCTCACTTAACTTTGCATCACTTCATATAAAGCTTTCCAGGTTTTGTTTTGTCTTTTATGATCATCCTGCTCATCAGTTCTTGCTGCACAATAGTATTTTGTTATAATCATATGCCACGGCTTTTTCAGCCATTCCCTAACTAATGCCCATCCCTTCAATTTCCAGCTTTTTGCACCACAAAAAGCTTCTATAAATATCTTTGTACAAGTAGGATCTTTTACTCTGTCTTTGATCTCTTTGGGATACAAACCTACTAGTAGTATTGCTTGGTCAATGGCTATGTAGTTTTATGGCCCTTTGAAAATTCTCTTTAATTTTTTAAAAAATAGTATTATCTTTCACTACTTCTCTCTGATTTATGAGACAATACTTATTTTAATCTTCCATTATCCTTCCCCACAAGACTTATATAAATGAATTATATTCTATTCAAACTGGTATGTATTATCAATCTTTGTCATCTCTCTGCATTGTTAAAACAAGTTTTACTCTTTTTTATAACTAATTTACAGTAGTTAAATTTCCTTATGAAATCATTGTGATCTGTTTCTATGTCTTTTCTTCTATTTACATTCCACTTTTAAAAATCATCAGTTACTTGTTTGAATAGGTCAAAATATATTTATTTCAAAAGAATGCCATTCCCTTTCCCTCATTTTAATTCTTTATTAGAGCTATTCTAATATTGATCTTAGCTGTGACAGTTCAGCAGCCATACCCAGACATCTCATTCAAGAGTGACTTCCACGTGAATAACAAGATTTTTTTGTTTTCCATCTCATATAATTGAATCGATTTCATTTTATGAAGTTACTTGCTGTTCACCATATCCAGTACCTATTGATTGTTTTCTCGGGATACTCATGTTATAGAAGCATATAGTTCTATGTAGTTTAAAGTCTTTGGCCTCTCTCGTTTATTATTCCTGATCCATATTTTCCAATACATTTCTCATCAACTTCATCTATTCCCCCTTTTGAATTGAAGTTACTAAGTATGAAACTTATGTTGTTTTAAGGTCTTATCTGGTCCTCAGAATTCCTCCATCTCTCCATTAGCCTCAATGGATGTCAATTCTTTTCATTATGACGTTTTGAAAATACTTATCATAAGCATTATAATCTGGAATATCCAAATGTCCCATAAAATTTTCTTTCTGATTTCCTTCAGACATAATAAAAGCAGCTCGTCTGTCTCCTTTATTTTCCTTTCTGCTAAGAGTGCCAGAGGCAGCCTGCTAGATACCTGCAACTTCCATCATTTTTTTTCTTTCTAATATTTACCACAAGAAGACTATGATAGACATAATATATGATTTATCTCCCCTGGCAATTATTGGTCCTTTGATAAAGATCTTACATTTAGAGGCTCAACAGCAAAGTGAGTGATAGTCTAAAAATTTTTAAACTATGATTTATATGATTCTTTAAATAATCTGCCCCTTTTATTCTGCCACTCTGCCACTGTCACTGAAAAAATGCAAGTTTTATTTCTCTAAGGGATGCCGAGGCAGATAAATGGTACAGTGGATAGAGCTTTGGAATTAGAGTCAGGAAGCTCTCACTTCACATCCAGGCTTACATACTTAATAGTTGTGTGACCCTGGGCAAGTCACTTAGCATCTGTCTCCCATAGTTTTCTCAATTTTAAAATGAAGATGACAATACTGGCAAAGACCTCCCAGGATTATTGTAAAGACCCAATGAGATACTCTTTGTAAAATACTTAGCATGGTACTTGGCAACAAAGGTATGTGATATTTATTTATTTATTTATTCTCATTTACTGTTTTTCTCTGCTTCATTAGTTGCCCTAAGCAAAACATTAATCACCAAGAAGCCACATGGAAAGTGAGCTTTTCTTTTCGCTGAATGGCACTCAACATCTTTCAAATACAGGAGAAACTCAAGAGTGTCCATTGCTGGAATAGACTTGAAAAAAGTCGAGTTTGCCTTCAAGACATAAAAAGGCTTTAGAGTAAGGGTTTTGTGGAAGACTTGTATTTTTGTTAAAACCTTCACCTTATGGCTTAGAATCAATACTGTGTATTGGTTCCAAGACAGAAGAGTGGTAAGGGCTAAGGCAATGACTATTAAGTGACTTGCCCAGAATCACACAGAAGTGTCTCAGACCAGATTTGAACCTAGGACTTCTCATCTGTAGACGTTGTTCTCAAGCCACTGAGCTACCTAGCTGCCCCTTTTATTTTTATTGTCATGCAAAACATACTTCTATATTGGTCACTGTTGTAAGATCATACTTATACATCACCAAACCTAAAATAAAGCTATTAATACACTGATGTGAAAGATGACTCCAACAATTCTTTCTCTAGAGGTGGATAGCATTCCTTGGCATAAGTCTTTCAGGATTGTTCTAAATCATTGCATTATTGAGAGTAACCAAGTTTTCAAAGCTGATCACCATATAATATTGCTGTTAATTGTACAGTGTTCTCCCAGTTCTGATTATTTTACTCTGCATCACTCCCTACAGATCTTTCCCAACTTTTTCTGAAATCAACTTGTTTATCATTTCTTATACCACAATAGTATTCCATTACCAACACATACTTCAGTTTGTTCAGCCATTTCCCAATTGATGGAAATCCCTTCAATTTCTGATTCCCTGCTACTACAAAAAAGAGCTGCTATAAATATTTCTGTATAAGTAGGTCCTTTCCCCTTTTTTAATAATCTCTTTGGGATACAGACCCAATAGTGGTATTATCAGTTCAATGGGTATGCACAGTTTTATTGCCCTTTGGTCATAATTCCAAATTGCCCTTCAAAATGTCTAGAACAGTTCACAATTCCAAAAATGCATTTGTGCTGCAATATTGCTATATTCCCTCCAACATTTACCACTTTACTACCATATTGGCTAACCGGAAAGGTGTGAGGTGGTACCTTAGTGTTGTTTTAATTTTTTTTCTCTAATTAAGAATGATTATTTATTGTTTACATTTAGAACATTTTTCATATGATTATTAATGACTAATTTCTTCACCTGAAAATTACTTGTTCATATCTTTTGACCATTTGTCAATTGAGGAATGGCTTATATTAAATTTTACTTAGTTCTTTGTAAATTTGAGAAATTAGATCTTTATCACATGAGTTTGTTTTAAAAATTTTTTTCCCAGTTTGTGGTTTCCCTTTTAATCTTCATTACATTAGTTTTGTTTGTACAAAAGTCTTTTAATATAATATACTCAGAATTATTCATTTTACATCTCATAATACTCTTTATCTATTTTTGGTCATAAATTCATAAATTCCAAAGATCTTTCAGGTAAACTATTTGTATTCCCCTAATTTAGTTATGGTATTATTCTTTATATCTAGATCAAATATACATTTTGACCTAATCTTGATAGAGCATGTGAGATATTGATCTATATGATCATCATTAGCCATATTGTTTTCCAATTTTCCTAGCAGTTTTTGTTAAATAGTGAGTTCTTACAGAAGATGGGATTTTTCAGTTTATCTAAGTTACTAAGGTCATTTACCCCTTTATATTGTATATCTAATATACTCCATTGATCTACTATTCTATTTCCTAACCAGTACCAGATTGTGTTGATAATTGCTATTTTTATAGTACATTTTGAGATATGATACTGCTAAGCCACCTTCCTTCACATTTTTTCATTAGTTCCCTTGCTATTCTTGACCTTTTATTCTTCCAGATGAATTTTTTTGTTCTATAAAAGAATTATTTGGTAGATTACCTGTTATGGAACTAAATAAATTAATTAATTTGGGTAGAATTGTCATTTTTATTATATTTGCTTGGCCTACCCATGAGCAATTAATATTTTATCAATTGTTCAGACTGGGCTTTATTTGTGTGAAAAGTATTTTATAATTGTGTTCATACAGTTCCTGTGTTTGACTTGGCAAGTAGATTCCCAGGTATTTAATATTGTTTAGGGTGATTTTAAATGGAATTTCTCTTGCTAACTTTTGCTACTTCACTTTGTTGGTAATATATAGAAATGCTAATGATTTATGTGGATTTGTTTTATATCTGACAACTTTACTAACATTATTTCAACTAGCTTTTTAGTTGATTCTCTAGGATTCTCTAAGTATACCATCATATCATATACAAAGAGTGATAGTTTAGTTTCCTCACTATTTTAATTCCTTCAATTTATTTTTCTTCTCTAATTGCTACTGCTTGTGTAGTACAATCTTATATAGTAGTGGTGATAATGAGCATCTTTGCTTCATTCCTGATCTTATTGGGAAGGCTTCTAACTGCTATTGCAGATGATACTTGCTGAAGGTTTTAGGTAGATACTACTTATCATTTTAAGGAGTGACTCATTTATTCCTATGCTTTCTAGTGTTTTTAATAGGAATGGGCATTGTAGTTTGTGAGAGGCTTTTTCTGGATCTGTTGAATTATTTGTGTGATTTGTTAGTTTGGTTATTGATATTGTCAGTTATGCTGATAGATTTCCTAAAATTAAATCAGCCCTGCATTTCTGGTATAAATCCCACTTGGTTATAGTCAATGATTCTTGTGATATTTTGCTATAATCTCCTTGCTAGTATCTTATTTAAAATTTTTTGCATCTGTATTCATTAAGGAATTGACCAATAATTTTCTTTCTCTCTTTTTTTGCTCTCTCTGGCTTAAGTAATAGGACCACAATTTTTTAATCAAAAAATATGGTAGGATTCCTTCTCTGGCTATTTTCTCAAATAGTTTATTTATATTGGGATTAAGTGTTCTTTAAAATTTGATAAAATTCACTTGTGAATATATCTGGCCCTGGGAATTTTTTTCTTAAGGAGTTTCCTTAGGGAAAGATTGTTCAATTTCTTTTTCTGAGGTGCAATTATTTAAGTATTCTATTTTCTCTTATTAATCTGTACAATTTGTATTTTTATAAATATTCATCCATTTTCACTTAGATATATTGGTATCTAATAACTTCTAAAGATTGCTTTAATTTCATCTTCATTGGCAGTGAATTCACCTTTTTCATTTTTGATACTGATTATTTTATTTTATTTTTCCCTTTTTAACCAAATTAACCAATGCTGTCTATTTCATGTTTTTTCATAAAACCAACTCTTAGTCCTAATTATTACTTTAATGGTTCTAAATTTCAATTTTATCAATTTCTACTTTAATTTTTAGTATTTCCAATTCAGCCTTTAATTGAGGGTTTTTATTTTGTTCTTTGTCTAGTATTTTTAGTTGCATGCCCAATTCATTGATCTGTATTTTCTCATTTTTTTTTAATGTAAACATTTAGAGATATAAATTTTCCCCTAAACACTGTTTTGGCTATATCCCATGAATTTTGATATGTTATCTCCTCATTGACATTCTTATTAATAAAACTGTCAATTATTTCTATAATATCTATATTCTATAATATAATATAATTTTTGTTTGACCCACCTCTTTTTTAGCATTAGAGTATTTCATTTCTAATTAATTTTATTTGTCCTTCCAACGAGCTTTATTGATGATAATTTTTATTTTGTTCAGATCTGAGAAAAGATATATTTATTATAGCTGCTTTTCTGCATTTGGTTGTGAAGTTTTTATGTCCTAATGCCTGGTCAATTTTTGTGTAGGAGCCAAGTATTGCTGAAAAGAAGGTATTTTCCTTTTTTTCCGAAAGAGATCTATTAGTTTTATTTTTCCTAAGATTTCGTTCACTTCCTTTACTTCTTTCTTGTTTATTTTTTGGATTGATTTATCTAAATCTGAAATGGGTAAGTTGAGGTCTATCACTAGTATAATTTTACTGTGTATTTCCTACTGAAATTCATTTAAGTTCTCCTTTTAAAAAGTTAGAGGCTATACCATTTGGAGCATATATATTTGGTATTGATGTTACTTCATTTTTATAGTACCTTTTAGCAAGATGTAATTTCCTTCCTTATCTCTTTTAATCAGATCTCTTTTTGCTTTGGCTTGGTCTGGGATCCTGATTGCTATTCCTGCTTTTTTTTTACTTCAGACAATGCACAATAAATTCTGCTCTAGCCTCTTAATTTTATTTGTTGTGTGTCACTCTACCTCAAATACTTTTCTTGTAAACAACATATAGTGGGATTCTTGTTTTTTATCCACTCTGCTATCTATTTCCATTTTATGAGTGAGTTCTTCCCTTTCACATTCATTTATGTTTACCAACTGTGTAATCCTCTCCATTTTATCTTCCCCCTTTGATCCTGCTCTTGTTCCTTTCACTCTATCCCTCTTCACCAGTATTTTACTTTTTATCACCCTACCTACTTCTCCTTCCTTTGTATGTATTACCACCACTCCTGCCCTCATCTTATTCCCCTCCTACTTTTCTATAGGGTAAAATAGGATTCCATACCACAATGTATATGGTTGTTATTCCCTTCCTGAGCCAGTTGACAATAAGATTTATGCATTTCCAGACACCACCCTCATCCTCCCTTCTAGTGTAATAGTTTTTCATGCCTCCTTAGGTGAGATAATTTACCCCATCCATCTCTCCCTTCCCTTTCCTCTCAGTGCAATCCTCTTTTTCACTCCTTTATTTTTTTTGCATATACTGTCATACTAATCAGCTTATTTCCACACCGTCTGTCAATGTATATTCTTTTTTACTGCTCTACTCCTGATAATTTTTTAAGAATTAGCAATATCCTCTTTCCATGTAGTAATACGTATAGTCTGAACTTATTGGGTCTCTTAAATTTCTCTTTCTTATTTATCTTTTTTGGCTTCTCTTGGATCTTGTGTCTTGGCATCAAATTTTCTGTTTAGGCCTGGACTTTTCACTAGGAATGCTTGGAAATCTTCTATTTTGTTAAATAATCATTTTCCTTCCTAAAAGAATATACTCAGTTTTGTTGGATAGATAATTCTGGGTTGTAAGCCCAGATCTTTCACCCTCCAGATTATCATATTCCTCACCTTCAGATCCATTAATATGAAGGTTTCTAAATGCTGTGTAATCCTGACTGTAGCTCCATAGTATTTGAACTATTTTTTCTGGTTGCTTGCAATATTTTCTCCTTGGCTTGGGGGCTCTTGAAATCAGCTACTATATTCCTTGGAGTTGTCATTTGGGGATTTTTTTTCTGGAGGTGATCTGTGAATTCTTTTGATTTTTTGTTATTCTTGTTCAAGAATATCAGGGTAGTTTTCTTTAATAATTTATTGTATTATGGTATCAAGGGTTTTAGGTAGTCCAATAATTCTTTTTTTAAAACCCTAACCTTTCTTGGAGCCATGTATTGCCTCCAAGTCAGAAGAGTGGTAAGGGCTAGGCAATGGGGGTCAAGCAACTTGCCCAGGGTCACACAGCTAGGAAGTGTCTGAGGCCAGATTTGAACCTAGGACCTCTAGTCTCTAGGCCTGGCTCTCAATTCACTGAGCCACCCAGCTTCCCCCTTCCAAAAATTCTTAAATTGTTTCTCCTGGATCTATTTTCCAGGTTAAAGTTTTTTTCAATGAGATATTTCATTTTTTTTCATTCTTTTGATTTTGTTTTATTGTTTCTTGATATCTCATGAAGTCATTAGCTTCTAGGTGTCAAAATCTAATTTTTAAGGAATGGTTTTCTTCTGTGAGCTTTTGATACTCCTTTCTCATTTGGCCTGTTCCTTCTTACATTGCTTTCATTTCTCTTCCCCATTTTTCATCTCCCTCCTTTAATTGATTTTTTAAATCCTTTTTGAGCTCTTCCAGAATCTGAGACAAATTCATATATTTCTCTGATGTTTTGCATGTGTTCTCTTTGTTTTCACTGTTCTCTTCTATTTCTGTGCCTTGCTCTTTGTCTCCATAAAAATTTTCTATGTTTAGGTGGTTTGATTTTTTTGATGTTTGCTCATTTTTCTAGACTTTTTTTTCTTGACTTTCACTTTTATTTTAAAGGTAGGCTCTATTCTCAGGGAGGATACAGAACTCTTAAATTTCAGTTTTTCCTTGATGCTACCCTTAGCCTTATTTCTGGGTTTCTGCAAATTTCAGTTCTTCCAAGGTAGTATGATGGTCTGCAGGTGGGAAGCTCTGAAAAAATCCTCATCCTCCTTCTGTTGATTAAATCACCCCCTGAGCCTGCTGCTGACTCAAAATCCAGCCTCAGTCTTTGGTGGGGACTTTTGGTTTCACTCTGGACTTGATCAGGTCAGGTACACTGTGGATTGACTTGTCCTGGGACTCTACCTTGATCTTTGGTAAGGGCTAGGTAGGTCTGGGCTCCCACAGGCCAGCACCTTGGGGATTATCTTTGCTAGGGATCTGGGGACCTAGCTCTGGGTTTACACTGGCTTGGAGTGCCACACAGACTGCCTCAAATTGGGATTCAGATCCTTACTACAAGCTGGGGCTGGGGCTCCTAGCCTCTCTCTGGGCTTACACAGATCAGGCAAGCAACACAAACTGCTTCAATATGGAATTCCAGGTATTATTGCAGGCTTCTTTGGACCTTTATGGTGTGTACATTGGGTTTTACTGCTGTTGGCATAGTCAGGGCCTCAGATTCTGGATGTTGGCTTGTGCCCAGGTTCAGAATCTGGAAGAGTAGATGTGGGGTTGGGGGGCATGCTTTTGGCTTACTCATTAATGTAGCTTTCTCCTTGCTGTGCTCCCCTCTCAGCCCAATGACCCAGATACTCTCTGTCTACCTTTCAAATTGTTCTCTGCATGAAAGTGCTTCCCTCTGTCTCCTTGTTGATTCTTTAACTCCAGTATTTGTTTTGTGATATTATTTTAAGATTGATTGGAGAGGATGCTCATGGTGCTATAGAGCTTCCTCTGCTTCTTCTCTGCCATTTTAGCTCTACCTCCCCTATTATTTTTCAAATGCAATAGGCAGCTGAAAATGTTCACAAAGTTTCCTCAATATATTCTACTACCATTTCCTCCTTTTAATTCAATGCTGAGCCCAGTTCAAGATGACACTTTTTCCGTAATAGAAGTTTAAAAGCCCATAATCTAAAAAAAAAGAAACTGCTTTAGATGTACATTGAATAATTCCAATAATTATTGAATAGAGTTTAAGAATACATGGGCGCTCCTTCATGGTAAGCCAAAAGTTCAACAATTGTCCCTCCTCTACACCATTGTTTTTTCACATGATTCATCTATTAACTCCTCCAAAAATTGCATCATTTTCAAGGGTATTAGGAAAATTCAATTCATAATGACATTATTTTCTTCATAATCTTGGAACTTGACATTTGCCTTTAGGACAGAGAATGACTTTTTAATTATTCTATTAATAACAATTGTTCTTCAGAGTAATTTTTACTTAGCAAACTTTGACTTAGCAAAAGGGGAGGGGAATTGCAAAGCCTGGCATTTTGGAATCTCCATCATTTTTCAAGGAAGTTTTCCTCTGTAAATTCAAAACAAGAAAGCTAGACTAGGTGGAAATGCCTTCCCCTTTCATATGTGAGCATTGTGATTATTGAAAGGGGGAGAAAATGGACTTTGGTGTCTGAATATGAAATTTTGCATAAACAAAAAGAATTATATCAAACTTGTGAAGGATATAATATATTATCATTTATGAGTAAACAGTTTAGTTTAAAAAAAGGAAATGTTCTTTATTTAAAAAAAAACTAATGTGATTTAATTGGGAAGAATCATGCATTTGGGACAACTAAATAGAGAACTAAGAGAACCTGTTTGAAGACAGAAAAGTGACTGAAGCTGCTGGGCATTGTAGTCCCTTGGTTCATTTGTATGTCACTGATAGAGTTTCAGAGGTCAAAACTCACAAAGTGGTTAATAAAATAACAATTTAGAGTAAATGGCATGATTAAATAAATGCCATTAGTTTCCTAAAAGAAAATGAATTGTTTTGCATTTTATTACATAAGGGAAAAATGAGTCACTGAGCACCAAGATTTGAACCATTAAGTTGCAGAAACCCATAGAAGTGTAGAAATGCCAGCTAGAAGGAGCTGAGTTGAGAAGACATCAGGTAGAGTTTAGGAATACATCAGGAGACTTGGGTGACAAAAAGGCTTTAGCTGATGAACTGGAAGTTATTGATGGACCAGAAAAATGCTGGAATTTATTGGAAAAGAATGAATTCCGCTCATCATTCCCTAGTGATATCTATAGCTTTAGAGAAGTGAAACCTTTCAGACCTGAGAGTTGCTTTGTCATCTCTGATTTGATACTGAGAAAGAAGGGAAAGAGTGACTTTACATCTGCTTTGCAGTTAGAAGGAAGAAGAGAACAGGTTGGACGTGCTGGTTTACTAACTATGAAAGGAGACTAGCAAAGCTTATTTGCATTGTCCAGGGAGCCAGCCTGAGGAATATTGCAGTTCTCCAGCTTAATAGAACTGCTTATCATTACAATAACTTACTTCCTCAAAGCTGTTTGAAAAGTGATTCTAAATTTAAAGAACTTGTCAGTGCTTCATCTATTGAGCTATAAGGGGAGGAGATTTGCCCATCAGGAGAATGGAAGAAGGGTAATAACCTAAAGGAGAGCAGTTTCAGGTGGTACAGATTGTTCCTGATGGAATTAAGAATGTCAGCACCTATAATCAAGAATTATGGTTGCCCTGAGCGTGTGGATTGTCTTGACTTTTGTATGTCTCTGCTAGGTTTCTCTAAGGATGAGCCTTCTCTCTCTCACAGAGACTGTGAGCATTGGTGGAAGTGGGTGACACAGGTTTTCTTTGGAACAGGACTGTTGACAAGTCCTACATTTGCTTTACCTTGAGTAACTATGAAGTTTTTATCATTCTGGCATTTCTCTTATGATTTGATATTGAATATCCTTTAAATTATTAGACTACCAAGTTGTCTAAGCCAAGAAACAGAGCAAGTCAAAGCTCCTTCTTTGATCAGAGTGGGACCAGGTACATGGGTAGCTCTACTCTTCTGGCCTGAATAAAAGAGAGATGGCTAATTTTAAAATATACATATTTAAATATATATTAAATAAATTATTGTCATATTACTATAANTTTTAAAATATACATATTTAAATATATATTAAATAAATTATTGTCATATTACTATAATAAATTATATTAAATTATATTAAATATAATATATATATATATATCAATGATGCCATCATTGTGACTGGTCCATTTTGTATATTTAGGAAAGACATTGATAGAAGGTTCATAAGTTTCCTTAGTAAGTAGGAGGAATGTAGCCCTCTAACAACAGTGTTACCCTAGAAATCTAGACTGTTAAACTCTCAGAGAGTTTAAAATGCTTCTACATAGTGATGGAGGTTCTCTGGGAACCTCTGACCTGCCAATTAGAAGTCCGTTGGAATAAGTGAGCTAGCTCAGAAAACAAGTAGATAGACACACCCCATTTGAGGGTCTACATAGCAAAAAAAGGGGGAGAAATTGTCTAAAATATTTCTAGAAAAAAACGCATCAACTGGAGAATATTAGATAACTTTTTTTTTCCTTTGCAAGGGTTTTATTTTAGGATATGATACTTAAATGAATCATATAGCCTTGGTTTAATTGTGCTAGAATGGATTATTTGATGATTCAATAGATCACTGTAGCACTAACATTATTTACAGACTAAAATCAAGAATGATGATTTTCTGTGAACCTAATTTGTTATACGACACAAAGAGTTAACATTTGCACACAGGTGCACACCCACCTAATTATATGTACGGCTTGTGTTTCTCCTGTCTTCCTCTGCAAAATCAAAGTCAGTACCGTGAATTTGAACATTATTTGGCTAATGAAAGCAAAAAGGAAGATTCACTAGTGCTTCTTGGAGAATTTCCCTACAGAGTTGTGTTTAGGTGTTTTCAAATAATTTACTATTCAAAATCTGATAGATTAAAAATATGTATTCAGAAGTTGCTTACAGGTCATCTAGAGGGACCTTGGGAAGGAAGCCTGTTTGTTCCTCAAAGACTTTGCAGAACAAATACATAATGCATTAAAAGAAGTAATTTGCAAATCATGTCAGATCCAACCTATAGAACTTGTGGAACAAGTCTAGAGAGTCTGCAAGCCTACAAAAATTGCTTAGAATTCTCATAGTAACTGAAAACATATCTAATAAGCTTTTTTGATCAAAGCAAAGCAATTACTCACAGTCCATGCTAAGGACTGTGAGAACTATATAAGACCTTTAGTGGTGTTTTTACACTGGCTGAGAAGCCAGACTCTCCAACTGACTGGAAAACCATTTCTCCTATCATTCAATTTACTTGCTCTATTATCAAAGCAAGACAAGACAGTGATGTGCCTTAGGCAAGGTTGGAAGAGAATGACCTCCTGCTTCAAAGCTGGTCCCCTGCAGGTCACTATCTAGTGGGGACTTTAAGCTCCCATTTTGACCTGTGACACGAGACTTGACTTATAACAACAACAATAACAATAAAAAGAAAGAAAGTATGCCGTAAAGAGAAGAATTTCCTGTCATTAAAAATACTCACATTTATAAAGATTAACATTAAACTATATCCCTTGTGGCATTGTCTGAACCCCTGGGTTCCATGCTCGAGATGTTCATCCTTCTTGTCTTCTCCTACCCTCGATTTCTTCTTGATTTACATGGTTTCACCTATTCTTTGTCCCAAACTGCCTTTTTTGATTTTCATCTTTTTTTTCTCATAGGGAAAAAAAAACTCAGGCAAGAAATCTGTTACGTGGGTTTCAGTGGCTGATGACATCCATTAGGGACTTTAAGGTCAGCAGCTTTGAAACCTGGAATTATCCAAAAAACATAAGGACTTTTTGAGTGGGAAGGAGAGGAGTCAGGAAAGGGTAAAGGAAGAAATAGGAAGGAAGGTGACAAAACAAGTTGTTTTTTCCCTTGGAACTGAATTTGAAAGACCTAAGGACCCAGCCAAAATATGATGAGTTTGAATACTTTTTCCTCCTTTGCCATACCCAAACCCTCATCTAGTACCTTTATCCCATTTTTCTCCTTGCACAAGTTAATCTCAAATTTTGTGGTCAGAGAATGCTATAAGACATGACCATTGATAAGAGCACAGTGGGATCAAGGTCTAGGATCGTCTTTTTTATTGAATTTATTAAGTATCTACTCTGTGTGTAAGACACTGTGTTGGGTGCTAGGGATAACGAGATGGGATATAATACAAAGAATGCTCTCCAGAAGCTTATAATGTCATATTAGGTAGTTGAAAGGTAAACAAGTCATTGTCTTAAGATATAGTGTGGGAAATATAAATGCTTTCCCCAAAAATCCTTCTAAACACTTTCAGCTAGAGGGTAGGAGATGAGATGGAATCAGGAAAGGCTTTATAGAGAGGACTGTACTTAAGTTAATGTCCTTTCAGTTCAATTCAAATATTTGTGTACAATTTTATATATTTATATATCAAATTACACATCATATATTTATTTAATATTATATGATACATCCTATAGACATGCATATCTGTATATATGCATTCAAGACACACTGCTGGGTTCTGGAGATGACGTGGAGGCACTAAATATCTGCTCCCGATTTCTCAGTATTCAAGTTCTATGGTTTGGAGGTTAGGGAAAACACAGAATGCTTAATAAATATTCATTGAATTGAATGAACTGAAATATCAGAGCAAACATCGAATGGGAGCTGTTATTAACTAAACAACTGAGAACCCCAGCTGAGATCACCTATGGTAGGGAAACACCACTAGCCACAATTAAATTCTACTTTTATTTATTTATTTTTATTACCTATTTATTAGGTGCCTATTATATATAAACTATTTTTTAAGGTTTAGAGTTATAAAGATTAAAAAATGACAGCCCTGGTCTCTACAAAGCTTCAGTTCTGATCTAGGTTGATAAGACATTTATGAAGAGAAGTGCTATCCAAAGTAGTAAATAATGGGGGCAAAGAAGAGAAACAGATAAAATGTTCTAGGAAAAATGGATGAGAGAGAATTCTTTGATCTGGAGCGAAATGGGGATGGAAGGGGGCAAAAAAGAGGTAGTACTGAACTAGTACTGAAGGAAGAATTATCTTCCTTATGGCAGAGATAAGAATGGAGTATATTGCTGGCACCGGAAGTCTGTGTGGTTTCATGAGACTTGAGAAAATAATGACTCCAATGTGGAGAAAATTCCTTCTGCCAATATAGGTTAATATCTTACCTATAACTAATAGTCTTGTAGAATTGCCTAGAGCACTAAGAGATTAAGTGACTTGTCCAAAATCACTCAGCCAATATGTGCCAGATACCCAAGTATTTTTGATGCTATGACCATTCTGCTATCCACTGTGGTGTGCTGCCTCTGTCAAATTTGAGAAACAAAAGTAGTCCATTTTGGTCAACATGAAAGAAAATTTTGTGTTAAAACTGCAAGATGGAGAAAATTCAGTGTAGGACTTGATAGGAAATTGATTTAACAAAAATCCATTAGAATAATAAGCAATGTTCTTGGATTCTTTACCCCAATCATAAAATTTCCTGCACATATATCATTACTGCCATTTTTCACAGATAAAATTGTTGCCAATACACTGGACTATTCCATTAGAGACTGGTTTATGGATAAGGCTTTGAGCAAGAGAACCTAAACTTCATGTCAGGAAAATCTCCTAAAAAATGAGAGCAATCCACAAATTGAATGAACTATTTTTATTTATTTTTAACAGTTTTATATTTCAGTTCCAAAATTTCTTTCATTCCTTGCACCTTCTCTTTCACCTACTGAGTAGGCAAGTAATATATCAATTATAAATATAAAATCATGCAAAACCTTTCCATATTAGCCATGTTGCAAAAAAGCAAGAAACGTGAAAAAGTGAAAAGAAAAATTATACTGCAATGTTCACTCAGAATTCATTAGTTCTCTCCATAGAGCTGGATGGCATTTTTCATTATGAGACCTTTAGAACTGTCTTGGATTATTGTCTTGATCAGAGTACCTAAGAATTTCACAGTTGATCATTCTTACAATATTGCTGTTACTGTGTACCATGATCTCTTGGATACAATGATCTGCTCATTTCACTCTCCATCACTTCATATAGGAACTTCCTAGGTTTTTCTGAAAGCATTCTGTTCATCATTTCTTAGAGGACAATATTCTATCACAGTCATATGCTACAACTTGTTCAACCACCCCCCAAATTATAGGCAGGCCCCCAATTTCCAATTCTTTGCTACCAAAAAAGAGCCACTATAAATATTTTTGTGCATATAGATCCTTTTCTTTTTGGTTTCCTCTCTTTGAGATATAGACATAGAAGTAGCACTGCTGGGTCAAAGGTTGTGCAGTTTTATAGCCCTTTGGGCACAGTTCTTAAACATTCTCCAGAATGTTTGGATCAGTTCACAACGCCAATTTTTAAGTGTATCTATTTTCCCACAGTCCTTCTAGCACTTGTTATTTCTCAGAGGTATGAAGTGGTTCCTCAGAATTGTTTTAATTTGCATTTCTCAAAGCAGTAGTAATTAAAGTAAAGAGCATTTTTTTCACTTGACTTTAGTTAGCTTTGATTTCTTCTTCTAAAAACTGCCTGCTTATAACCTTTTACCATTTATCAATTGGGGAATGCCTCTCTCAATTTTACAAATTTGACTCTGTTCCCTAAATATTTGAGAATTAGGCCTTTTTCCGATAAACTTGCTATAAAAATTTTATATTACTTCATTATCTATATTATCTTTTAGCAAAATGTAGTTTTCTTGATTATCTCTTTTAATTAGATCTATTTTAGCTTTTGTTTTCTCTAAGATCATGATTGCTATCCCAGCCTACTTTCCCCCAGCTGAAGCATAATAGAGTCTGATCCAACTCCTCAGTTTAACAGCATGTGTGTCTTTCTGTTTCAAGTGTGTCAACAACATATTGTTGGATTCTGGTTTCTAATCTAATTTGCTATTCACTTCCTTTTTATAGTTGAGTTCCTCCCTGGAATGGGCTTCTTGAGAGGTGCTGGGCTTCTCTTCCTTGGAAGACTTTAAGAAGAGGCTAGACAATCATTTAACAGGAGTTGGATTTGTGTATAAGTTGAACTTAATGGCTATTACGGTTCTTTCCAATTCTCAAATTATGTCATTCTGAGCCTAAAAAGGCAACATGTTCAATTCCACCCCATCACACAAATTTATTTTGGTCCTGCCTGAAAGGAACATGTTTGACACAAAGAGTTATACTAATATTTTTTAAAATACGAATGAGCCTAAATTAAACTTCATGGTTAAGATGGCAATAGAGTAAAAAGCAGCTGTTTAACCTCTCCTAACCAAAACATACAGGACTCCTCAAGAAGACATAAAAACAAATCCAGAGGAACAAAGAGACCCCACAACAGGGCACAGCATTGGAGGTATGTGGAATTGGGGCATTTCCATGCTATAAAGCGGTGAAACAGCTCTCACTAAAACGCGAACTGAGCAACCCCCTCCCAAACCCCACACCACCTACAGTGCCAAAGCCAGCACACAAGAGTTAGAGCAAGTTTAGGGCACTCATTAAGTCATTGGCAGATACCAGGTGTCACCAGGGTCTGCTCCTGAGAGCAGCAAGATTTAAGACCCCAAGAGGCTAAAAAACGCGTATGGACTTGGAATGTAGACCCTGAGAGCAGGCACGAGTGTGGGCGCAGATGCAAGCCCAGAAATGAATCCTGAGCTCAGGCGAGGACCTTGAGTGGGGACCCAGTGCAGAGGGGTGAACAACAGTGGAAGCAGTGCCCTGAGACTGCTAAAGGAGCCTCAGGCAGAGGAACAAGCAAGGGGACCACCAGGAGGCTTGACCCTGAGAACAATAGACCTGAGACCTCAGGAGCCTAAAGAGCTCAGACAGACCTTGGGTGTGAGGATAAACCTGAGATGTCTCAGGGATAACAATGGTAAGCCAGTGACAAGAACCCCAAAAGAGAAAGATCATCAAGAAGAAATCTGTAACACTCAACAACTTTTTCACAGATAAAATCCAGACAACAGAGCAAACAGCAGAGGAGAACAAACAAGTAATCATATCCAAACCTTCCCAAAATAATGAAAAC
This sequence comes from Gracilinanus agilis, assembly GCF_016433145.1. Classification (NCBI taxonomy): domain Eukaryota; kingdom Metazoa; phylum Chordata; class Mammalia; order Didelphimorphia; family Didelphidae; genus Gracilinanus; species Gracilinanus agilis. The sequence goes on along the minus strand of NC_058134.1, from coordinate 56,342,153 downwards.
TGGCCACAAGCTATTGAAGAGTCCAAATCTGAGATGATGAGAAAGATGGAAGAGATTTCGCGAGAGAAGTGGGAAATAGCTCAAAAGGAAATTAACAAGTTAGAAGACAGAAACTCCCAATTGGAGAAAGATGCGCCAAAATCAAACGAAATGGTAAGCAAATTGGAAACCAAAATCTGGCAAGAAAATAACAGTTTAAAAGGCAGAATTTAACAATTGGAAAGTGAGGCAAGGAAATTGAAGACCAGAAATGACCAGATTGAAAAGGAAAACCAAAAGATTATAGCCCGAAAACCAGTCCCTAAAGGCTAGAATTGAGCAATTAGAAGCTAATGATCTCTCAAGACAGAAAGAACAAATAAAACAAAGTCAAAAGACTGATAAAATAGAAGGAAAAATGAAATATCTCAATGAGAAAGTGACAAACCAAGAAAACAGGTCTAGGAGAGGAAATCTGAGAATCATTGGTCTTCCTGAAAAAAGCAGAAATTAATAGAAATTTGGACTCCATACTAAAAGAAATTATTCAGCAAAATTGCCCTGAAGTTCTACAACAATAAAGAGTATATACGTAAAACCATCAACAAGCATCATATGCAATGGGGATAAATTAGAAGCCTTCCCAATAAGATCAGGAGTGAAACAAGGATGCCCATTATCACCTCTATTATTCAACATAGTACTAGAAACACTAGCAGTAGCAATTAGAGAAGAAAAAGAAATTGAAGGTATCAAAATAGGCAATGAGGAGACTAAGCTATCACTCTTTGCAGATGATATGATGGTCTACTTAAAAAATCCTAGAGAATCAACTAAGAAGCTTGTAGAAATAATCAACAACTTTATCAAAGTTGCAGGATAAAAAATAATTGCACATAAATCATCAGCATTTCTATACATTGCCAACACATTAGACCAGCAAGAGGTAGAAAGAGAAGCACCATTTAAAATCACCCTAGACAATATAAAATACTTAGGAATCTATCTACCAAAACAAACATAGCAATTATATGAAAACAACTACAAAACACTTTCCAAACAAATAAAACTGGATCTAAACAATTGGAAAGCCATTGATTGCTCATGGGTAGGACGAGCTAACATAATAAAAATGACCATTCTACCCAAATTAATTTACCTATTTAGAACCATACCTATCAAACTACCAAAAACTTTTTTACTGAATTAGGAAAAACTATAACAAAGTTCATCTGGAATAACAAAAGATCAAGGATATCAAGGGAAATAATGAAAAAATAATGTGAAGGAAGGGGGCCTAGCAGTACCAGATATTAAACTGCACTATAAAGCTGAGGTCATCAAAATGGTATGGTACTAGCTAAGAGACAGAAGGGAGGATCAGTGGAACAGACTTGGGGTAAGTGACATCAGCAAGACAGTGTATGATAAACCCAAAGAGCCCAACTTTTGGGACAAAAATCCACTATTTGACAAAAATTGTTGGGAAATTTGTAAAAAAATATGGAAGAGATTAGGTTTAGATCAACATCTCACACCCTACACCAAGATAAATTCAGAATGGGTGAATGACTTGAATACAAAGAGGGAAACTATAAATAAGTTAAGTGAACATAGAATAGTTTACTTGTCAGATCTCTGGGAAAGGAAAGATTTTAAAACCAAGCAAGAGATAGAGAAAATTACAAAATGTAAAATAAATGATTTTGATCATATTAAAGTAAAAAGGTTTTGTACAAACAAAAACATTGTAGCCAAAATCAGAAGGGAAACAAGAAATTGGGAAAAAAATCTTTATAACAAAATACTCTGACAGGGGTCTAATTACTCAAATATACAAGGAGTTAAAGCAATTATATAAAAAATCAAGTCATTCCCCAATTGATAAATGGGCAAGAGACATGAATAGGCAATTCTCAGGTAAAGAAATCAAAAAGTATCAAAAAGCACATGAGAAAGTATTCTAAATCTCTAATAATTAGAGAAATGCAAATCAAAACAACTCTGAGGTATCACCTCAAACCTAGCAGATTGGCTAAAATGAAAGAAGGGGAGAGTAATGAATGCTGGAGGGGATGTGGCAAAACTGGGACATTAATGCATTGCTGGTGGAGTTGTGAACTGATCCAACCATTCTGGCTGGCAATTTGGAGCTATGCTCAAAGGGCTATAAAAGAATGCCTGCCCTTTGATCTAGCCATAGCATTGTTGGGTTTGTACCCCAAAGAGATCATAGATAAACAGACCTGTACGAAAATATTTATAGCTGTGCTTTTTGTGGTGGCAACAAACTGGAAAAGGAGGGTATGTCCTTCAATTGGGGAATGGCTGAACAAATTGTGGTATATGCTGGTGATGGAATACTATTGTGCTCAAAGGAATAATAAACTGGAGGAATTCCATGTGAACTGGAAAGACCTCCAGGAATTGATGCAGAGTGAAAGGAGCAGAGCCAGAAGAACATTGTACACAGAGACTGATATACTGTGGTAAAATTGAATGTAATGGACTTCTGTACCAGCAGCAATGCAACGACCCAGGACAGTTCTGAGGGACTCATGGTAAAGAACGCTACCCACATTCAGAGGAAGAACTGCAGGAGAGGAAACACAGAAGAAAAACAATTGCTTGAACACTTGGGTTGATGAGGACATGATTGGGGATGTGGACTCGAAACTACCACACCAATGCAATGATCAACAATTTAGAAATAGGTCTTGATAAATGACACGTGTTAAAACCAGTAGAAATGCACATCAGCCATGGTGGGGGAGGTCAGGGGGTAAAGGGGAAAGTAATAGCATGAATCATGTAACCATGTTAACTTTTCTAAAAAATAAATATTAATAAATGTTTAAAAAATATGAATGAGCCTTCTCACTAACAAGCAAGGATAAGCACCATACAGTTTCTCCCTCCTTTGAACATAACATTTTCCTTTTGTGCCTGGCAATGGAGTTCCCCAAATAACTTAGTGAAATTTATGAAGGTTAGTCTTTGAAACTTCAACTGCATCTGTCTCCAAAGGGTATGGCAATTCCTGATGATACCTTGCCTGAAAGTATTGAGAATCATCTCTTGAGACTTAACTTATTAGTGTTTCACTGAGGAGGAGGAGTTTATTATCAGTGCTTGGAGGTGATATGATTGACTTCGAATATTATTTGTTCAGGTAATCTCTGTTTACTGAGTCTATGGAAGGCCATTTGTAGAACTGTCCCTTTTCACACATTCTCTCTCAAAGAGATTCAGATAGAATACAAACCAGAGACCTGAGAAGAGACCTCTGTCCTTGAGTAGGGTAAAGGGAATGGCTTGTGTACAGGTCCATTTTTTAGGGACTAATTCACCTCCTCAACCGAGAGATGGCATCCCCAGGGACCAAGAATTGACAATAGCTTTGGTTAATAATGGAATAAAAATTCTTCCTGGGCCCTACATGCCCCAATTGAGCCCTAGAGAAGCACATCTTACAGTACTATAAGTAATCTGTGACAGAGTTTTCAGAGTTTTAAAAGATATAGCTCAAAAAATATAAATCATGGAACTGTTTGAGGTTCACAGGAATATCATATAGTGTTTGTTTGGGTTATACCCAATAGAACTCTGGATATTTTGAGGTTTTTTTAAACCTGATTTAGAGATGAGTCACTTTGGAAGACCTGATTTTATTGACTAGGAAATAGGAGAAGATGGGAAAGAAAAAGAGATCAAATGAATGAGACGTCCCAACAGAGATTTGATGACAGAAGCTAATGATGGAGATTCTCCCTCCTCCATGGAAAAAAACAGAGCAGGGAGAATTTGAAGAGCAGCTCCTTTGGACTGAGTCAGTTGAGAGAGGTGACTGAAGCCCTCTGCATGCTGTGCAGATGCTGGGAGCTCATTGGAGGAAGGAGAACACTCCTGCTGTGTGAAGAGCTGCCTGTGATTGTCACTCTTTAGCACCATGGAGAACTTGAAAGCTTACTGAGAACAGAAATGTACTTCAGATTCTCTGGGGCTGATTGAATGAAAGAATTCTGATGTTATTTGAAGAGCTGACCTGACTTGTTGCTCTTTAGTGCCCTCTACTGTCTGAGAGTGCTTGACTTTGGCCCTCTACTTCTCTCCGGATTGAGAGGGAAAACTCAAAGTCTAAATGCCAGATCTGAAGAAAGTTACATTTCTCCAGCATAAAGGAACTGTAGCTGAAATAGCTTGATTCTTTCAGCGTCTGGTCAAGGGGACTTAATTGGAAATTTGCAAAATCTAGATTAAGGGCTGGTGTTTCCCTGAAAGAGTATGGTGCTATTGCTTTATGAAAAAAAAATAGTTTAAATACTATGTCAGCAACCAAAGAATAACAGAGAATTACTTTTATCTCAAAGGAGATTAGAGAGGCAAAGAAGAGAAGCAGGTCACTTTTAGTGAACTGTTCCCTAAAAGATACTACCTACATCCAGATTTGGACTCCAGGATCATAGATTGCCCTGGTCACTTAAATTTCCCTTTTCAAATGGATCACAGCTAGGTTATTGCATGTGTGTATCTACTCTCCCCCATGGATATAGTGTGCATTGATAGGAAGATTATAGTTGGATTGCTTTAATTTTTAAATTTATTTTGGTTATTACTGATTCTTCCTTTTATCAAATATGCTATTGAATGTATTAAATAAATGTCATAATTATGAATGTTCTATTGCCTTCTCATTTAATACTCTAAAATTTACATTGAGACTTCTGAGGTCAGAACCAAGATGGCAGAGTAGAAAAACACTCAGCTGAGTTCTCCTAAAGTTGCCCTCCAAAGAACTTTAAAATAACAACACCTCAATTCATATTTTGGAGTGGCAAAAACAACAAAAGACCAGAGTAAGACATCCATCCATCCAGAGAAAACATAGGACATCAGAAAAAGAAATCTATGGCATGGCTGAAGAAGCTGATACAGAGCCCAAATAGAAGAAATACCAGTGGTAGGATTAGAGTGGTAGTGACAGAAGCAGCATCAGGATGGTCAACCTAGCAACTGGTCAGAAAGAGATTATACTGGACTCAGGATCAGATAATATTTGGCAGCCCCATTGCCTATGCCCACTTGTAGGTCATAGTTCAAGGGCAGAGGGAAGTATTTTTGGTCAAGAGAGAGTAGAAACAAACTATGCATATTTTTGACCCACTAATATCACTACAGGGTCTGTGTTGCAAAGAGATCAGAGGTAAGAGGAAAGGACCTACCTGTACAAAAAAATTTTAGCCACTCTTTTTTTAGCAGCAAAGAATTAGAAAGTGAGAGGTTGTCCATCACTTAGGGAATGGATGAACACTTTGTCATATATGATTGTAATGGGATACTAATTGCTCCATAAGAAATGATGGACAGGATGAATTCAGAAAAACCTGACTTATATGAACTGATGCAAAGTAAAGTGAGAGCAACCAGAAGAACAAAGTATATAGTAACAGAGATATTATATGATGATCAACTGTGAAGGATTCAACTATCATCAGCCAAGCAAGTTCCCAAGATATCTACAAAGAACTCAAGATAAAAAAAATCCTATCTATCACCAAAGAAGGAACTGTTGGAGTCTGATTGCAGATCAAAGCATGCCATCTGCCACTATATTTCCTTCATGAGTTTTTTTTATTATATATGTGATATATATCTTCTGTCACTGCATGAGCAATATGGAAATGAAAGCACTGATATCATCTACATCAGTCTATTTACTACCTCCATAAGAGTGGGGAAAGGGATGGAAGGAAAAATTGTGAATCCTAAAATGTCAAAAAACAATTGTCAAGAATTGTTTGTATATGTAATTGAAAAAATAAATTGATTAATTTTTTTAAAGAAACCAAAGAAGAGTGGAAACATTAAAAGGCAACTATTTGCCAATCTATTGTTTATGCCTATTTCTATGTTATAGCTCATGGGCAGAGCAGTACACTTTCAAGCAAGAGGGAGTAGAAACTCTGAAGGACAGTAATACTTCTGGACCCAAAGGACCAGGGACCCTGAGGAACTATATCATTTCTGGTCCCAAGAGAGAAAGGGCCCTAAGAAGCAATAGTTAATGCCAGCCCAAGGGATCTGGGCTCTACTAGAGTAGGGACCAAAATGCAGATCAAGAGAGCAGTGACCACACCCTTCTCTATATCATATCACATTGGAACCATCAAAAACTTCCAATTCTCCAGAAATATCTCTGAAAAGAGCAATGTGAAAAAAAACCATGAAGTTTGATGGTGTCCCTCCCACCACCCACTGAACCAGTAACAGCCCAACATTAACATAAAGGTCTAAGTCAAGAAATGGGGTGGGAAAATGAACAAAACATAAAAAAAGAACCTGACCATAAAACTCTACTAGGGTGAGAGATAAGATTAAGAGAAACTAAGAAGAAAATGAAGTCAAAACATTTACAATCAAAGCCTCAAACAAAAAAATGAATTGGGCAGCAAAAAGAATTCCTAGAAGAGATTAAAAAAATTGAAAATTAGAGTGGTAGAGGAAAAAATTAGATAAAAAATGAAAGCAAAGGAAGAAAATTATGAAAAGATAACTAACAAGAAAGAGAAGAATAAATGGGAGAAAATAAGACAGAGGGAAACACACAGTAATCATAATTGTGAATGTGAGGAAATCATCCATAAATTAAAGAATGTAGCAAATTGAAATTTAGAATCCCACAACATAATGTTTACAAGGAATATATTTAAAGTAAGGAGACATATAGTAAAGGCAAAGGGCTGGAGCAGAATCTTTAAACTTCAGCTAAAATTTAATTAAAAAATAAAAGCATGATACCAGATAAAGCAAAAGTAAAAATAGATCTAGTTAAAAGAGATTAGGAAGAAAATTATATTTTAATAAAAGGTACCACAGACAATATCAATATTAAATATATATACACTAAATGGCATAGCATCCAAATTCTTATTCAGTGCAATATCAAATTACCAGAGTTGTTTTATAGAACTAGAAAAATAGTAACAAAATTCAGCTAGAAGAACAAAAGAACAAGGATATCAAAAGAATTAACGGGGGAAATGTGAAGGAAGGTAGCCTAGAATTATAGATTTCAAATTATATTATAGAGTAACAATCATAAAAATAATCTTACTGGGTAAGAAACTGGATCAGTGGAATAATTTAGGCACACAGTATACAGTAATAAATGACCATAGCAATCTGGTGTTGATAAATCGAAAGATCCAAGCTTTTAGGGGTAAGAAGTCAACATTTGACAAAAAATTCTTGGGAAAATTTGGACACAGTTTGCTAGAAATGAGGCTTACATTAACATCTCATACATATACAACATAAAAGGTGATATTGTAAGTCATTAAGGGGAGCATAGAAAAATGTATCTATCAGATCCAAGGATAAGGGAATAGTTTATGTCGAAACAAGAGATAGAGTGGATTACAGGAAGTAAAACAGATAATTTTGATTACATGAAATCAAAAGGCTTTTGCAGCAAAAACAAACAAACAAAAAAAACCAATGCAGCCAAAAATTAGAAGGAAAATATAAAACTGGAGAAAATGTTGCAACAATTTTCTGTTTTAATAAAGGTCTCAGTTTTAAATTATATAAAAAATCTGAGCCAAATGAAATTTTTTAAAGAGCCATTACCCAATTGATAAATGGTTAAAGAATATAAACAGGAAATGTTCAGAAGGAGAAATCAAATCTATCTATAGTCACATTAAAAATGCTCTTAATCAGTATAGATTAAAAGAAATACAAATGAAAACAAGTATGAGATAATATTACATACTCATCAGATTGGCAAATATGAAAGAAAGGCAAAATGACAAATACTGGAAGGGATGTGCAGAAATTGGGACACTAATAATGCATAGTTGCTGGTGTTTATGAACTGGTCTAAAGAACAATTTGCAACTCTGCCCAAAGGGCTACAAAACCATATATGCTCCTTAATTCAGCAATATTCACAGTGATACCTATGTGTTTAGTAGATTTTTTATTAAATATTTTGTTTAATTCATGTATTTATTTTATGTCAAATATTTCTATGAACTTATATTTCTTAGTCTTCTCTACTTCAACAATTAAACATAAAGCATGTAATTTCTGAACTAATTTTTGATAAGTCTCACAAGTAATGAAAAATGGACACGGACACCAGTTTTATAGTCAGTATATCTTGGTTTGAATTTCAGTTTCACTATGTACTTGCTGTGTGATTTAGACATGCTCTAAATCTCTCTTGGCTTCAGGTTTCTTATTTATAAAATAGAGAGAATATTAATTATCCTACTTACCTCACAAGGTTGTGATGAGAAAATGTTTTGTAAGCCTTAAGAACTGATGTAAATGTGAACTATTATTAGCCATTATCTCCTTGACCTTAGAAGGATAACATTTTCTGCAAGCCAAAAAATCAAGCAGAACTTCTTTTATCCAATCAGTCAACAAGGACTTACAAAGCATGTACTATGTGCCAAACAATGTATTTCTTATCTAATGAGGCTATAGTAGAAGGTTTAAACAGCCTCTGCCCTCAAAGAGAGTATATTCTAATTAGGGAAGAATATATGAATTTTACTCTTTACATGCCTCCTGGGTAATGTATTTGTCTCTCTCTCTCTCTCTCTCTCTCTCTCTCTCTCTCTCTCTCTCTCTCTCTCTCTTTCTCTTTCTCTCTCTCTCTTACTCATTCCCTGTATGGATTAAGACCCAGTAATCTAATTCTTTACCCTTCTCACTAGAAGACAGAATAAAAGAATGCTCCTGCTATCAATGATAGTTTTGTCTTATTTTTTCCTGATGTTTTAAAATAGAATTTAAAACTCATGCAAAGTTGTTTCTTTTTAATTCTGAAAAAGACCTGTTTCATACCAAGTTATTTTGGGGATAGTTTTATAGGTTGCTGCTTTGGGAAAGGTGATGTTTTCAGCTTTGCCATAATAAAATAGAAATATATGTAGAAAAAAATTACTGGAGATATATATATATATGTATACATATACAAAATGTATATATGTGTGTGTGTGTACATATGTATGTGTGTATATCCTTGAAGCAGATGAATTGTTTATTGAATCAAAATAAAGTCCCATTATGACTTAATAATCATATTGCGAATAGCCCATATTTTTCTTTCTTTGAAACAACCCTGAAATATTACTCATCTTTGAAGGCAGAGTTCAAATCAGACCTCTTCCAAGAAGACCTCTTAGATATAGATAAGAACAATACTAGATAATATTTATATAGTGCTTTCTGTAGTGTTATCTCACTTGATCTTTATAACAAGCCTGAGTTAAAAATTCTTATCACCATTTTACAGAGTAGGGTACTGAGGAAGAGTGAAGATAAATGACTTGCCCAGGGTAACTCAGCTACTAAGTGTCTAAGACATAGGATTTAAAAATCAACTGTCCCTCACTGAAGGAACACTGCACTCCCCAGCTGCCCAGTCTGCCCCTTTTAGCTCTTTACTACATGTCCCATTCATTTGTCTCTCATATACAGTTTTTTACTCTCATGACCTAAGTGGATGGCAAGCTCTTTGACATTAGATATTATATTGGGTTTTCTAGTATTTTCCATAGCACCTTCACAAGCCCTCAATAAGTATTAGTGAATGACAAGGAAAATCATAACTTTAACTGGAGATTAGATGGGAGATAGGTACCTTACTAACTTTCAATCCTCTCAAAATCCTTAGAGCCTCAAATAGAAATCCTTGATAAGAAACAAAAGCAGTGGGAAGCTAGGACCAGCCTGATTACAGAAGGACATATTTGCATATCTTGTAGGAATAAGGATCATATCAATTAAAATTCATCTGAAAACCTATTATAGAGGTAAGATTAAAAAGACCTATGAAATGCCACAACTCAAATTTGAATAATGTACCATTAGCACATTCAATTTTTGTGATGATGGCAACTTGGTACCATGACTCTGATGTTCTAGTTTCTGACTTTAGAATCATAGGATTGTCACATTTAAGAATCAAAAGGGACGTTGGAATTCATCTAATCCACCCTCCAAGTTTTAGCCCAGAAAGAGTATGGTGTTTAATCACATTAGATGTAATTCATACGATGAATTCCATTTTTAGACTTTTATCCAGACATATTTGCAGATGTCCCATTCAGACTTAGCAGAACTGAAGGAAAGGACCAAAACAGCCACCAGAATGTAAAGGGAGGAAACATTCCATAATCCTAATAAGGGTCAAAGACTTTAAATAAATCCATTTCATTTGAAAAGGCCAGAGAGAGAATGAATTTGTTCCAAAGCGGAGCTGGTCCCCCCTTGCCTTATCTGCTTTAAACCCAACCAGCATGACTAACTGGGCTGAACACCATGAGTTTACTGAGGATAGACTCCTCTCATCCAGAAAAAGATCACTGAAAAGAAGAGGTGAGGCCCTGAGGGAATCAAAGAGGAGGAACTTCTGCTGGTCATGGGTCCATGTTCATGGCCCTCCTGGAAAAGAGAACTATAACACACAGCCAGCTGAGCCAGAGGCTGAAGGTCAGTGTAGACTGGCTGCAAAGGGCAGTCTCAGATCATCCAGAGGACTGATGTATCCTGCACCCTGACTCAGCCCATTCCAAGACCAAAATAGCTGCTGAGCAGCTCGCCTGACTCAGACCGGCGATATCTGAGCCCAGTAAGAAGCCATTTCTCCAGCTGAGTGACTTTTGGACCCAGCATAGTAGCCGGTTGACGTGTATAGCTGGGATACCATACCCTGTGAGGAGCCACGTCAGCCATAGCAAATGCCGTGAGGACCCTCCAGCAAAAGAAAAGATTTTGAGACCTTGCTATTGAAGAACTGTGAGTGGCCTTGATCTCGCTGCCTTTGTAATACTCTCTCGTCCCTTTTAAGGTTTCTGTGTGTACTTGAGGAAGAGGGAGCGTCAGATTTCAGTGGGAACGGTGATAAATTCTTTGGAAATACCGTCTTTACGATGCCATTTGAATGAGTGCCTTTGCTAAAGAAGCCACTGAGGCTTTCCAGTTTTTCCAACAATTTTTACCCTAGTGAATTCTTATCCCCAAAGCTTGGATCCTTACCTTTATCAAACACAAGTTTACTATCATCCTTTGCTACCATTTGTTATATATCTGTTCTGTTCCACTGGCCTACTTTTCTATTTCTTACCCAATACCAGAGAGTTTTAAGCATTATTTCTTTATAATAGTTAAAAACCTGCTATTGCTAGGTATCCTTTCTTTACATTTTTTTTTCACAAAATCCCTTTATATTCTTGACCTTTTGTTCTTCCATATGAATTGTGTTCTTATTTTTCTAGTTCAATGAAATGATTTTGGGGCAATTCAATTGAGCTGGCTTTAAATTAGTAGAAAGGTTTAGGTACAGTTGAGAATTTAATTAGAAGCTGATTGTTAAGAGGAAGCACACTGGTGGGACTTATGATCTGCTATGTTAAGAGGAGAGCCACTTACAAAATTAACCCCAGCTACTGCTGAGGACCCGAACCTGCCAATGTTTCTATAGTTGAGATACACACAGATAATTTGTCACATACAGATAAATATACTACTTAATTTAAACTACAATTTATTCTTATAATAATTCTGAGTGTATGATATAATAAGAATTTATCCTGATCAAAATAGACATGTATATAATATGTTAAGATCTTCAAGGAATTTTTAGATTGTTGTTTCTTTCATTGTTTTAGTCATGTCCAACTCTTTGTGATCCCATTAGGGGTTTTCTTGGTAAAGATACTACGGGAACCCTGCCATTTCCTTCTCTAGTTTGTTTTAAAGATGAGGAAAACTGAAGTAAACAGGTTTAAGTGATTTGTCCAGAGTCATCTAGTTAGTAAGCGTCTGAGACCAGACTGAACTCAGAGAGATGAATCTTCCTAACCCCATGACCAATACTCCATCCAATATGGTGCCACCCAGATGTTTGACTTTTACATACATTCCCTCATTTGATCTTCATCAAAATACCATGAAGCATACTCTTTAGGTATTCTAGCCCCTTTTTTCAGATGATTACACTAAGGATTACAGAAATTAAACATCTTCTCCATGGGCATACAATCAACAACCAAGTATCTGAGTTAGTATTCAAACCCAAGTTTGAAGTTAAATTCCAAATTCATTAGTCTTTTTATTACTATTTATTTTTATTACTTTTTTATTACTTTTAAATTACTATTCCGGCCCTTGAAGTACATCATTTTTTGGTAAAAAAAATACAAAATGCTAATATTACCCATGCTTGCAAGACCAGGTTTCCCATATGCTTTGTATTATTAATGACAAGAAATCCAGAAAGGGGGCAAATATAACTTTAAATGAGATAATCTGTTATACAGTGTGGAAAGGTAAACTACTTCAGGGACAAATGGCAGGTTTAAATAGAACAGTAAACACTTCACTAATCAAACCTGTCTGAAAGTGGGACAAGTAGCCTTATTGGGTAGGAAGTTCCCTATCACCAAAGAAAGATTACCTACCCATCTGTTATGATAATGCAAAGAACTTTCTTCTTCAAGTAAGTCTTCGACTTGATCATGTCCCTGTCTTCCAACTCTGAAATTTAACAATACTTTGTGATATCTATTTGTGGAGTTTGGAGGTCTTCATCACTTCTTAGCCATATTCCCACAGAGTTATGGTTACTAGATCAGTGGCCTCCAGATAATGGAGGAGTTCTTTGTATTATCATTATCTACCCTCTCTTTAGGTGTAGTAAACCCTTTAGGACATAGGAATTGCAGCTGGGGAATAAAATTTGACGTTAACAATTTAACCTGTTCTATCTGCTCTTTCAGAAGGGAGGGAAGGAAAAATATTCTGCCTTGTCCTTACAAATATTCACATAAAAGGAAACTGGTTTCTCAAGATGTCGTGTGCTAAATACTACTGTACCTTAGTTCTAAATGAAACATATTGCAATTTTAGCCCTAAATAATGGTTTTCACCTACAGAAAAATACACTAACCATTTTGAAATGTCCCCAAATGTTAGGACATGTCTATCAATCAGAGTCCTAAATTTTTTTATAGTTTTCATCCTTTGGAAACCTTTTACTCTAATTTTGTGGTACTATTTTAAATGGAGCAGCTTAAACAGTCATCTTGCTATTGCCTTTTTTCCCACCAAGGAAGCAGCTACATTTTTATGCTTTCCCATAAAACTTTATCATATAATCAGCATAAGGTCAGGAGAAGTTGAATCAAGAAATGAAACAATTCACAAGAGATAACTTATTTGAAAAGAAATACCCCTAACACCTTTCATATATATGCGTTCATTCATATCTGTGTATGTGTGTATATATATATATATATGTACACATATGTATATGGAATGTGCACATAAGTATATTTTTAGATGATAGAGATGTATACACATATGCATTTATATATGTATGTACATATATACACAAAGTAATTATACCCACACATATATCCAAATCTATATCTATCTATATCTATATCTATATCTATATCTATATCTATATCTATATCTGTATCTATGATTCAACCTATTGCCAACAAAGAGAATGTCGTCATGGATATTGAGATTTTTTTTAACTCTTATCTCCTGTTTTAAAATCAATACCATGTATTGGTTCTAAGGTAGAAGAGTGATAAGGGCTAGACAATGGAGGTTAAGTGACTTGCCCAAGGTCACACCGCTAGGAAGTATCTAAAGCCAGATTTGAAACCAAGACCTTCTGTCTTTGGGCCTGGCTCTCAATTGAATATTAGGATCTTAAAGCTAAAAATGACAGAAGAGATTATTTAGTCCAACTTTCTAATTTTGCAGATAAGAAAATGAGAGCCATATGGGGTTAAGCAATTTATCCAGGGGCTTTTATCTAATTAATATTATTATCTTAAAATAAGGAGGGTGAGTCAAATAGCAAGCACATGAGATATAGAAAGAGCTGTAATCTTCATTGCTATTTCTTTCATGTTAGTTCAACAGAGTAAGAAGAGTAATTTTATCATGTTAGGTGGACCTCTTTTGGAGGGTTTATAGCAGAATCACATAGGATGAGAGAGTATATATGCACTGGTTTTAACTTGTGTTATTGGAGGGAGTGACTACATTTGTGATGTCACTGATAACATTGCAATAAAAGTAACATTTTTGTGTAATGACTTCAAACTTCTCTCTGAACCAAAGGTTCATCTTTTTAAATACCTGTATTCTAACCTGCCTGGGAGACTCTGTAGGGTGTTAGAATCCTTGTTGAGGAATAGGACTTGACAATGTTAAACTGTTTTACATATTTTTTTCAAAAGAAAGGCTAAGGGTGCCTTGCACCAAGGAATCTGCATGTATAAAAGGAAACTAGTTTTTCATGATGCTATATGCCAAATATCCCCATATGATCCTTGGAACCTCAAGGACTTGAAAGAATTAAAAGATGGTAGCAGGTAAAGGTCAATGATGAAGTGCATGGTAGGAGTGTCATCATATTACAAATAAGGAAATATAAAGAACAAGAGTAAAAGATGTCATTAAAACAATCTGGTATGGGTGAAGAAACAGAGTTCTAGACCAGTGGAATAGATTAGGGACTCAACATGAAGTAGTAAATGAACATTGTAACTTAGTGTTTGTCAAAACCAAGGATCCACGGTTTTGAAGAAGAACTCACTATTCAATAAAAATTGCTAGAAAAACTGGAAAACAGGATGGCAGAAAATAGGTACTGACCAATACCTGATGCCATATGCCAAAGTGAATTCAAAATAGATACCTGATTTAGAAATAAAGGGTGATTCTATAAACAATTAGAGGAACATCAAATAGTTTACTTATCTGATCAATAGATAAGGGAAGAATTTATGATGAAACAAGAAAATATTATAAGATGTAAAATAGATAACTTTCCCTTTGTGGTTGCCAAAAATGTAAGGAATTAAATTTAGGATTTTAACTAAATATGTGAAAATTCTAAAATAATATGGTGGTTGCCAATTTAAAATATTGTAGCTCAAGTCAAAATGACTTTTAATATCTTTTATTTACAAAGAGGTGGAAAGAGTGAAAGTATAAAAATGCAAAAGAGGGTAGAGAAGATATCTAACTTATCACCTAAATATTGCTCTGGTGCTTGGCTCAGCCCCATTAGTACTTGTTAACCCTCAAATAGAGGGACCTGGTGTTCCAGCCACACAGCTTCCCAAGAGGGGAAGGCCTCTCTGGAACTAATCTCTCCAGAAGCCAAGAAAGGAAGGCCAGCTACTCACACACCCAAAAAACAGTCCAAGAGCCAAGGTCCCAAGTCGAAGCCAAGGTCTAAGTTCAAAGTGACTTCCAAGAGGGAGGTCACCAACCAAAGATTCAAGCTGAAGCCTCAAGTCAGAGCCCCCAGCCAAAGATGTTCAGGACTTTTTATACACTATTCCTGTCCCTTTCCCTCTTCACAGGGGCCAATCACATCTTTCAAATTTTCAAATTGAGGGGAAAGTGAACAACTTATACAAATATATATTTTAGTAGCTCTTTTGGTGGTGACAAAATACTGGAAACTGAAGGGATCCCAGTCAATTTGGGGATGGCTGAACAAGTTGTGGTATATGATTATAATGGAATACTGTTGTATAAGAAATAATGATGATCACCAAAAAAAAAAAAAAACCTGCAAGGACTTATATGTAGTGATGCAACACAAAGTATGAAGTAACTAGGGCAGCAGCTTGCCATTTCACCTCTAAAATCCTATTCCACCAAGAATAGAATATTGCCAACAAACGAATACAGGAGTGAAAAACCAACAGAGAGACAGAGGACACAGTTCTCAGAGGAAGCCTCCCAGAAATATTTTTTTTAACATTTATTAATATTAATTTTTAACATGGTTACATGATTCATGCTCCACCTTTCCCCTTCAACCCCCCCCCCGCACCCCCCACACCCATGGCCGAAGCACATTTCCACTAGTTTTGTCATGTGTCCTTG
>NC_058134.1:56325437-56326158 GCF_016433145.1 Gracilinanus agilis | reverse complement strand
CCCCACCCTTGGCCGATGCGCGTTTCCACTAGTTTTGTCATGTGTCCTTGAACAAGACCAATTTCCAAATTGTTGGTAGTTGCATTGGTGTGGTAGTTTCGAGTCTACACCCTCAGTCATGTCCACCCCGACCCATGCGTTCAAGCAGTTGTTTTTCTTATATGTTTCCTCTCCTGCAGACCTTCCTCTGAATGCAGGTAGCATCTTTTCCATAAATCCCTCAGAATTGTCCTGGGTCATTGTAATACTGCTGGTACAGAGGTCCATTACATTCAATTTTACCACAACATATCAGTCTCTGTGTATAGAGTTCTTCTGGCTCTGCTCCTTTCGCTCTGCATCAGTTCCCGGAGGTCTCTCCAGTTCGCCTGGAACTTCTCCAGTTTATTATTCCTTTTAGCACAATAGTATTCCATCACCCGCATATACCACAGTTTGTTCAGCCATTCCCCAATTGAAGGACATTCCCTCCTTTTCCAATTTGTTGCCACCACAAAAAGCGCAGCTATGAATATTTTCGTACAAGTCTGTTTATCTATGATCTCTTTGGGGTACAAACCCAACAATGGTATGGCTGGATCAAAGGGCAGGCATTCTTTTATGGCCCTTTGAGCGTGATTCCAAATTGCCAGCCATAATGGCTGGATCAGTTCACAACTCCACCAGCAATGCATCAATGTCCCAATTTTGCCACATCCCCTCCAACATTCATTACTCTCCC
>NC_058134.1:56324789-56325339 GCF_016433145.1 Gracilinanus agilis | reverse complement strand
GATTAGACCCCTGTCAGAGTTTTTCGTTATAAAGATTTTTTCCCAATTTGTTGTTTCCCTTCTGATTTTGACTATATTGTTTTTGTTTGTACAAAAACTTTTTAGTTTAAAATAGTCAAAGCCATTTAATTTACATTTTGTAATTTTCTCTAACTCTTGCTTGGTTTTAAAGTCTTTCCTTTCCCATAGATCTGACAAGTATACTATTCTGTGTTCACTTAACATGTTTATAGTTTCCTTCTTTATATTCAAGTCGTTCACCCATTCTGAATTTATCTTGGTGTAGGGTGTGAGATGTTGATCTAGACCTAATCTCCCCCATATTGTTTTCCAAATTTCCCAGCAGTTTTTGTCAAATAGTGGATTCATGTCCCAAAAGTTGGGCTCTTTGGGTTTATCATACACTGTCTTGCTGATGTCATGTATCCCCAGTCTATTCCATTGATCCTCCTCTCTGTCTCTTAGCCAGTACCATATTGTTTTGATGACTGCTGCTTTATAGTATAGTTTAATATCTGGTACTGCCAGGCCCCCTTCCTTCACATTTTTT
>NC_058134.1:56301646-56319789 GCF_016433145.1 Gracilinanus agilis | reverse complement strand
TTACACTGAGAGTAAGGTTTGATTATTACCTCTTTATGCTCTCTTCCTCTCCTTCTTATAATAGTATTTGTCCCCTCTCTCTCCCATGCCCTCTTTGTGTGTAATAGAATATTCTATTTTCTTATTCGCTCAAGTTTCTCTTGGTGTCCCCTGCTATTCTCCCCCTCTTTCCCATCCCCCATGCCATCTTAGATTATTTAGTGTTCCACCCTCACCCTGTTAATTATTCTTCTGATTACTATAATAGTGAATATTATAATAGTGAATAGAGTTCACTACAGAGAATTAAACATAATATTTCTCTACAAAGGAATACAGATAATTAGATCTCACTGAGGCCCTTAAAAAGGCAAATTTAAAAATTATAAGTTTTCTTTCTTTCCCCTCTGTATCTTATTTACCTTTTCAGGTTTCTCTCGATTTTTGTGGTTGGATATCAAACTTTCCATTTAGCCCCGGTCGTTTCTGTGCAAATACCTGGAATTCTTCAATTTTGTTGAATGCCCATACTTTCCCTTGGAAATATATAGTCAATTTTGATGGGTAGTTGATCCGTGGTTGCAGGCCCAGCTCTCTTGCCTTTCTGAATATTGTATTCCACGCCTTGCGGTCTTTTAGTGTTGAGGCTGCCAGATCCTGTGTGATCCTGATTGTTGCTCCTTGATATTTGAATTGTTTCTTTCTGGCTTCTTGTAAGATTTTTTCTTTTGCTTGGAAACTCTTGAATTTTGCAATGATGTTTCTTGGTGTTTTCCTTTCTTGATCGAATGCCGCAGGTGTTCTATGAATCCTTTCAATGTCTATATTGCCCTCTTGTTGTAGGACTTCAGGGCAATTTTGCTGAATTATTTCTGTTAGTATAGAGTCCAGGTTTTTATTAATTTCTGGTTTTTCTGGAAGACCAATTATTCTCAAATTGTCTCTTCTAGACCGGTTTTCTTGGTCTGTCACTCTCTCATTGAGATATTTCATGTTTCCTTCTATTTTTTCAGTCTTTTGGCTTTGTTTTATTTGTTCTTGTTGTCTTGAGAGATCATTAGTTTCTACTTGCTCAATTCTAGCCTTTAGGGATTGATTTTCGGCTATAATCTTTTGGTTGTCGGCCATAATCTTCTGGTAATCGGCCATAATCTTTTGGTTTTCTGCCATAATCTTCTTGTTTTCGGCCATAATCTTCTGGTATTCCTTTTCAATCTTGTCATTTCTTGTGTTCAATTTGCTTATCAGTTCATTTGGTTTCTGAGCCTCGCTTTCCAGTTGCAAGATTCTACCTTTTAAGCTGTTATTTTCTTGCCAGATCTCTTCCATTTTCCTCAAAATCTCAGATTTGAACTCTTCCATAGCTTGTGAGGAGTTTTCCTTATTTGGGGAGGGTCTGGATGGTTGTTTGTTCTCCTCCTCTGTTTGCTCGGTTGTCTGGATTTTCTCTGTGTAGAAGCTGTCCAGTGTTAAAGACTTCTTTTTTTTGTTATTATTCTTTCTCTTCTGAATTTCCTGTAACTGATTAGCCATCATTAGCCCAGCAGCTTCTCAGGTTTATCCTCTCGCTCAGTCCTGAGGTCTGAGTTCTAGTTTTTTCCAAGGTCAAGCCCCCTGGTGGATTCCCTTGCTTGATCCTTTGCAGGAGGTTTCTTTACAAGTCTCAGGGCGCTGCTTCCACAGTCGTATACCCGTCTGCACTGGTTCCCCACTTAGGCTTTAGTTCCTGGCTGTGTCCGCCTCCACCCACGCCCACGCCTCTGCTCAGCCGGCTCTCTGCTCCCAGGGGCCACTCTCTGCGCCCGCGCTCAGATTTCGCGTGCGTTCTTGACTTAATGGGGTCCTAAGTCTTGCTGCTCTCAGGAACAGGTCCCGGAGCTGCCGATGACTCGATGGGTGCCCCAAACTTGCTCTATTTCTTTTTAGCTGGGTTCGGAGCTATAGGTGAGTGTGGAGGGGGTGGGGGTGGGGCGGTTGCTCAGCCCGCGATTGAGTGAGTGAGAGCCCTTTTTAGCCTGGAAATGTCTCGATTCCACGTACCTTCCACGCTGTGCCCTGTTGTGGGGTTCCTCCGTTCGTCTGGACTTGTTTTTATGTCCCCTTGAGGAGTTTTGTGTGTTTCGGTCAGGAGAGGTTAAGAGCTGCTTCTTACTCTGCCGCCATCTTAACCGGGAACCTCCCAGAAATATTTTTGCCCAAAACAAAGGGTGGAGCTCCAAGACAGGGCAATCAAGGATGCGACTAATTGAATCAAGAACACCTTGAGGCCAAAATCATTAGCCTAAGCCTGGGGCTAGAGTTTTATCAGTACCTGAACTGTTCAAGTTCAGACTGAGATCAAAAGCTTAGAGGCAAGCCTGAGGAAAGTCTTTAAGCTATCAGGGGCTCAAGGGTCAATTGAATCAGCAGAGGGAGGGGACTCTCAGAGCTCTCAGTCCTCAGACCATCAGGTAAACTAATAACTACCCAGAAAATAAGCCAAAAATAACATCAAGGAAGGACTAAAGTTTAAGAGGGTACCCCAACTCCCCAGAAAACATAGACTACATATATTTAGATAGGGAAAATGAGTAAAGAAATCTAAAAAGCACCTAACTTGAAAGACTTTTTATGGAGAAAAAGACCAAGGTGCAGACAGAGAAGGGTACAGTGAAAGCAAAAGAAACACGCCCAAAGTCCAAAAGAAAAATATGAATTGGAGACAGATTCTGGAAGACCTCAAAAAAAACATCAAAAAACAATAATTAGAGGTAGAAAAAAAGTGGGGAAGAGAAATGAAAGTGATGCAAGAAAAAATGGGCCAGTTGAAAAAAGATAACCAAAAACTGACAAAGGAAAACCAGGCCTTAAAAATCAGAATTGATCATGTAGAAGCTAATGATTTCATGAGAAATCAAGAAACAATAAACCAGAATCAAAGTAATGAAAAAACAGAAGAAAACATCAAATATCTCATTGAAAAAAAATAACTGACATAGAAAACAGGTCTGGGAGAGACAATCTGAGAATTATTAGATTACCTGAAAGCCATGATAAAGAAAAAACCTTGGATATAACATTAAAAGAAGTTACCAAGTTGGGCAGCTGGGGTAGCTCAGTGGATTGAGAGCCAGACCTAGATATGGGAGGCCCTAGGTTCAAATCTGGCTTCAGACACTTCCTAGCTGTGTGACCTTGGGCAAGTCACTTGACCCCCATTGCCTACCCTTACCACTCTTCTGCCTTGGAGCCAATACACAGTATTGACTCTAAGACAGAAGGTAAGGGTTTAAAAAAAAAAGAAGTTACCAAAGAAAATTGCCCAGATATTCTTGAACAAGAAAATAAAATTGAAATTGAAAGAATTCACAGATCATCTCCATTAAGAAATTCTCAATTGACAACTTCCAGGATTGTAATAGCCATATTCAAGAGCCACCAACCCAAGGAAAAAGTACTTCAAGCAGCCAGAAAGAAACCATTCAAATATGATGGAGTAACAATCAGGATCACTCAGAACCTAGTGACTTCTACATTAAAGGATCAGAAGGCATGGAATATGATATTCAGAAAGGCAAAAGATTTGGGTTTATAATCCAGAGTTACCTATCTAGCAAAACCGAGTATACTCTTTCAGGATAAAAATGGTCAATAAATAAGATAGAAGATTTCCAATCATTCCTGAGGAATAAGCCAGATCTAAACAAAAAATTTGAAGGCCAAATACAAGACACAAGAGAAGAGAAGGGTAAATAAGAAAGAGAATATTTAAAGGATTCATTAAGGTAAAAATGTTTATGTCTACATGGAGAGATGATTTTTATAATTCTCAAAAATTACTCTCAGTAGAAGAGAAGATAGAAAGAAATTACTCAGAGTGTGGAGAAGTAACCTGATTATGATAATATAATGAATATGATGATATATGATGATATTATGTATATGTAAATGTGATGATATGGAATGACATATATGTATGATATGATATGTATGCATATAAATGGCATGTAAAAAATCAATCGAGGTCTGAAAGAGAGGGTTGCACTGAGAGAAAAGGGAAGGGAGAGACAGAATGGGGTAAATTATTTAACATAAAGAAGCATGAAAAACCAATACAGAGAAGGAAGGATAAGGGTGGTGATGGGCAATGCTTAAACTTTTCTCTCTTTGTTACTGGTTCAGAGAGGGAAAAATGAGTATATTCAGTGGGGAATATAATTCTATCTTACCCTACAGAGAAGTAGAAGGAGAACAAGACAAGGGAAGTGGGGGTGATAGAAGGGAGGGGGAATGGGGGAGAGACATAAAGCAAAATACTGGTGAAAAGGAATAGAGTGACAGGGAATAGAGCAGGATCTAAACGGTATAATATGATGGAAGGCAACACACAGTAATCGTAACTCTTAATGTGAATGGGATGATCTCACCCATTTAATAGAAGCAGATAGGAGAATGGATTAAAAACCAGAATTCTATTACATGTTGTTTACAATAAACACATCTGACTCAGGGTGACACATGCAGATTTAAGGTAAAAGGCTGGAGAAGAATTTATTATGTATCATCTAGAGTAAACAAAGCAGGAGTAGCAATTATGATACCAGACAAAGCCAAAGTAGAAATTGATCTGATTAAAAGAGATAAGGAAGGAAATTACATTTTGTTAAAAGGTACTATAAACAATGAAGTAATATCATTACTAAACATCTATGCACAAAATGGTATAGCATCTAGATTTCTAAAGGAAAAATTGAAGGAGCTCAAGTTGGAAATAGACTTAAGTAAGATCATACTAGTGGGGGATCTTAACCTCCCCCTCTCAGAAATAGATAAATTGAATAAAAAATAAATAAGAAAGAAGTCAGGAAAGTAAATGAAATACTAGAAAAATTAGAGTTAATAGATAACTGGAGAAAACTGAACAAGGATAAAAAGGAATATACCTTCTTCACAGCAGTACATGGTACATATACAAAGATTGACTATGTACTAAGGCATAGAAGTATTGCAAACAAATGCAGAAAAGCAGAAATAATAAATGACACTTTTTCAGATCATATTGAGGTAAAAATTATAATTAATAAGGGTCCATGGAAAGGCAAATTTAAAGTTAATTGGAAATTAAATAATCAAATTCTTCAAAACAAGGTGGGTCAAAGAAGAAATCATAGAAAAATTAGACTTCACTAAAGAGAATGACAATGAGAAGACATGATATCAAAACCTATTGGATACAGTCAAAGCAGTACTCATAGGAAAACTTATATCCTTGAGTGCATATACCATCAAAATAGAGAGGGCAGAGAGCAATGAATTGGGTTTGCAACTTAAAAAATTAGAAAAAGAATAAATTAAAAATCCCCAGGTAAAAACTAAATTGGAAATCCTAAAAATTAAAGGAGAAATTAATCAAATTGAAAGTAAAAAAACTACTGAACTAATAAACAATACTAGGAGCTGGTACTTTGAAAAAACAAATAAAATAGATAAAGTACTAGTTAATCTAATAAAAAAGAAGAAAATCAAATTAAAACTATCAAAAAAGGGGGCAATCTCACCTCTAATAAGAGGAAATTAGGGCCATTATTAAGAATTATTTTGTTCAATTATATGGCAATAAATATGACAATCTAAGTGAAATGGGTGAATATTTACAAAAATATAAATTGCCCAGATAAACTAAAGAGGAAATAGAATTCCTAAACAAGCCCATCTCAGAAAAAGAAATTGAACAATCCATCAAAGAACTCCCTAAGAAAAAAATCCCCTGACCAGATGGATTCACAAGTGAATTCTAACAAACATTTAAAGAACAACTAATCCCAAAACTATACAAAGTATTTGACAAAATAAGCAAAGAAGGAATTTTATCCAATTCCTTTTATGACACAAATATGGTACTGATTCCAAAGCCAGGCAGACAAAAAGCAGAGAAAGGAAACTACAGACTAATCTTCTTAATGAATATAGATTCAAAAATCTTAAATAGAATACTATCAGAAAGACTCCAGCAAGTGATCACGAGGATTATTTGCTATGATCAGGTGGGATTTATACCAGGAATGGAAGGATGGCTTAATATTAGGAAAACCATCCACATAATTGACCATATCAATAATCAAACCAACAGAAGTCACATGATTATCTCAATAGATGCAGAAAAAGCCTTTGACAAAATACGACATCCATTCCCATTGAAAACATTAGAAAATCTAGTAATAGAAGGGTCATTCCTCAAAATAATAAACAGTATATATTTAAAACCATCAGCAATTATCATCTGCAATGGGGATAAGTTAGAAGCCTTCCCAATAAATTCAGGAGTGAAGCAAGGTTTCCCATTATCACCACTCTCATTCAGTATTATACTAGAAACTCTAGCAGTAGCAATTAGAAAAGAAAAAGAAATTGAAGGGAGTATAGTAGGCAGTGAGGAGACTAAACTATCATTCTTTACAAATGATATGATGATCTACTTAAAAAACACCAGAAAATCAACTAAAAAGCTAGTGGAAATAATTAACAACTTAGTAAAGTTGCAGGGTACAAAATAAACCCACATAAATAATCAACATTTCTAAATATTTCCAACAAACCTCAGCAACAGAGTTCAAAAGAGAAATTCCATTTAAAACCATTCTAGACAATATAAAATATTTAGGAATCTATCTGCCAAAACAAATGCAGGCATTATATGAACACAACTACAATACACTTTTCACATAATTAAAACTAGATATAGACAATTGGAAAAATATTAACTGATCCTAGATAGGATGAGCTATTATAATAAAAATGACAACCCTACCCAAATTAATCTACTTATTCAGTGCCATACCTATCAAACTACCAAA
Organism: Gracilinanus agilis; assembly: GCF_016433145.1. NCBI lineage: Eukaryota > Metazoa > Chordata > Mammalia > Didelphimorphia > Didelphidae > Gracilinanus > Gracilinanus agilis. The sequence goes on along the minus strand of NC_058134.1, from coordinate 56,312,977 downwards.
ATACTTTTTAATAGAATTAGAAATAAAATTATAACAAAGTTCATGTGGAAGAACAAAAGATCAAGAATATCAAGAGAAATTATGAAAAATAATGTGGATAGAGGCCTAGCAGTAGCAGATCTTAAACTGTACTATAAAGCAGTGGTCATCAAAACAATATGGTACTGTTTAAGAAACAGAAGGGTGGATCAAAGGAATAGACTAGGGATTAATGACCTCAGTAAGCTAGTGTTTGATAAGCCCAATGACCCCAGGTTTTGGAACAAGAACTCACTATTTGAAAAAAATTGCTGGGAAAATTGGAAAACAGTATGTTTTTTTCTATATCAAGATAAATTCAAAATGGGTAAATGACTTAAATATAAAGAATGAAATCATAAATACATTAGGGGAACATAGATTAGTATACTGTCATATATGTAGGAAAGGAATAAATTTAAGACCAACCAAAAGATAGAGAACATTGCAAAATGTAAAATGAATGACTTTGATTATATCAAATTAAAAAAACTTTGTACAAACAAAACCAATGCAACCAAAATTAGAAGGAAAGTAACAAATTGGGAGAACATTTTTATAATAAAACGCTCTGACAAGTGTTTAATTTACCAAATATATAAGGAACTAAGTCAAATCTACAAAAAAATCAAGCCATTCCCCAATCAACAAATGGTCAAGGGACATAAATAGGCATTTTTCACAGGATGAAATCAAAACTATCAATAACTGTGGCACAGTCAAATGTAAATGACTTTTCTACCAGGAGCAATGCAATGACCCAGGACAATCTGTAGGAAAACTTAGGAGAAAGAAAGCTCTCCATATCCTGAGAAACAACTGTAGAACCAGAAATGCATTAGAAAAATATATGATCAACTACATAGTGGGATAGAGATGTGATTAGGCTTTTGATGTTAAAGAATTGCTCTACTGCAAAAATGAATAACATGGAAATAGGTTTTGAACAATGATACATGTATAACCCAGGGGAACTGCTTATTGACTTTGGGAGATGGTAGGAGAAAGTGTGTGTGTGTGTGTGTGTGTGTGTGTGTGTGTGTGTGTGTGTGTGTGTGGTGATCATGAATCATGTAACCTTGGAAAAATATTCTAAATAAAAATAATAAAAATAAATAGATAGATAGATAGATAGATAGATAGATAGATAGATAGATAGATAAATGTGATGGCACATGAATAATCTGTTTCATATTCCCTTTTACCTTGGGGAAGTGGAAGGAGTATAGGGTAAGCAGATAAAAAGAATCACAAAATGTCAGAAAATAGTTATTAAAATTGTGGAAAATAAATAAATAAAAATTTTTAAAAAGATAACATTAAAGCAATGTATAGGCAAAGAGAATGAAGGATAACCAAAGGACAGTACATGTACTCCATTGGCATTCTAGAAGTGACATCAGAAAAAAGCCCCAGTAACCTCTAACACTCTTCCCCAGTGAGTTTTACAAAGGATGCTGCTCCATCTCCTCTTAGTACTTCAGACTAACCCAACTGGTATCAGAACTTCCTTATAGAAGTACCAGGTCAACAACTATATCCCATGTTGTTAGTAGAGTTTAAAATTAACAGCAAGGCCATGAGTGCCTATGTGCTCTCCAACCTGAGCCCAGCACTTTGGGACCTCCTACTCTATCCCAAAGAAGTTCTGCCTCTACCCCCAAGCCTAACTCTCAGTGACCCAACCACCTAATGACACACAGTTCATCTGCAAGACTGGTTTTTCTTTCACATTAAATGAGAGAACATTCAGTGAAGCTGAAAAGAAACTGTCTTTGCATCCATTTAGAATAGTGCCTGTCCCATAATAAGGACTGAAAAATTGTTTATTTATTGTGCTTACATATTAATATAAATATGTTTTTCCTGCAACATTTAAAAAAGTCTTCTGTTCAGAAAAATATAAATCAATAAGTCACCTTGGGAAGATAAATTTATTACTCCTATTGATCTCCACATGGTTACACTTAGTGCCCTTCTCCTCTAATAGATACTCCCTGTTATGTCTATTGGGTATGAAATTTACAATCTATGGCATAGGATTTTTCTAATGGGATTTGTAATTTCATTGGTGTAGGGAATGCTAAGTGAAGATTTCTTTCTAACAATGAAAATTAGCAACTGTTTTTTTGCAAATTACTTGTCTTGCAGAGTTGTCAGGGACACTACTAAACTAACTGATTTGCCCATCTTCTTATAATCAGTTTATTTCAGAGAAGAGATTTGAGGTCAGGCTTTTCCAAATCTATAATCATTTCTTTAACTGTACCATTGCTTCTCATTATAGTATTAGTATTTCAAAAATCATTTTACTTCACACTTCCAGGTATTCTCAAAAAAATCCTTTTTCTCTTTCTGGTTCTTCTTTTCATTCTTGTTCCCTCTCCCTTCTCTTTCATCTCTTCCTCCACCTCCTCCCCCTCCCCTGCCACCAAAGAAACAAGGCAGAGTAAGTCCCTAGTTATATTCATTTTACAATATTTTGGAAATGAATAAAAGTCACAAAGACAAAAAATCATGTTAAATTCAAAGGAATTCTAAATAACATATTCAGAACAAGATTGTCTTTTGAATCCTGAATCCTCTAATATATTCCTTTTTAAAAATATTTCATTTTCCCAATTACATGTGATAATAATTTTCAGCATATAGTTTCTGAAATTCTAAGATACAAATTGTCTCCCTCTTTCCTTCTCCCCTCTCAGAGATGAAAAGCAATTTTATCTGGTTTATATACATAAGATCATGCAAAACATATTTCCATATTGGCCATTGTTGTGAAAGAATACTCTTATAAAACCAATATCCCCAAATAAAAACACAAACAAAAGTGAAAAAAAATATCTTTTGATCTGCGTTCTTACTACAACATTTCTTTCTCTGGAGGTAGATAACATTCTTTGTCCTTCAACACACTTCTGGATCATTGTATTGCTAAGAATAAAGTCTTTCACAGCTGAGCATTGTACAATATTGCTGTTATTGCAGGGGAGAGTAATAAATGTTGGAGGGGATGTGGCAAAATCGGGACATTAATGCATTGCTGGTGGAGCTGTGAAGTGATCCAACCATTCTGGATGGCAATTTGGAACTATGCCCAAACAGCTATAAAAGATTGCCTGCCCTTTGATCCAGCCATACAATTGCTGGGTTTGTACCCCAAATAGATCATAGATAAAGACTTGTACAAAAATATTAATAGCCACGCTTTTTCTGGTGGAAAAAACTGGAAAATGAGGGTATGCCCTTCAATTGGGGAATGGTTGAACAAATTGTGGTATCTGCTGGTGACGGAATACAATTGTGCTCAAAGGAATAATAAACTGGAGAAATTCCATGTGAACCGGAAAGACCTCCAGGAATTGATGCAGAGTGAAAGGAGCAGAGTCAGGAGAATGTTGTACACAGAGACTGATACACTGTGGTAAAATCGAATGTAATGGACTTCTGTACTAGCAGCAGTGCAATGACCCAGGACAATTCTAAGGGATTTATGGAAAGGAACGATACCCACATTCAGAGGAAGAAGTACATGAGTGGAAACATAGAAGAAAAACAACTACTTGAAAACATGGGTTGATGCGGACATGATTGGGGATGTAGACTTGAAACAACCATACCAATGCAACTATCAATAAGATGGAAATAGGTCTTGATCAATGACACAAGTTAAAACCAGTGGAAATGCATGTTGGCTATGGGGAGGAAGTTGGGGGGTGAAGGCGAAAGTAAGAACATGAATCATGTGACCATGGAAAATTTTTCTAAAAAAAATTAAAAAATATATTGCTGTTATTGTGTTTGGGTTCTGCTTACTTCACTTTGCATCAGTTCATGTAGTTCTTTCAAGGTTTTTCTGAAATCATCCTGCTCATCATTTCTTATAGTACAATAATATTTCATCACAATCATATACCATAATTTCCTTAAGTATTCCCCAAATGATAGACATCTCCTCAATTCCCAATTCTTTGCCACAACAAAAATAGGAACCTTTTTCTACAAGTTGGTCCTTTCTTTTTTTTATTTCTTTGGGATGATGAAAGGGTACGCCTAGTTAGATAACCCTTTGGACATAGTTGAACATTGCCTTTCAGAATGGTTGAATCAGTTCACAATTCTACCAATCATGTATTACTTTCTCAATTTTGTCATATCCCTTCCAACATTTATCATTTTCCTCATATTGGCCAACCTGATAGATGTGAGGTGGAACCTCAGAGTATTTTTTTTTTATTTTGTAATTCTCAAATCAGTAGTGAGTTAGAACATTTTTATATCATGGTTGTTAGCTTTGATTTCTTCATCTGAAAAGCACTTGTTCATCCTTTGACCATTTGTCAGAATGACTTGTAAAAATTAGCTTATACATTGTTTCAGTTCCTTATATATTTGAGATATAAGGCTTTTATCAGAGAAATTGGCTGTAAACACTTCCATGTTTGTTGTTTTTCTTCTAATCTGTGTAACACGTTTTTGTACAAATATTTTTATTAAATGTAATCAAAATTATTCATTTTACATCTTGTCATATTCTCTATATCTTGTTTGGTCATAATTTCTTTCCTTATCCAGAGATGTAACAGGTAAACTATTCTATGCTCCATGAATTTGCTTATGGTATCACCCTTTATGGGTAAATCATATACCCCTTTTGCTCTTATCTTGGTATGTGGTATGATATATTGGTCTATGCCATATTGTTTTCTAGTTTTGCAGCAGTTTTTGTCAAATGAGTTCTTATCCCAGAAGCTGGGATCTTTGACTTTATTGAATACTAGATTGCTACAATCACTTACCACTGTGCATCATGTATCTAATCCATTTCATTGATCCATTGATTTCTTAGCCAGTAATGGATTGTATTAATGATGACTACTTTATTGTGCAGTTTGAGTTCTGATACTACTAGGACACATTCCTTTACATTTTTTATTAAGTCCTTTGATATTCTTGATCTTTTGTTTTTCCAGATGAATTTTGTTATTACTTTTTCTGCTTCTATGAAAAAACATTTTTGATTGCTTGAATGGCAAAGCATTGAATAAATAAACCAATTTAAATAGAATTATAATTTTAATTATATCCCTTTAATTTATTCTTATTACATTTGTATTAACAATACAAATATTATTTCTTCGACCAAATATTTTTTAATTCAGAAGCAGTTGCATTTGTCTATAGGCTGAAATTCCTCAACATGTTTCATATAAAAAGTGATTGAATTAAATTGGAGTTGTTGTTTCAGAGTTTTATGATGAATATTTTCCATGAGTTTTCAGTATATTTGTTAGAAAAAAACTGGTAGTGTCCAAAATTTTTGCAACATTAGAGGAAAACAAAGAACCAGTATACTCATACTTAGATGTTACCAGAACAAAGAATATTAAAAGTGGGGATTTGTGCATTGCAGATGAAAAGCAATGATTCATGAATTGTGGCATGTACAAATAAAAAGTATTGACTAGAGAAATGCCCTGTAGAAATAGAAGAGTAAGAATTTCTAAATGGTAAAGTAATAAATGAAAAACAAAGGAGTAAAACTATAAGGCTGAGAATTTTAGGAAAAAAAAAACAAGAGCTATTGATGAATTGAGTAAGAGAATACACAACCTCAAATTATAACAGATATAGTAGAATACAGACCAGGCTTTGTAAAAATGAGAAACACCTAAAAACTATAACAATAACTCTAGAACTAAAAGGTTAGAAGATAAAGAAAGCTGTTTGGGTGACATAGTACTGAAGGCAGTGGACAGATGCAATTTAATCACACTTTCAATGTAGCATATGTCTTCTAACATATGGTGAATCCAATAAATTAATATTAGAGTCCTTCCTGTTTTCATATAACCTTTAATGACAAAGGTTAAAAGCTTCCTATTTCTTCCAGGATAAAATACAAATCCTCAGTCTGATATTTAAAGGACTCTCCAATCTGGCTTCCACCCACATTACAAGGTTTATTTCACACACTCTCCATTCTAGTCAAACTGGTAACCCAACTATTCTTCAATACTTGGCATCCCATCTTTGGCCTGCAGGCCTTTTCCCAGGAAATATCCAATGGCTGGAAGGTGCTGTCTTTCTTACCTCTACTTTTTAGACTTCCTAGCTGATTATATGCACAACTCTTACACACGACATTTCCTGAATCCCCTTGTTTAATCTCTTGAATCACCCTTCTCCCTCTTAAAAATATTTTGCATATCCTTTAGCTATCCAAAAGTCTAGTGCTTAAAACTTAAAACTGACCTAAGATTTTTGAAACACCCTATATAAATTTATTTGTGAGCACTTTGTAGAATGTAAGCTTATGGAGGGCAAGAAATATTTTATTTTTATCTTTACATTCCCAACACCTAGCACAATGCCTTGCATGTAGAAGGCACTCAATTCATGTTTATTCAATTTAAACTAAAGGGTAGCATTTCTAGAAGCTACTGATTAGACCAGAGACTAATATTGAACTTAAAGGGGAGAACACAGAAAAGTTGACATATGAGAAATGAATTGATGAGGAATGCCAAGGAGAAATAATGACCTCGTTCTAATAACCCATTTATCATAGTTTTATCCTTATAACCAAGAAAAGGAATAGTAGGAACTAAAAATAAAAGGTTTTCATCTTCAAAATGTTTCCTTTTGTTTTGGTATACCAAATACAAGCACATCATCTATAAGAGCAGAATATTTTCTCCATGAAAATATATCCCATTCATTAAAGAAGCTCAAATATACATAGGACAAAATATTCCTACCCATGTAATATTTTGTTATTGTGAGTGTGTATGTGTATTTGTTAATGTGTGTGTGTGTGTGCGCATGTGTATTACTGTATTCTGCTATGTTTGAGTCTGTGTTATCATGACTCTGATCTTCACCTAAATCACAAACAAAAATGTCGAGTTGAGATTGCTTTCTATCATGTTATGGAGTATACTCTTTGGCCACTGAAAAACAACCTCCAAGTTTATACCTGGTATGCTCAGATGCTCAGAAAAGTGCAAAATATTCTTATTTGGATGTGACAATGTGCTGTTATTCCATATAAAAGCATGAGTTCACCATCATTTAGACATATATTCAGCATAGTTTAAATGTTGGAATTTTTCAGGATCAAAGTTTTCTGTCTATTTAAGACTAATAAACTGGAATAAAGACAGAGAAGCCAGGGGGAGAATTTTTTTTTTGCTTCAGATATAGCTAAATCCAATTGTCATATGATTGTAGTCCCTTACATCTACATTCTGCCATTTAGCTTTGATCTTCAGATATATTTTCTGGAAGACAGCAGTCCAGGGTTCCATTAGAGCATTAATTCATATTCCTTTTTCTCTCTGTCCAAAATCTAAGTTACATGATTTGAATGAGCACCAGGAGCAAGCTAGAGATTTGTGGAAGCTAATTGGAAGCACACAATGGTAATTTTTTAAACCTCTACTTTCTGTCTTAGTATTCGTTTTAAGAAGAGTAGCAATGGTTAGGCAATCAGTAATTGAAGTTAAGTGATTTTCTCTAGATTGAACATCTAAGAAGAGTCTGAGGCCATATTTGAACCTAAGTCCTCCCAACTTTAAGCCTGCTCTATCCACAGTGCTACCTAGCTGCCACAATGGTCATTTTCTTAAGGAATTCCAAGAATTTATGATTTACATGGGGCAAAGCACATTCAGTATTATAAAAAGTGACTGGTATTTTTACAAATGATTCAGTTAATTATTACTCTTATTCAATACAAATTATTGAATTTGTGCCATTGAAGCATTGTCTGGTCATCCAAACTTTTTTTATAATTATGGAGAAAACTCTGAAAAGTTATTGAAAGAAAAAAGAAAAAAAAAACCATGAAATCCTAACATTAACAATAGCATTTACATATTCTTCATATATACATAAGTATGTATATATATATAATTTTATGGTTTAAAATCATTTTACTAATAATAGTAACTAACAACTCATATTTAAATAGCATTTTAATAGTTTAAAAGTCCTTTTTCTCACAATCCTGAGAAGCACATAGTACCATTATTATCCTTCCTATTTTCAAATAAAAAAATTGAAATTTAAAGAGTTTAAATCATTTGTATAGCATTATATATTGCAGAAAGATCACAGTTGGAATTTAAACTCAATGACTTTTGTCAGATAATTAAGCAAGCAAGCATTTATTAGGCACCTACTACATGTTAGTCACTGAATTAAGCACTAGGAAAGCAAAGACCAAAATGAAATTATTCTTATCATCTATAGGGGAAAATGTGCTTATATACAGCTATGTACAAAATAAATACTAACTAGATACCCAATAAACGAGGGTGGAAGGTAGTGTTTGAACTGTTCCTTGAAATGAATTAGGGATTCTGAGATAGAGTGCATTCCAGATGTGGAAGATGGACTGTAGAAAGCTTGGAGAAAGCAAATAGAATGTCATGTTTGAGGAATAGTAAGAAGGCTAATTTGTCTAGAGTGACAAGTATATGAAGGGGAGTTATTAGAAGTAAGGCTAGACAGGTAGGATGCAACCAGGCTATAAAAGACTTTAAATCTAACACCTTAAAGTTCACTGCTCTGTCTATTTTACATTCTGATTTTTCTGGGATAAAGATCCTATAAACAAAGAGCCTGCTCAGAATGTGTTCTATGGCAATATAGGGTGCTGTTGTCTTCTTTCTGTATCACTGGAGTCATCATTCAAGGCATTTAAGGAACCATCCCTCCAGTAATACAGCCCTAAACCCTATCCAAAAATGTGCTGAATAAGCACAATCATTTGTCTTTATGAGCTAAGATGTTTGATAGGCAGTCAGTCTAGGTATGTCTAGTCTAGTCATGGCAGAGTATACTTGGAAAGCAAGAAGGTCAGGCTTTTTTGTGGACCAAGCTATTCTCTCCTCTTGGAACATGACTTCCTTTTCAACTACTCTCATTGCCTCTAACCTCAGAAAAGTGGTTTCTTCTCAAACTAGGACCATGAAAGTTGGCGGGGGGAGTAATGAGGGGTACCTGCTCCAAAGTCATCCTAGCTACTTATCTAGCCGCAGCCACCAAATCTGACTCAATTTTTCATAGAAATTCTAGTAAAGGTATATTCTACGACTAGAGATGTTGTGAAATGAATTAATAACTCTTCTTCCTACCTAAAAGAACTCAGCCAGACATTACACAGTTTTTCATAGAAATTCTAGTAAAGGTATATTCTATGACTAGAGATGTTGTGAAATGAATTAATAACTCTTCTTCCTACCTAAAAGAACCCAGCCAGACATTACACTCTTGGCAAAATATCAGCTTTAAAACCTATGCCCCTTGCCCAGTTACTTTCTCTCTCTCTCTCTCTCTCTCTCTCTCTCTCTCTCTCTCTCTCTCTCTCTCTCTCTCTCTCTCTCTCTCTCTGTCTGTCTCTCTGCTAAATTTTAATAACAAAACATAATATAGAAATGTAGGTACCCAGCAAATTTGTTACATTTTTGCCAGATTAAGAGACAAAGAAGGCATTTAAACACAAAAGAGTAAACCTCATGCTGAAAGGAAGATATAAAGTTTCCACTCTGGTGAGAGAGAGGGGTGGCAAGGGGTGGGTGAAGGAGAAAGAGAGGGAGGAAGGGAGGGAGAGAGAAGGAATCCAGGTATATAGACAGAATCACAGACTTGGTACTTCATGGACACAGAAGATCCTCTGACTGCCCATGCTCACCATGGATTCTGCTCTCCTGCCCTGCCCTGCTTCTTTCTTTCATACTTTATGTAACTTATTTTATTCCTATAAACCTAAAGGATGGGAACGACTAATTTGTCAAGCCCTACTGTACTCAAGATAAGGGCAAAATTCCTGAGGAATTGAGGGGATGAGGGGATGAATGAAAGGAATAATGGAAGATCTTCATCCAAAAACCAGTAGGAGTAGGCCTGGCCAAGACAGCATTACATAAGCATAAAGGTAAAGGAACTAAGAAAAGATAGCTAAGTAAATTAAATATGATATCATTGCCACTAGATTGCTGGGTGTCTTGAGTGCTGATCCCAGAGTTGGAAAGACCTGAGTTAGAATACTACCTCAGACTTCTTTGTGACCTGGGAAAGTTACTTAACCTCTTTCAGCCCCAGTTTCCTCATATGTAAAAAAGAATAGGAAAAGCACCTACCACACTACTTTGTTGTAGAAGACAAAGGAAATAACAGGTAAAGTGCTTTACAAGCCTTAAAGTAATATATAAATGCCATCATCTTCATTATACTATGCTATATTACTTTACAATCTATTATACATACATACATATATATATATATAATGCCATAATATATTTGAAACCTTCATGTAATATGTATCTCCTCTATCTTGTGACTCACCCATAGCTAATTAGTAATAAAGTCTTATGGATGCAACTTCTGTATTATCTCCTCCACTTTGAGCACAATAGTATTCCATCACCAAAAGATACCACAATTTGTTCAGCCATTCCCCAATTGAAGGACATACCCTTGTTTTTCAGTTTTTTGCCATCACAAACAGCACGGCTATAAATATTTTTGTACAAGTCTTTTTATCTATGATCTCTTTGGGGTACAAATTCCATGTGAAATGGAATGGCCTTCAGGAATTGATGCAGAGTGAAAGGAGAAGAACCAGGAGAACATTGTACACAGAGAATGACACTGTGGTAAAATCGAATGTAATGGACTTCTGTACTAGCAGCAATGCAATGACCCAGGACAATTCTGAGGGATTGATGGAAAAGAACACTACCCACATTCAGAGGAAGAACTACAGGAGTGGAAACACAAAAGAAAAACAACTACTTGAACACATGGGTTGATGCAGACATGATTAGGATGTAGACTCTTAATGACCACCAGAACAATTATCAATAATATGAAAATAGGTCTTGATCAATGACACAGGAAAAAACCAGTGTAAATGTGTGTCAGCTACTGGGGGGTGGGGGAGTGGGGAAAGAGAGAGCAAGAACATGAATCATTTAACTATGGAAAAAAATTTTCTAAAAAATAAAAAAAAATCTCTTTCACTTATTCTTTATTCTCTTTTATCACCACCACCACCACCCTAAATAGTGATACAAGAAAGAGAGAGGGAATAGAAAGGTAGACTGATGATAGATAGATATTTAGGTAAATAGACAGAAAAACAGACAGATAGGGTTCCGGGTTAAGATGGCGGCAGAGTAAGAAGCAGCTCTTAACCTCTCCTGACCGAAACACACAAAACTCCTCAAGGGGACATAAAAACAAGTCCAGACGAACAGAGGAACCCCACAACAGGGCACAGCGTGGAAGGTACGTGGAATCGAG
>NC_058134.1:56204655-56298593 GCF_016433145.1 Gracilinanus agilis | reverse complement strand
TATATATATATAGAGAGAGAGAGAGAGAGAGAGAGAGAGAGAGAGAGAGAGAGAGACATGGATAGATAATCTTTTCCCCTCCAGATCCTTACAATCTAATGAAGGTAAAGGACCAAGTTATACTATTTAAAGTTTTTATTTGCAAAACAAACCTCAACAAAAAATCAAACCTAAAAAATAGCTCTTATTTGAAAGATAATCTTTTCAACATGATCTCAGTCTTTGATATGCAAATGCCTCAGAGACTGAGATACTATTGGAAAGCGCTCTGATTTATAGATGAGGAGTCCATCCAACGCAATCTAACAAGCATTCATCATATTGTTATCATTAAGCAACTACTATGTGCAAGATACTGTTCTAGGTGCCAAGAATACAAAACCAAACTAGAAATGGTCTTTGCTATGAGGAAGCATGTATTCTACTGGATGGATACCATATGCAAGAGGTAAATAAATATATACATGTCCATTTACAGGAAAAGATAGAATTAATAAGCAAAGGGATCAAAACCAAAATGGGAAGCTGAAACATGGCTCATTTACTGAAGTATAATGAGAAATAATAACGATGATGATTATATGTGGGTTTTCTGGTTCAAATTCCTAAAATAACTAATATCTAGAAAAAAAGTGTGACAAAAAAGTCAGTCAAGTTCAATTGAACAACAGCACTTACATTTGACAAACTGAATAGTAGAAATTGGAAAGAACTAAATATGCCATCTAGTCTGAGTCCCATAGGAGTTAGTACATAAGTGGAACCACATAGGAAACTGGATGTGAAAGCAAAAGTGAGGAGGAAGTAAATTATAGACATGGGGGATATTCTATGGAAAGGCATGGAGGTGAGAGAAAGCTGATTCTGGGTAGTTCCAACAGGCCTATGTTGAGTATAGTAAGAGACTCCGAGTAACATGAAATGGAAACCCAAAGGCTGGAGTCAAGTGGTACAGGGCTTTATGCCACTACCATCTGGATCCCTGGCTGGATAAATATTTAATCAACTTGCCTATTTTCTTATTCCTTGGTTTTGTCTTCTATAAAAGAAGAATAAGAATCTAAAAACTTATTTAAATCTTGGATATATTTGAGATGTTTTAATATTACATTTGTAAAACATTGAAGTTACTTGAGTAAAAAGCTCTTTAGATTGGCTTTCTGGTAATTTTAGTGAAGGTAAAAGGCTCTCTTGCAGGGCAGTTTCTATTCTTTTGAAAGAATAAAAAAAAAAGTCTGCATTTCCTTAAGGCCTTGTTCCTTTTACCACTTTTTCTTACCAATTCCTTTTTAAATGAATGAAGGCGGTAGTAAAATAATAACTAAATTTGGAATTACACATTCATAAAGTTAAGGAAATATTAAGTTCCAAAGAAACTTTGATATGTAGGGGATGACTCTCTCTGACAAACTCAGAGAAGATAGAGAGGGAACAAAGAAATGCAGAGAACAGTAACTAGATTTATTGTGCCTTGGGCAGCAAAAACTGCCCCAGGAGAAAGTGGCATAAAGTATATCCTTCAAGTAACTTCTAAAGCTGGGCTCCCTTTGGGGAGAAAGTTGCATTGGCTATGAGTGGAGGACAAGAGAAGAAAGCAGACCTTGTGGTAACTTTGGAAATTAACTAATTCTTGTAAACTAGAATCTTAACTCTCTAACTGCTAATGATGATTCGGAAAATACATTTTTCTTGCTGGTTAAAACAATGGCTTTTGTCTAATCCAGAGGTCCTTAACCTGGGGTCTGTAAACTTTAAAAAAATATGGATAACTGTTATTTCAATGTAATTGGTTTCCTCTGTAATTTTGTATATTTATTTAATGCATTGAAAAACATTATTTTGAGGAGTACATACTTATACATTTCACCAGACTGGAGAACGGGTCTATAAGACATAAAGGCTAAGAATCCCTACTTTAGAAATAGAATTGCCATCTCCTAGGAGAGCTGTATTTGAGTCCATAATATGAAAAAGGATAAGAACCTTTATCCTAATTATTCACTTTCTGATTTGCTGCACTGGGGATGCCTCTTGTAGAAAATACCCAGCATTCCTGAGAACATGAGGAATTTATTCAGATTGGCTAGTGCATTTCTTTTGGCAAATATATGTTCCAAGATTGGGATAACTGTTTAAAACACCCATATATAAGGTTTTTGGCAATAGAAGATGGCTATAGTGATGAAAAATAAACAAATTCAATAACAATTATTTTCCAATTCAGGGATCTTCACTGCATAAAATAAATTAACTCCCATTCTTGTGGCATATACAATCCTTTAGATTCCTCAAAAAAACATTCCATAATTTGGTTTCCAAAACTGCTTTCACATCCATAAAGCCATAAAGTCATTGGACAAACCATCTTGAGAACTCAAAGACCAAATAGCAGAGTCCTGGCTTGGTATTGTTTAAACGAAGTTCAGCAGCAACTAAAAGGAATTTTCCACCTTATCAAGCCTAAATGAGAGGACAAAAGGGTGGATTGTCCAGAGTACAAGCAGTGACCTATAAGATTAAAAAGAAGTTTCTTTGTCGCAATTTTATCATCACTTGTAAGTGACAAAGTGCCAAAAGACAGGTTTGTGGCAGCAGCAATACATTTTCTCCTGGGCTGTAAAATCATCAACAAGGTGTCTGTGGATCTGTAGCACTGCTTGAATATGAAAGCAATTTTCTGAAGCCCTCTGCCTTAATTCTATTGTTTTCATCAAGAAAGAATATTCTGGATTACATTTTTCAGTGACTGATTGTAATGGACATGCCTTGAAAAATGGATGATCAGGCTCTTCCAATGATTGCTGGACAAGACTCCAGTACTACTAAGAGCAATATTTGCATTTATCTAAAAAGAGATTAAATGCTAACAGTTCTTCTTGTATATTTGTCTGCTTAGAACCTCGAACTGCTTTCCCTATTGAATTAAAGAAGAAAAAGAGCAAGATTGGAAGGGCATAAAGATTAGGTGAAGAGAGAAGGAAGAAAGGGCAACAGGGATAGATTTAGGGTGAAAATTCCTAGGGAGCAATGCAGGTTATAGATGCTATACACTAATAAAAATATGTGACATACAAGCTTATTTAGTTATCCATGGTATAAGCACTGAAGCTTTTTTAAAATTCTGTTATTTGTAAATCAAGTATCAAGCCCAAAATGTAATTAGACATCCCATTTAATTATGTGCTATCAGCAACAAGTTCTCCTTAGGATTTAAGGACAGATATTCAAGTACAAAACAATCTCAGAGCTGGAAAATATGAACATCCCCCCCTTCAGGCATTTAATCTGCTGATCACTGTAGGCGGTTTTAATTATTCAAATTCCTTCACAGCTTTTTATGGGTAATTTTATGACCAATAATTACATGTGTAGTTATGCTGCTCAGAAAAGAGTAATAAATTTCATGTGTCAGGAAATAAGCAGGGTTGTTGGGGGTCAAGAAGTAATTTTCCTCCCCTCCTTTTGTACTCCACAGATTGATTGGCCAAGTTTATACTTAAGAGGAGTTTCCACAGCCCCCTAAAGAGCTTTTGTAATAACTAGTGTCAAAGGTGGACAAACACAATGGAAGAACTTACTCTCAGATTTGGCTATGTAGTCTGTATCTTACTACAGATAAAAAGAAATAGTATATAAATATAGTAGTTAAAGTACTGGACTTGGCCTGGAAGATGAGTTCAAGTCACACATCTGGCACTTATTAGCTATGTGACAAACAAGATCCTTAACCTTTATTTTTGTCAAGCAGATCTTTAATGCTAATCTTCTAAGTCATACTTGGAGAGTAATCTGTACTGGTGAAGGGAGTTTTCCCATCATGTGTGTCCTATGCTATGGAGATCACAGATCAACAGTGCCTCAAGAGATGACTGAATTCATAAAGAATTGGAAGATGACTTTAAATCATTGTTTTCAAGAATACCTGTAGGACAATAGACTAGAAATGATAGGACCAAGGTAGCAGTAGTATAATTAATGTTTTTGTTTGTTTCTTTATTTACCCTTTGGAATTTGAATGAGATTTACCCTGAAGCACTACAGGGGAACATAGCATGGTATCAACAGAATACAATAGCAGAAGAAAGAGTGAATAGCTTGGGAAGGTTCTTATGGCTTAACTTTGGTGCTCTATACTAGCTTTGGGAGAGTTTGTCTATTTTCCTTATCTACTGTCTACTTTAAGTCCTTCTACCCAGTCAGGGTATTAATTTTAACTTGACTTTAGTGGATTTGTCTGGCCCGTCCCTTCCTCTCCCAGAATTCAGGAGTCTGTTTCTTCATCTCTTAAGATAGTTTACAATGTTCCAGAGAATAGGAAGGAATTTTATTCAAATAGACCCACATCAAGTTATCTCTGGACTTTCAACTATCAGCCCAAGGCCTAGGAAATAGAAAAGTCTATTCTATAGCATGCTGAGTTTAAGTTGAATATATGAAAAGAGAAATACTAGAAGAAAGGATCAAAAAGTCTTTCTATTATATTAAAATCACTGCGGAATTTAACAAAGATGAAGTGTAGGTTAGTGAATTTAGATCTGGTCTTAGAGATGGATCCCATATCTGAGACTTATTGGTTGTAGAACTCAGAGCAAAGCATTTCACATCTCAGTGAGGTAAGCAGCTTTCCAAAATTCTAACTTGCAGATATTAATTCGCATTGATGTAAATTTGTTCATCTAATAGTTAAGGTCAACCAGAATTTTTCAGTGCCTCATTATAAATACACCAAAAACCAAAGATTATTATATGTTTATGTAGATATAGATGTAGAAAGTGAAGAATATGTGCCAAAAAGTGTTCTTATCCTCAGAGCAGCCATTGAAAGCTGATGATTTTAGTAATTCCCTGATATGACCTTATTTTCTTTTCATTTCCTTCTTTCTCCAAAAAGTAAAATATCAGGAACATCTCATTAGCTGAGGGTTCTGGTTAGTTAGTTGGAAAGGCATTGTGGCTTATGCAAAAATTTTCCATGACTTACCTCTGAGACCTTCCAGAAGACTTACTTCCTGGTAAACACAGAACAAATTCTGTCACTTAAGGTTGTTAATGACATTGTTTTAATATTCTTGTCCAGACTTAACCCAATCTAATTGCCTTTGTCTCTTTTTGATTCCAACCAATGGACTTTTCTCTATCTCCAGTTCTCATATAGCCTACTACCATTAAAAAGATCCTCAGAAGATCAAGTAACACTCAATCAAGAAGTACTTATTAAGTGCCTACTATGTGTCAGGTACTGCACTAAGAACTAATAATACATGTACAAAGCATGAAACAATCCCGACTCAAAATGAACTTACATTCTAGTTATAGAGATAACAATGACCTATCAAAATATATACAAAATAAGTAGAGTTAACAAACATACATACAGGTATTTATAATGTCTATAAATTGTATTAGTTAAAAAAAGCTTGAACTCTTGGACTCCATCTCCCAGAATTCTTTCCTCGTCAAATTTACGTAATCTTTACATTATTGTTTATATAGTTCTGTAACTTCTCACTCTCACTCTCTTTTTCTGTGTGTATAGCTGGGAAAGCAGGCTTTTTACTCTAGCTTTTTATTTTCTTGTTCTTCAAATTATTATTAATAAATCTTGTTAAATATAATATTTGGAGATGTATATTAATTATAATTCTCACAGTATATGTAAAATATAAAACACATATATCATTTATTTATTAAAACACTTTAAGAAACCTAACATATAGCTTGTATTCAAATAATTATCAAACATAAATGCTAAATAATATTTTATACTTAATAAAATATCAAATAATTTAAATAAGTTATATCATTATGTCTGTTACTTCATTAAACATGCTAAGTCAATACTATTATGTTGTTTATTCTCATGGGTATACAAAATAATCCTGAAACAGCAGATTAATTTACCAAAAGTTTTATATTATAATGAACTTTAGAATTTAGGATATTGTTTGATTAGACAAATGTAGAATTCAATATAGTTGATTAGTTGGGAAAAACATGTAGCCTAATACTATATAGCATTCATTCATTCTTTTGCTTATAAACTAACATGTCTTTAATCCAATTTTATGAAAATTAGCATAAAATCAAATTTCTCACTTTAAAGTGGGGATTCTATTAAATTTAACAAAATATTTTGATAACTATTTCAGTTTAATTGTTCTCCATGGTAATACTGTTCATTTTAAGCATTTAAAAACATTATTTTCAGATGAGACCATATAGATCATATATACAATATACATAATTCACTTTTTTATATATACTTATATATATTCAAAGTAATTAAGTCCGAGGTAGTTTGGGAGATATTGAATTGGGTACTGGGGGATCAAGAAAGACTTCATTGAGAAAATATTATCTTAAAAGTTCTGAATTCACATACTTGCTTTGTCATACCTGCAACCTCAGACAATTCAGTTCACTTTTCTGGGATTCCATTTTCTCATTTGTAAAATGGTATTGTTGAACAAAATGATGTTCTTTTTAACCCTGAGACTTTGATACTACAGTAATTTCTCCCTCTCCTCTCCACATACATTTGTTCAGGTCATTATCCTCTAAGCACGGAATGGACTAACCCCTCTTATATCTCTGTTTAGGTCCCTCATCTTTCCTCAAGCCCCAAATCAGATATCACTTCCTTCAAAGTTATTCTTATTACTTGGCTACTTCAACAATGCAATGATCTGGGACATTCCTGAAGGACTTATGACTGGGAATGCTTTCCAGCTCCAGAGAAAGAACTGTTGGAATTGACTTTCATATCAGTGTATTTATGGTTTTATTTTGGGGTTTTAGTTATGTATGAGTGTGCTCTTAGAATAATGACCAAAGTGGAATTGTGTTTTGCATGACAATAAAAATAACATTTAAAAAACAAACAAAATCTCATAGTTATTCTTACTACCTCTTTATCTTTAGTAACAATTCTAACACAGAAGGGTAAGAGCTAGGTAACTGGAGCTAAGTGTCTGATGCTATATTTGAACATAGGTCCTTCCATATCCAGGCCTGGTGCTCTATCCACTGTGCTGCCTAGTTGCCCCTTCTCTAGTTTTAAATGATCTTAAATTTTTCATAATATTTTGCTTTAGATACTTCTTTGTGCTTGTTTCTATTCCTGTGATTAACTCCCAAGTATAAAATGAGATTACTGAGAGCCAAGATGGTGGCATAGTAGTAGGAACCTTCTAAATCTATTTCCAACCAATCATTACAAAACATTTCAAAATGACAGAAATCAAAACTGGACCAGTAAAGGGATCACCCACTAGACACACTATTAAAGGTAGCCAGTGAGTGGGGATTCCCACACTATAAGAAGGCGAAATTGCACTAATTAAAGCACAAGGTGATCAATCCTTCCTCACACCATCTACTGTGCCAGAGTCAGAATAAGGGCTGGGATAATCTCTAAATTATCGGGGACTGACTGAAAGCACCAAAGACTTACCCCTGAGGGTAGTGCCAGGCCTTAACAGCAAGACTCAAGGCTGAAGAGTGGTGATCTTGGGCAGTGGAGCATGGAGCTCAGGCAAAAACACGGCTGGCCACAGCAGAGGCTGGGAAGATAGACTCAGGGCAAAACACACAGTGCAGCTGGAAACCCAAGCAGCAGCTGAGGATGATAACCTCAGGGCAAAATGCACACTACACAAAGAACATCAAAGACCTACTTGCCCTCACTTTGGCTTCTGACAGGAAAGGGAAGATACTACCAAGGCAAAGCTCTGCAAGAAAAAAGCTAAGAGGGGGCAGCTGGGTAGCTCAGTGGAGTGAGAGTCAGGCCTAGAGACAGGAGGTCCTAGGTTCAAACCCGGCCTCAGCCACTTCCCAGCTGTGTGACCCTGGGCAAGTCACTTGACCCCCATTGCCCACCCTTACCAATCTTCCACCTATGAGACAATACACCGAAGTACAAGGGTTTAAAAAAAAAGAAGCTAAGAAAGAAAGCCATGTCCTACTTTGAAACACTAATCTGCTATGGAAAAAGGAATAAGCAACAGCAAAAAATGCTCTTGGACCTGGATAATTTCTATGGAGAGCAAAATGCAGATGTAAAAACAGAGAGAAAAACAAGCAAAGACATCTAAACTTTCCAAAAAAAATCGAAATTGGTCACAAGCTCTGGAGGAACTCAAAAAGGAGTTTAAGAACCAAGCAAGAAAGATAGAAGAAAAATGAGAAGAAAAGTGGGAAAAAGAAATGAAAATAATTCAAAGAGAAAATAACAGCTTAAAAGACAAAATTACCCATATGGAAAAAGAGGCACAGAAATCAAATGAAGTAATAAACAAATTGGAGACCAGAATTGGCCTGCTGGAAGCCATGAAAAGCAGGATAGATCAAACCGAAAAGGAAAATCAAAAGATCATAGCTAAAAATCAGTCTTTAAAGACTAGAATTAGGCAAATAGAAGCTAATGATCTCATGAGACAGCAATAATTAATAAAGCAAAATCAAAAGAATAAAAAAATAGAAGGAAACACTAAGTATAAGATGGATTAAGCCCTCTTCCTTTCTCTGTTGAAGTCCCTTATTTCTTCAGGACACAAATCAGATGCCACTTTCTTCAACAAAGTTATTCTTACTATCTTTATTCCAAGGTATAAACAATCTCGGCTTTCTCATAATACTTTGCCTTGAACTCTCTTCTTCGCTTATGTAATTAGACTGTAACCTCCTTAAACACTAGGCATGTCTTTTGTGACTTTGTATTACCAATGCTTAGCACAATGCCTGGCACAAAGCAGGTGCTTAATAAATACTTATTGACTGGAAGATTGATGTTTTCATCCCTCGCCTTCCTTTATGAGCAGAATTTGTATTCCTTTATCATTGTATCTCCAGTACCTAGCACAGCACTATGCATGTAGAAAGGAATTTAAAATTGTTGAATTATTGAATTGAATCAAAGTGAATGAAAAGAACACAAATCTTGGAGTAAGATGACATAGGTCAAAGCCCACACTACATGGTCATGTGCAAGTCACTTAACATAGTTAAATTAAAGTTTCCTCTTCCATAAAAAATTAATAATATATACAATACCTGCCTCGTAGAATTACTGTGTGGAAAACTCACTGTAATCTATAAACACTTTAAAGACACAAGCTATTGTTAGTCTCCTAATATCTCGTAAAGACAAAATGAGGGCAAGAGAATGGCTTAACAGCAAGGGTTTCAGCATGCAGCAAGTTCAAAGATTCTATACTTAGGTAAACACTGGACAGACCCCTAGCTGTGATATGTGTTGAGGCTACCATTAGCCTGCAGATGTAATCACATTCACCCTAGTCTGAGCAAAGGAGTCAACCTGTTGATCTCCCTTTCTAGGGCACAATAACTCTTCACACAAGAGAAAATGCCTCCAAAATCTTAACAAAACCATAGTTGCTTTTTGCTGAGATGGTTCCACTAGATTCCTTTTCCTCATATACTTCCCCATTATCTGTTTCCAATATTGTCAGAGGGTATGTCAAAAAATACATGAGAGCAGTGATTAAATTGCCTCTTCCACTTAAAGAGCTGGCTACTATTAACCCCTCATGTTAGAAATCTGTCCTGACACTCCAGGTGGCCCTACCTGCTCTTTTTCTGAGTCTGCAGCTCCTGCCGTGTCACCCTCCTTGGGGTGCTAAGAAATTATTGTTATTAGATTCTAGACATTGAAAGTTTCACAGTAAAACAAAGTATGAAGAAGCAAACAGTTTGACTTTAGATGAGGAAAGCTTCCCAAACCCCTATAATTTACTACTGAGCAGGTGACAGGTCATGTAGATGAGGCTAAAGCAATAACCATGATGTACTGGGAAACTAGAAAGGGGAGCTGTTAATTATTCAATCCTAGAAATTTTTATAAAGAAGATAGGTAACAGTCTGCCCTAGATACTCTAGCATGAACCTATATAGAAAGCTGGACCAAATCTTTTTTTAACCCTTGCCTTCTGTCTTAAAATCAATATTGTGCATTGGTTCCAAGGCAGAAGTGTGGTAAGAGCTAGGCAATGGGGATTGAGCTGCCCAGGATAACATAGCTAAGAAGTGTGTCTGACCCAGAACCTCCCTTCTCTAGGCCTGGTTCTCTATCCACTGAGCCACCTAGCCACCCCAAGGATCAGATTTTTAAGTACCACTCATGGTCTAAAGTTTCTTTTATGCATAAAACCATATCCAGGACTTAAAATTCTCAGAATTTCTAAACAGTATTCAACTACCACTTCCTCATCTCACCACTAATTCTAATCATAACTGGCATAATTCATAAACATTATATCATTTTATGGACAACTATGTAGCTCAGTGGATAGAGTGCCAGACCTGGAGTCAGGAGAACATGGCTTCAAATCTGCCCTCAGATTTGACACTTCCAAGCTGTATCACCTTGGCCAAGTTACTTATTCTCAATTGACTAGCCCTTACTGCTCTTCTATCTTAGAATTGATATCAAGACAGAAAATAAAGATGTTTTTTAAATTACATCATTTGATCGTCAGAACAACTTTATGAACTAGGTACTATTTTAGCTCCATTTTTATGGACGAAGAAATTTGAACCCACATTTTTCCAGCTCTAATATTCATTTTACTCTCTCTTCCCAACCTCTATAAAAAGCCAAGCCTAAAAATGTCCTTGATAGAGTGTAGTTGGCCAAGACCTTAGTGTTTATCTAGTCCAACTCTTTTACACAAATGAGGAAAACTTAACCAGGTTGTGAAAAAATTTTCTCAAGTACATTATAAATAGATTTGTATTTTGATACGTTCTAGAGAAAAGATATTCTCTTTAGACCAAGTAATCCAAATGCCCTTGGAATTAACTGATTTCTTCAGTTCTTACATGCTTATAAGTTATTAAAGCTAGAAGGTGTTTCAGAGATCATCTTCATCATTTTATAGATAAGAAAACTGAGGCTCAGAGAAGTTAAATGACTTTCCCCAGGAATCGTTCTAAGGTGGCAGAGTCACAATTAGAACCAAGTTTTTCTTATTCCTGGGCTGCTGCCAGACTCTGATCATGCTTAGAGTGGGGGGGGGGTAAGTCTTGTGCCAGTTTAGTCCAAATCCATTTTTTTTAAATAATAGGATCCCTGCATCTTTGTGGAATGAACACAAGATTACATGTATGCCTTTTTTTAAACAAAAACTCCCATATTGCACTCCAGTCCCTGGTTTTTGGAGCTTTGTCATGATATTTCCCCAGCATTTTTTAGTGGTTGCATAGTGATATCATAAAGCTGAAGGTTGTGAAGTACAAAGGCAGGAAAAAAATTATAGATGAAAACAGAGGCAATCCTTCACTTTCTCTTCAACAAGCTACTGTGTATTTTTACTAAAGCATTTATAGTACTAATGTTGCTGTTACACAACCAGAAGAGGCCTACTTCTATAGAAAATCCTTTGTCTCAAGCAACTGTATCAAAATGTCCCCTGGGATATGGATGTAATTGTGTTTGACTTCAGGTTAAAGAAAGCTTTTCCTTGGCAGTCAATTCTAGCTAATCCCTTGGGTAGCTGCTTTCATTGTATATGGCTGGTATACAAGGCCAAGGAACAATATGTGTACAATGGATATTATGTACCAGAGGGAAAGAGCAATGAAGAAGCTTGCCTCAGGGGTCAGCCCAACAGGGGCCTTTTATTCAGAATGCTGCCAAAGAGGGGAACCTTGACCAACCGGCTAAACAATTAAGGGAGACCCACAAAGGTTTGGAGATGACATTTTCCTTCTCTGCTTACACTTTGGGAGCCTTCTTGCTTCTGGGACTTTTCCCCAACCCCCCAACTAGATGATCTGGGAAGCTCAACATGTGAACCACCTCATCCCTGAAGAATGCTTAAAATACGAATCTTTTTATTGACCAAAGGAATAGAGAAGATAAGTATCGGAGAGAGCTCGGATAGGAATGATGCTGACAAGTGAATACGAGCCACCCCGAGACTCGTGTAGATTTAGGCGATCATAGAACGGCAGGGCTCCAACTGGAAACACTAAGAAGCTCCTTTCTTTGGCTCTTCTTTTTGGGGAGCTCTGACCAATGTGTAAATAGAAATCGTGAACTCTTGGACTTCATCTCCCAGAATACTTTTCCCTTCATCCACGTTGCGCCCTCACGTTTGGTATATAAATTGTGCATAACTCCGCCCTCTTCTCCAGCGTTTGTGAGAGAAGACTGTGGGAAGAAGAGTTCCCCACAATTTATTTACCCAACGAGAGGACACATTGTGAACAAAGGGAAAAGGATTCTGGGAGATGAAGTCCAAGAGTTCAAGATTTCTAATTACAAACCCTCAACAACTCTCAACCAATGGTACTAGTTGGGCTCCCAGATGCTATAATTTCCATTCTCTTTCCTATTTTGGAAAAAAAAAGGACATCCCTCTTGTACCCTCTCGTATCCCTCTCGTTCTTCATAATGCTTTGACTATTACCAACTGTGGTTTAGTACTCACATCTACCATTTTTTTCAATATTCTTCAATGTAGTTCATCTTGGTCTGATAACCTCAGGAAGGACAGTTAAGTAGTCAGATATAGATATTGATATAATTATATGTGTGTGTATGTGTGTGTGTGTGTGTGTGTATTTGAGGGAGAGAAAGAGAAAGAGAGAGTTTACATAGAAATAGATATAGATATATTTCTACTACTTATCTTGGGTATCAATTCTCTACTAACCACTTTTGTTCTGCTAATTCTACTCCAAAAATGTTTTAATTTAATAGAGGAAAGAAAAAGAAAGAGTTGAGTGGGTTTTTTTTCTCCTCTTTGTCCCATTCCGTCATTACCAAGCAAAATTCTTTTTCTTCTTTAATCATCTACTTTTATCCAACACTCAAATGGATCTGTGATCTTATCAGTTTGGATGTTCTTTCCACAATCCATCTGATACAACTCTTGTCCATGTTTTCTTGTGAGCTTGCTAAAGGAATTCCACACTTCCTACTGGAGGCCTTACTCATTTTTTGATGACATGGCAAAGATAGTAACACTTAGGCTGCTCATTTATCATTCTTCATCCTCACCACATAATCAATCCATTATTTCTTCCTACCATATTTCCCTAATGATATCCATTTTGAAGTTTGAAATCCTTTAAGGCATTTATAGAAGAAAAAAGAAGACAAGAAATTGCAGTTAAGTGGAAGGACTTGACTCACAAGTCTTGAGTTGGTCATCATACATTATTGCTGTGACTCTATACAATGTTGTCCTGGTTCTACTCACTTCACATTGCATCACTTCATCCAGGTCTTTTCAGGTTTTTTATGGTCATCCTGTTCATCATTTCTTATGGCACAATAGTGATTCATTCCAATTATTTACCACCACTTGATCAATCATTCCTAAATGACTGACATCCCTTCAGCTTCCTGTTCTTTTCCACCACCAAAAGAGTTGCTATAAATATTTTTAGTACATAAAGATACTTTACCATTATCTTTTTTTAAAAAAAGCAAATCCCTTCTATTATGTCTTAAAATCAGTACAAAATATTGATTCCAAGACAAGAGAGGAGTAAGGACTAGACAATTGGAGTTAAGTGACTTTCCCAGGGTAATACACCTAGATAGAGTCTGAGATCAAAGTTGAACCCATGATCTCCTATCTTTAGGATTGGCTCTCTATCCACTGAGCCATTCACCTGCCCCCTATACCATATCTTTAATCTCTTTGGGATACTGACTTAGTATTGGTCTTACTGGTTCAAATGGCTATGCATAATTTTATGGCCCTTTGAGCATAATTTCAAATTGTTCTTTTAAAGATACCAGACTTCTTCCTGAAATGAAGTTACATTTTGTACTAATAACATTTTTCAGGACCTATATGCTAGTGAGTCATGAAACATTCTCTGAAGGACTCTTTGAAGAACTAAAGTTCTGGTTCACCCAAAAAGCAATGGAGAGATACATAGGAGGCATAAGGAGGCTACAACACATCAGGAAAAATGGATCATGCGGGTCAAGTGGTATAAAAGCTACCATCAGAACCTCAAAAATCAAACTGGTTATGTTTCGATAGTACAGAACTGGTGGATATTTGTCATATTCCATTGGTATCCATGCTTTATTAAGACATCTAGCCCCCTGTGGAAGGGTCCTCAAGGAAGAATTTTTAAAAAGTCATGGGCAAAACTTACACCAAGTGGGAAGTCACATATGGGTGTGTACTCTTGAAAGGAGTATATACATACATAATATCATGGATCCATTAAAGTTTCAAAATAGTTTTCCTTTTGATTTTGAGCATTAATGTTCTTAACCCAATTCATATAGAAATGTACCATATCTTTTTGTATTTATCCATTATCTGTCCTTATTTCCATTCTCTTTTTCTATACATATTTTTAAATCCAAAGTAATCAATGAGTTTTCTAACTATATACACTGGTCTTCCGAAATCTCTCTCTCCTATAGTTATTAATAACCATTCAATCCATAAACATTCATTAAATATCTACTATGGGACAGGCACAGTGCTAAATGTCAGGGATACAAAGAAAGACAAAAGATGGTCTCTGCTCTCAAGGAGTTTCTTTTTTTTTTTAAACCCTTACCTTCTCTCTTGGAACCAATTGGTTCCAAGGCAGAAGAGTGGTAAGGCCTAGGCAATGGGGGTTAAGTGACTTACCCAGGGTCACACAGCTGGGAAGTGTCTGAGGCCAGATTTGAGCCTAGGACCTCCTGTCTCTAGGCCTGGTTCTCAGTCCTCTGAGCTGTCTTAAGGAGTTTCTAATCCAATGAGAGACACAATATACAAACAATGTACAAAAGATATGCAGAACAAATTGCAGATTATATCAGAGGAATGACACTAGAATGAAGGAGAATTAGGATTTTAATTGGGACTAAAAGGAGAATTAAGATTTTAATTGGGACTGAAAGGAAGTTGGGAAATATAAGAGGCATGAAAGAGGAATATCATCCCAAACTTGGAGGACAGCCAATGAAAATGCTCAGAGTAGAGAGATAGAGTATTTTATACAAAGAAAAGCAAGATCACTGGATCACAGACTATGTACGGGTAGATTGGAGAGGGCAATAAGTTGTAGGAAAATTGGTCAAATCAAACAGGGATTTTGGTACTCACCTAATTTTGTATATGCATATATACATATACAAATACATTTATATATACACATACATATATACATACATAAATACAGACAGACAGATAGATAGATAGATAGATAGATAGATAGATAGAAACAGAGATAGAGATAAAGAGATAGAGATCAAAATACACACATAAGCAATAAAAGCAACTGAGGGACTAATTGCATATAGAGGAGCAATAGGCTACTTGCAACAAAATCAGTTCCTTCCCTCTTACCTTCTCTCTCCCTGGGAGAAGAGCACAGAAACTGGATCATTCAGATCATTAATAGATGCTTGGCCAAGGATGTAGGAAGGGAAAAAGAAAGGTGTCAAGGAATTGTGGTGTGTGAGACACATCAACCCACTCTACAATCAGCTACTTGAGTGCTACTTACTTGTGTAGCTCCTGTTCTGCAATGTCTGAAGCATCAATTTGAGTCCTAATATATAGGTCTGCAGGATTAGAGCAATGGAAATCCTTAACAGGGGTCCTTCCTGTGATATGCATCCTGACCCCATACTTACTCTTTCAAGTCAATATGGAAATTCTTCCTGTCTCCTTCCCAGAACTTTTTCTTATAATCAAACATAAATCTTGAGAATTTATTCCATTTGCTATGGCTATTTCTAGAGTCTGATGTCGTTGTGGAAATATTCTTTGTGTGAATGGTAAAAAGAATGAAATTATGAATATGCTAAGTCAAGAAATTATTTTTTTGCTTGGGCCAAATGGTGGACTTTAGAGGATATCTTAATAAATGAACACAACTAGATCATGCTAGTATTGCAGGCTTGTGATCTATTTCCAAAAATACTAAGGTATCTCCTCTTTCTTTCTAATTAATGTTTATATCCCAGTGGAAATATTGTTTTAGTTCTACTTCCAATGGTCTTCACCCAGATGCTTTCCACCATTTTTATCCACTCTACTTCCTAAATTTCCTTAAGTGTATATACTTAACAATTCAATTGAAAAAGCATTTAATTACCCACATTTATGTGGCTGATTTTGTCACTATACTATAGCACTTCTTTGCAATATCACCCAAATTAAATCTTGTGTTCTTCCATATTTATTTTACATACTTAGCTATATATTATGCCATCATTTCTCTTAGTCAGAATTGTTTCCTGAAGAAATGTTTTGTGTAATAAAGTTATCACTTTAGGTGAAAAGAAGAATCAAGGCTATGTTGAAAGAAAAAGGGAACCATGAATATTTAGCAGGTCTGAACAAAAAAAAAGTGCAATTGTTTTTTTTAATCTTTTCAATTGTATTGGTGTTTTGATTTTATATTAAAAATATATTCAGTTTGCCTCCATTCCATGAGAGTTCTTTTCTTAGTAAAACAATTAAAAATAAGAATATAGTGACCTTACCTGAAGGGCACGCAATATTCCATATCTCTTGTACCTCTCCCCAAATTTTCTACTTTTAAAACTCATTTTTGATTAGGAGAAATTTATTTTCTCTCACTCCAACCTCTCCATTGGAAAAAAATTAAATCCCTTTTAAAAATTAAAACAAATTTTCTCATTAAATATATATATATATACACCTATGCATCATATTCTATACTCTTAAATCTATAAATTCTGTCTGAAAATTGATAGAATTTTTCATTATTAGTCATCTAGAATTGTGGATGGTTGTTGTATTGATCATAGTTCTTAAAGATTTAAAAATTATTTTTTCAGTATTGTTTTTATTTTAAAATTTCATTCACCGAAAGTTATAAAAAAAAGAGTCTTGAAAATTGTTCATTTTTGCAATATTGGCCTCAAGATTATAAGTTATTTTCCTAGTTCTGATCACTTCACTCTGTATCAATTCATATATTTCTTCCAGGTCTCTCTGAATTTATCTATTTCCTCAGTTCTAAGAGCAGGATAGTATTCTATCACATTAATATGCCACAATTTGCTTAGCAGTTCTTGAACAACGAGCATTCCTTTATTTTCTTAATTATTTTTGCCAACACAAAAGGGACTTCTACAAATGTTTTTGTTTATATGGAACCTTTTCCTATTTCTTTGATCTCTTTTGGCAATAGTCATAGCAGTTGCATATTTGGGTCAAAAGGGAAATACTGTTAACTTTTGGGAGTGTAATTACACATTGTTTTGCAGAATTGTTATTCCCATTCATAAGTCCATCAACACTGAATGCCTCAATATGCCTATTACCCTCCAACATTTATCATTTCCACTTGTATTATCTTTGCTACTCTGATAGAATCTCAGAATTACTTCAATTTCCATTTTTCTAATTCACTGTGATTAAATTTTCCTTTTCTACAGAAATACTGGTCTTTGTCAAGGCACTCATATGGTACCTCTTCCATAAAGCTTTCTCTGATTTTCCAATTAAAAGTGTTCCCTCCCTCCCTAAATGTCCTTTAAGCATTTTGTGGAATTTTCCTTTTCTCTTTATTTTTGGTACTTAGTTGTATTTACATAACCCCCCATTAAGATTATGAGCTACTTAAGAGCAACGACAAGGCTGTTTTTCATCTTTATCTCCCCTGTGTCTAGCACAGAGCCTTTCACACAGTTGATGTTTTAAAATCTTTCACTGAATTTGTTGCTGAATTAATTGAAGTCCATTTTAAGAAAACATTAGTGTATTAATAACTTCATTCCAAGAATCAGTCCTTCTTGAATACTCTGACACTGCTGTCTTTGGGATTTCTCCTGTACATTTTATACTGTATTTCTTTTCCTCTCCTCACAAATTGTGAGGTTTTTTTAAATAGGGGGAAAAAGAAAATAATTCCAGATTCTATGGCAATGCTAACGAATAGAAGCTGAATCTGTAAGCTTACAATCTGCTTATTAATATCCCTGTCATGGCTCTTGTTGGGAAAGAGGTTTAGTGTCACTGTCCTCAATCAGTGTCCTTTCATTCACTTTCATTAAGAGCCATGTTTTCCTGACAAAGGATAACAAATGGACATCGTTGGTCCCTAATGTGCTTTTTGACTACCGAGCCTGAGCCATTTCTCTGGTAAGCAATTGAAATTATTTGTCATTTTAATATGACTTGGCAAGGAGGCCCCCAAAACATATGACTATGATTCATCAATATGTATATTTTGTACTTAAATTAATATTAGAATATCATTATTATTGCTCTAACACTGAATGAGGTAGAAAAAAATTACAGCATATAAAAATGCATTAAACTCTGTTCTGTTCCTTTCTATAGCAAGACTAAACATCATTGGAATGCTTGTACCATTTGTAGGCTAACAGCTGCAATTTATTATTGTTATTATTATTTGTAGGATACTTTTTTCTCTGAACTAATAGGAAATATATTTAAATGTTTCTATTATTAATTGGAAATAATAGGACTACATATCAAAACTATCACCAAATCGATTACAAAATACCTATTTATCCTTTTATATCTTAGAAAATTTTGGCATCTAAATTTTCCATCATTTAAGCATTTTCATAGGTCACCCTCATATGCTGGTAGGAATGTATTTTTTAAAATGAGGTATTACAATGGAAAGGGGGGTTGAAGAATGACATCCAAGAAAAAAAGTAGGTGGAAAAAATAGGTAGACTAATTATATGGTAAGATTGAAGACAGCTGGTGTGCTTCACTGATATCCTTCTAATATCAAGATAAAGTAAGGAAGACCCCAGGAATATGTGGTAGCAAACTCATGGGAGAATATGAATGAAAGCTGTACAGGATGGATATGTTGTGGTACACAATATGGGAGGGAATACTCCCATTGATGAGGACACAAACTATTTGTGTATTTGAGTACTTTGATGGCAATTGATTCATGCCTTTTCATCCTGTGTGACTTTGGTTTATATTCTTTTATAAATCCACCATGAGTGAGGAGGCCAGCTCAATGATCTAGGATTCAATCTTTAGGTTTCTACCCATTACACAAGTGCCAATCTAGCAAAAAGTCTGTCCATTTAGTTATCCCTTACTCTCAATAAATGATTAGCCTATATCCTTTCTAGAAAGACCCTTAAGAGCAAGAACTGTTCAATTTTTGCCTTTATTTCTCCAATGGCAAGCATACAGTAACTGCATAGTAAATGTTTGTTTAATTTATTTATTAAATGCATACCTCTGGCAATATCTTTTATGACATTTCTTTATGTTTAGCCTGTTGTTGGCTATAGTCTCTTTACTCACATTATGCTATTGTTCAGTCGTTTCAGTTTGGTCTGACGCTTCATGACCTCATTTGGGATTTTCTTGGCAAAGAAACTTGAGTGGTTTGCCATTTCCTTCTCCAACTAATTTAGAGATGAGGAAACTGAAGCAAACAGAATGGAATGACTTTCCTGGAATCATGTAACTAGTAAGTGTCTGAGGCCAGATTTGAACTCAGAACAAATGATGAGTCTTTCTGAATCAACAGCATTCTGTTCACTATACCACATAGCATGTATCACAATATGCATCTCTCCATTTGCCTTTGTTTAGAATGGCTTCTTTTACCGAGGGCAAGCGGCGAGTATTCATTCTGAAGCAATTGGAGAATTTCCATCAGACCAAACTGTTCCAAAAAGGGCAGGATGCACTACTTTTTCAATCAAAGGATCCTTTCAGAGAAAGCTAGAGAGCCAGACTGAATCCCCCTGATAGTCCTGTTAGGACCTAGGAAACACTTAAAAAATATAACTTTCCAGTTTACATGAGCAGCAAAATGGCAGAGTATACATTTTCTCTTATCCCTACAACCTCTCAAACCTCTCCAAAACAGAAATATGCAGCAAAGTTAAAGCACTTTTATCTGTTTCCATGTTCTAAAACACACAGAATCCAAAAGAAGGGGGAAAAACTCATATTCAGGAACTGACACACATTGATTCTGAGTTCATGGAGCATTTCTTCCCAACCTCCCAGATCACTGGCAACAAAGCTACACTGGCTGACCCAAAGACAGGGGACAGTCTTACATACAAACCAGCCCTGCACCCCAGGCCTTCCTCCCTCTTTCTAGTGCTACAGAGATGCTGGCTCCAGGTTGCAGAAATATGCTCAGGTCCCAAAAGACAGCTTGGCCATTGCCCTTCAGTAGCAAAATCCTATTGGGGACTGAAAACCTGTAGCACCAGTGTGACAAACCTCCAAACTTCGAGGGCTAGGGAAAACAGGCTCTGAATTTGATATTAGGCCAGAGAATTGATGAACAGAGGGAATGGGACAAGGGACCAGAATAGGACATCATGCTTGTGAGTATGTTTCACTCCATCGAATCAAAGGAAAAGAACACAGTACTCAGCTAGGGCCACTTCTGACCAGCCAAAAGTCAGTTGGAGTAGAGAACTAGGGTGATAAACCATGAATTGCCCAGTGAGAGAGGAAGCTGAGATGCTTTGAGATACAGCCTTCAAGAAAACTACAATGGGGTGGGGGGGTGGAGGCAGCTGGGTGGCTCAGTAGATTGAGAGCCAGGCCTAGAGACAGGAGATCCTATGTTCAAATCTGGCCTCAGACACTTCTTAGCTGTGTGAGCCTGGACAAGTCACTTAACCCCATTGCCTAGCCTTTATTGTTCTTCTGCCTTAGGACCAATACATAGTATTGATTCTAAGATGTAAGATAAGGGTTTAAAAAAACAAAGAAAACCATAATGGGGGTGGGAGGGGACTCAGGAAGTGAGTATATAAGGAATATAAGGGGGAGGGGGAGACCAAAAGTACCTAAGATTTCAGAAATAAGAAAGTTCCAAGATATTGAGCATGAACAGATAAATCAATAGGAAAAATAGTAACTCAAAAGGAAATATGGCCTCTAGATCTAGTAAAAGAGTTCAAGCATCTATAAAAAACACTGCAAAATAAACGAAAATAATCCAACACTTGAAATATAGAATCCTGTAGAGTGTGAGGAGGATATAGAACCACAGAAAGTTGTTCCTGAATTGTTTAACTAGAAATGGGAATTATAAGAGCAGAATTCATGTACTCCACAGCAAAAATAATGATCAGTATAGAAAAACTTGAGTCTCACCAAAGAAACAAAAGGGAAAATAATAAATTGAGAATGCAAATAAATAGAAATAAAAACAGCCTTGAAGAAGAGGAGAAAAAAAGATGTAAAAAGAAAATATGCTCTCTATAGATACAAAACAGGTCAGTATCAAAGACAGGGTATATAGAGATGACCTAAGGACCTCGGAAGAACATGAAAAAGAAAAACTTAACTTCATAATGAAGTGGAAATAGAATATACCTGCCCACAACTTCTGAACATAGAAAATGAAATTTTCTTACTAAATACTAAAATACTAAAACACAAGACTTCCATACCCACTAGAAAAAAGAGGAGAGAATTATAAAAAAAAATGTTTTCTAAAGATCAATAGAGCAGAGGTTGATGTGTCCTTCAAATCTGAGCTTAACCATTAAGGACAAAAGATGAACATTCAGTAATAAAGAAGAGTTTGAAACATGTTTAGAGAGAAAGCCAGAACTGAAGACATTATATGCTTCTCGAATACCCCAAACAACAGAAATACAAGAGTGAAAAAATGCAGCAATCAAGGACAGCAATAATAAAAGTGATAACAGTAAGACTTCTAAGAACCTTCTTTCTAAATATACACAAGGAGACAAAGGTGAAGGCAGAAATCTGATAGAGGGAACAGTGGAGAAGTAGACAGAATCTGGTGACACTGTCTACAGGTGAATGCTGCCTTTGTGGGATTATATTACAGTATAGAAGGTCATAAAGGACGAGAGGGAACAGTGGGGTAGAAAGGATGATGGTCTAGGGTCAAAACAAGGACTAGCAATGAGGGGAAAGTGACCTCTGTCATCTCAGAAAGAAAAAAATGAGTAGGATAGAGGAAAGATTGAAAAGAGGCAGAAAGGAAGCAAAACTTACCTATGAATAATGGGAGATGAAGACCTTATACTGGATGAGGTCTAAGGGATTTAGTGCTCAAAAAGCCTACTTCTCCTGGGCATGTTGGAATTGAAAGTCCTAGGAGCAACTGACACCTAAAGGAGTGGAGAGCATGGACCTTTTAGGCAAATGTAGAATAAAAAGAAGGAAAATATAGATCATGATGAAATGGAACAAAGTCCCTTTTAACATCTGCAGGAATTAACATTTTTCTGAGAGTGAGGCACAATGGGAAAGGGGGAATCCATGCAGCAAACCCTCCTAGGTAATGGCAGAAAGTGTCTAGAGAAGAAAACCTTGAATGAATATGTTGGAAGCTTTGATTGCATGAAGAATACAGATTTAAAAAGAGAGACTAAGTAATTTTAAGGGTTTTGAACCAGAGAATGAAGATCTAGAGTAAACGGGGTAGGAGGAAGGGAGGAAAGATCTATTATGAAGAGAATGAGAGAAATATTTTTTGAAAGGCATACAAAAAATGAAACTTAAAAAAACAACAAACTCGATTAGTTGAAAAACAGGAGAGAAAGGGGGCAGAGTATTTGACTGAGAGGGAAAAAAGGGAGAATAAATATGCAATGAGATATAAACAAAAGAGAGGGGCTAAGAAACAAATCTCTAAAGGAAAAGAGGGAAACAAATTAGAAGAGAAGAGAGTGAGGGATAAGGGAAAGAAAGCCAGTGGGCACAGGACCACCTTAAAAAAAAAGATTAAGATAAAATAACTCATGGACCATAATACTGTGTTTACAGCAGGAGGCAAAAACCATTAGCTTAAAAAAATTTTAGAGACAAATGAAGGAAAATATATACCTAATGCATAACTGCATTAATGGATTAAACAATTCAGTAAAATGACAAACAGTAACAGAATAGATAAGAAAACAAAATCTTAAAATCTGTTGCTTATAAGACACAAACTGTATACATAAGGGGTAGAAATTTACTATGCATTGTGTGAATCCAAAAACGGCAATTTTTCAAGGATTATGTTAATCTACTCATCAGTTTCATTTCATCTAATTTACTTATTTTCCCTATACATAAAGTAATTGTTGGGATGGGATGATCATAACCTTCATCATAAATATAGTCTTGCATCCCAAAACCTTCAATGGTAGAGGACCCTGAATAGAAGTATCACTATACTCTATGGAGGTATCTCCGTGCTCTCTGAATCTCTGAAACTAAAACTCTAAACAGGAAAGGTCTTGTTTCTGGTGTTGTCCATCCTCCTATTTGAATTGTCTTGTTAAGTTACAATGTGACTCAAAAGAATGAGACATTGTCACTTGAAATTTTTCTTTTTTTGTCTTTGTACAACTATGTGTAGGCAATCTCTTTTACTTTGAATCCTCTGAAGAAATCATTCTTCAGTCTTCAGCTCATCAAAGAGTGCAACTAACTTACCTATAGGCAATAAGTTGTTGTGGTAAATGATCTTTACTGGGCCACTGCCAGTCTTCTATGCCATCTTTCAAATATGCAAGTTGTCTAATCTCTCCATAACCAAATACAAAAGAGCTTGCCACAGATTTATTCAGTTGTGTACCCTATAAACATGAAGATAAAAAATACAACTAAATGGAAGGATGATTCATAGGTTCTCCTTAATAAAAGACAAAAAGAAACGTAATTCCATGGGACATTTGATTATTTAATATCAGAGTACTTATAACAAATATTGCCCCAAAAGTACTACAAAATAATTGTAATTACGCTAATATCTGTGGCAGAGGACAAAGAAGGAATTCAATTAATAACTTAATAACAGTCTCTAATTTAAGGTAATTTATACTTTGACACTCAGTGAAGTCAAAACAAAGGTAGATACTGGTAAATACATTAATATATATATATATATATATATATATGGTTCAAGAGAAACATATGAAAGACCAAAGACTTTAAAAATTAAACAGATTCTTTATATGCATTATGAACACTTTCTTCAGAAAAAGAATCAGGTGACACTGGATATGGCAAACACCATATAATACACCACACACACACATACATTTAACAGTGATAATATTTTAATAGGTAAGAAAAAACTTATTTTTGATGTTAGTCATTCCTTTATAATCAGGCCACCAACTTGTTAAAGATAAAAATTAATGCAATGCTAAAAGAAAGAATAAAGTGAGAAAAAATATAACAAGACATTAAAATAACTCATTCCAGACCTATATTTATAAGTTATTGATAATGGAAAATTGAAAACATAGGAAAGCACATCAAAATAAAAATTTCATCACAAAGTTTAAACAACTTATGTTAATCAGTTATCATAACAAGGAACCAACAAGACCTTAGTAAAGAAGATTCAAGGATAAGAGGAGTAGTGAACTATTATAGTCTAGAATATAGATTCACAGAACCACCTCACATCTAGCAGATTGGCCAATATAGCAGCAAGGGAAAGTGATAAATGTTGGAGGAGATGTGGCAAAATTGGGACCTTAATGCATTGCTGGTGGAGTTGTGAATTGATCCAGCTATTCTGGAAAGTAATTTGGAACTATGCCCAAAGGGCTTTAAAAGACTGTCTGCCCTTTGATCAAGCCATACCACTGCCGGGTTCTTATATAACAAAATTATTTATAAAGTGCTCTTTGTGGTGGCAAAAAATTGAAAAATGAGGGGATGTCCATTGATTAGGGAATGGCTGAACAAATTGTTTTACCTAATAGTGATGGAATATTATTGTGCTGAAAGGAATAATGAACTGGAGGAATTCCATGTGAACTGGAATGACCTCCAGGAATTGATGCAGAGCAAAAGGAGCAAAACCAGGAGAATATTGTACACAGAGACTGATACAGTATGGCACAATCGAACATAATGGACTTCTCTACTAATAGCAATGCAATGACCCAGGACAATCCAGAGGAACTTATGAGGAAGAATGCTGTCCACATCCAGAGAAAGAACTTTGGGAGTAGAAACACAAAAGAAAAACAACTTCTTGATAACATGTTTTGATGGGGATATGATTGGGATTTGGGCTTTAAAAAATCATTTTATTGCAAATAAGAATAATATGGAAATAGATTTTGAACAATGATACATATATGACAGTGGAATTGCTTGTCAGCTCCAGGAGGGGTAAAAGAAGAGGGGTGGGAAAAATCATGAATCATGGAATCATGGAAAAATATACTTAATTAATTAATTAATTGGGAAAAACCAATCATATCAACAATAGTAAAAATCAGAGAATGAAAAAATTATTTTATGTTTTTTTAATTTTAACATTATTTTTTTAAAATTTCACTTTCCAAATCTCTCCCTCCAACCCCTTGCCCACATATTAAATATAGTATTACTTATACCTATAAAGTCATGGAAAAGATATTTCCATATTATCCATGTTGTAAAAAAAAAAGCAAGAAAAATAAAGTAAGCGGGGGGGAAGCTATGCTTTAATCTACACTAAGAGTCCATTAAAATTTTTGAAGAAAACTAGGTGAGTCAAATAAGTAAAGTCATACAAAGGTTGGCTGAGGATAAAACAGGCAAGCAAAAAGAGAGAGAAAAAAGATGGAAAAGATCTATAAAAATTTTCACAACAAAATCTTTTTTCCATTACAGAATGTATCACAATTCCCAATGTGCTTCTGCAGGTAACTGAAATGTTATTGAATAAAGTAGAAAAGCAAGATTTACTAGTCTAAAAATACAGAGAGAAAGTTTGGGCTGGAAATATTACCATTCTGAGGACAATGAAAGATTTATTCTCGAAATATCTGAATGAGGGGGAAGATTCATGAATGGCAATAATAACACTGGTTGATAGCTACCAGTAAATAGGGGAAAATGTATGCTTAGAAATAGTGTTTCCTAATGTCATGAAGAAGATCCAATACATAATCTCAGTTCAAGGGAGACTCCTTTCCTCCCAATGTTTCATTTTGCAGGCGATAGTCTGTAGATTATATCAAGTGTTAGAATAGTGCAGTGGCTACTAAAGGGACCCATAATGAATGACTCTACAGATATTTTCCCTATCACCACAGGGAAAGCTAAATGGATGAAGAAGGCCTATTGTTCAGATTAGGATTCAGTTAAATAGACAATCTATAAGCCCTCATTCATTAGTATATTTATCCTGGATAGACAATGAAAATGGACAATCATCAGGGCCCAGAATTAGACAGAAAAGAAAAGGGTGCTGAATTACCTTTGGAAAACCACAAAGATCATTTTATAACTCTAAATTTACCAATCATCAAAGAGCTCATCTTTTCAAGGGCAAATATGTTCCAGTGATATTGCACAGTAGCGAGACATGTAATGCTATAGTTGTAAAAAATCAAATTTGATTAAATTAAGTCAAATTCCACTCAAAGGGAGATAGAGCAAAGCATTTTTTGTGTAAACAAGACATCATACATTAAAAACAAGGGATTTTTTTACCATTATTCTACATGATTTTTTTATTTCTTCTCATTTTTTTACTAATGCTATTTTTTATTTCATTGTGATTATTTTCCACTTTTTCTTAAAAATATCCTAATTTTGTTGCTTATGGTATTGTGAATGTTTCAGTAAACTTTTTTGACTTTCCTCTTCATCTTTAATCCATATTTATTTTTTGTTTTTCATTATGTTTGATTATTTTTAAAAAGATTTTTGATAATTTTGTTTCACTGTTTTATGACTGATTTTAAAGAGATAGGTTGCCTTAGAATTTCTCTACCATTTTCAAAGACATTCTCTAAACCATTTTTTTCTTTAAAAGAATTTATTTAATTCCTTGTCCATAAAGAAGAAGTATTACGTGGTTATGTCTGAAGAATTCAAGAAGATTTAGTAAATGATATTAATAGAATGACAGCTAAGATATATCTGGGTACTCATTTACAATTTATTGAACTCCATTAAAATAGTACCTGCAAGAATCAAAACCCACAAATCCTTTTAAAAGTCATATTTTAATTAGGACATTTATATTTCAATTTTTTCTATAATTGCCTCATCTACAGAGCCTATAATTCTAGAACTTAAGGACATAGAAAATATTCACAAACTGAAGAGAACTTCTAGAAGAATGACAGCTTACGATGAAGAACCTAGATTTATGACAGAAAATGGAAGGAACTGAATATATACAGATGATCTTTGCAAATAATGGATAGAATGAAAGACATTAATTACTCATGAGTATTTAAAGAGTATGCAAAGCAAAAAAGGGGGGAATTGATGAGACCAAAAGGATGGCATTTTTAGAATGAATTGCTCCCAAATGCCAAAAATATAGCAATAAAATTTCCATAAAGCATATTATTACTTATAGGGAAGCTAAGGAAGGCCTGTCTTTTTCATTTAAAACAATGTTTAAGCAATATCAGATCTTAAACTATACTATAAAGCAGTAATCATCAGAACAATCTGGTACTGGCTAAGAAATAGAATAATGGATCAATGGAATAGATTGAAGATAAATGACCTCAGCAATCTAGTGTTTGATGAACTCAAAGATCCCAGCTTTGGGGATAAGAACGAAAATTACACCCACATGAACTGATGAAGAGTGAAATAAGCAGAACCAGGAAAACACTGTACACAGTCACAGCTGTATTATGGAATGATTAAATGTGATAAACTTTGCTACTAATAGCAATGCAATGTTCCAGAACAATTCTGAGGGACTTATGAAGAGGAATGCTATGCACCTCCACAGAAAGAACTGTTGGAATAAGGATGCAGATGAAAGCATGATTTATCACTTGTTTATTTGGGTATATGTTTGGGGGTTTTGGTTTTATAAGATTAATTCACTTACAAAAATGAGTAATATTGAAATATGTTTCGCATGATAATACATGTATAACACAGATTGAATTGCTTGCCAGCTCCAGGCAGGGGGCAGGAAGAAGAGAGGAAGACAATTTGGATCACATAACTTCGGAAAACTTATGTGGAAATTTGTTACTAAAAGTAAAAAAAAGGAAAAAAGAAAAAGAAGAAAAAATGTCTAAAGAAAGTCAAAACAATTTTAAAATTATGGTACATTGTCAGGGTTAAAGATGGTGGGAAAAAGCAAGTTTTCTCTAACCTTTAATTTTGTATCTCCTCTTTGATGAACTTTGTGTTGCTGGCAGAGTATACAAATATGCTTCATTTATCATCTCTCTGTGAAAGTGTTGTTGGGAAAACTAGGTTTTTGAGAATTTTTCCTTAAATGCTCACACAACATTTCTTTTTTTTTTTTAGATTTAAATATTTTATATTTTTAGAAAAATTTTCTACGGTTACATGATTCTTGCTTTTACTTTCCCTTTCACCTCTCCCCCCCCCCCCCATCCAACACACATTTCTAAGTACTTTTCAGTGCTGGGTTTTTTATTGTTGCTGTTGTTTTTGTTATTTATTACAATAGTTAGACTTATTTAAATTTTGGTTTGGATTTCTGGTTATTTTTCTTATCAAAGATGATAATATCTATGAAGGTCAAGGGAGTGGCAATATAGAAGCAGAAGCTGCCGCATGAAAAATCCAAAGTAGAATCTGATATAGTGACAACCTCTCTTCCCTGACTTGCCAAAACAGTCAGTCCTTGACCTTGACAATCTCTTGGGAAATACAGAAAATTCAGTTTTTAGCCTTTCATAAGCAAGGGCAAAAGCTAATTGAACTCAATTGTGACAGGAAACATTTTCTTACTCACAACCCTGTTTGATAACAACACAAAGCCCATCTCTTCCCATATTTCAGCCCAGAAAGAATCTTTCCTCTTTCCAGTTCATCCCTAAATCATAAGGTATTAGTCCTTTCTCTTGGGAAGTTTCCACATTGCAATGGCTTAGAAAAACATTTCTCCCTTTAATAATCTTATCTTTCTAGTTCCTTATTGGAATGCTGTCTCTGTCAACTTAGCTCTCTCCCATATCACTATCCTTGTTAAACCAGTGATTGTTGTTCCATTAACCTACATAAATGGCCATGGATTTAGAATTCTCCTTTTTAGAGTGGAAGGTAAATGGGACCAGATTCTCTTTGGGGAAAAAAACACATCTAGGAAATTTTACAATATTTTTAATGATTCTAGGCTGTTTGTCACAATCATAGTCCATTATTTTAGTACTAATATTGACATATGTCTGTAAGTCATGATAGCCACAATGAAAAAATCAAAATCTAAAGCTTTGACAAGGGCTATGAAAGATACAAACCAATAATAATTTTCATTTTGTAATTAGTATCTTTCAGATCTTTCACATCAGTTTATTTACAGTTTAATTTGGGGATTTTGATTTTGTATGAGTGTAC
This sequence comes from Gracilinanus agilis, assembly GCF_016433145.1. Classification (NCBI taxonomy): domain Eukaryota; kingdom Metazoa; phylum Chordata; class Mammalia; order Didelphimorphia; family Didelphidae; genus Gracilinanus; species Gracilinanus agilis. The sequence goes on along the minus strand of NC_058134.1, from coordinate 56,269,323 downwards.
TCTATTAACAATGACCACTTTGGAAGGATACAATGACTATTAACAATGACCAGTTTCACATGATAATATCTATATCTATATCTATATCTATATCTATATCTATATCTATATCTATATATCTATATACATATATATATATATATCCCAGATCAAATTGCTTAATATCTCCCAAGTGGGGGAAGGGAAGGGAAAGAGAAAGGATAGTTTGTATCTGATAGTTTTGGAAAATAAAAATCATTATTATATGTAATTAGAAAAATAAAATATCTTTGAATATAGATAGATAGATAGATAGATAGATAGATAGATAGATAGAAAGATAGATAGATAGATGACACCATAAAGTTTCTAGAACATCAAGTAACTCTTATATGGAGAATTGACAAGAATATATAGATAAGAATCTCATACAAGGAGAGACATGATTATGAGTTGTTCTGATGAAGGGAGGAGCCTGGGTTTTTTTTAAATCATAGCACAAGGGACATTTAAAACCATATTTCTGAGTGTATGAAATTCTCAATATCTTTCATGCTACAGAAATAATGATCTAGACATTTATGTCAAAGGGACAGATACTAGACAGTTCACTAGTGTGAACTCCTGAATGAAGGAATTCCCTCTACCAAATTCAGTCAACAACCTTCTCCTCTAACAGTCTTAGACATTTGGGGATTTTTAATCATTTTTGCACATGTATCAGAGATCCCTTTAGAAGTTTACTGAAGTTTATGGACTCATTCTTGGAATCATGTTTGTTTTAAATTGTAATAGGCAAATTCTCCAGGCTTCCCTGATAAGCCTGGTGCCTAACTTAATCTATAAATTTGACTATTACAAAATTCACAATTTAAAAAATACTAAATTTCTATTAGAAGTTAATAAATATAAATTTATAATTTTTCCCACCCGAGTTCACTGATTCCTTAATATTTGCCAACAAACATCCCTTCAAGATCCATTGACCAATGTAATGCAGGGTTGCAGCAAAAGCTCCTGCTTTTGCAAACCAACTGTAGCAGCCCTGACAGTTGGAAGGGAGAGAATGTTGACCCTGGTCTCACGGCAAAAAACATTGGAGCCTGGGAATATAAATGTTCCTGCAGAACCAACTGAGAGGCCTTTTGCTTTTGGGGCTTTGGGGGCTTTGCCTGATTTCCCTTGACCTCTCTTTGACATCCTGCTTTTCCCTGGATTTACCCAGTGGGCCCTGGGAGGAAGGTATTTTTGGTGGGTGGAAATCGTGGGAACTAACTTCTATAGGCAGGCAGGGACAACCTAAACCAAGCCATCACCTCATCTAGTAATCTGCTGAACTTTAGCAAAAATAGACTATATAAACAGATGGAGAGGAAGGACTGACACTCTCTTCCTGGACAGCTGTGCCCTCTCTCCCTACTCACTAGCTTATCTCAGCTAGTGCTTGAGCCACTTGGAGATACTTGAGTTGGGGAAGCACAAAAGCGGTTTTTAGTTAGGTGCAAGCAGGTGGTCTTGTGCTCTCTGTCTCTCTGTCTCTCTCTCTGTCTCTCTCTGTCTCTGTCTCTCTCTGTCTCTCTCTGTCTCTGTCTCTCTGTCTCTGTCTCTCTCTCTGTGTCTCTCTCTGTGTCTCTCTCTGTCTCTCTCTGTCTCTCTCTGTCTCTCTGTCTGTCTGTCTGTCTCTGTCTGTCTCTGTCTCTCTCTGTCTCTCTCTTTCTCTCTCTTTCTCTGTCTCTCTGTCTCTCTCTCTCTGTCTCTCTCTCTGTCTCTCTCTCTTTCTTTCTCTCTGTCTCTCTTTTACTAAAAAAAACTATAAATTAACATAAAGGGAATTAATAGAGGTAAAATATGAAGGAAGGTGACCTAGCTACACTGAATCTTAAACTGTATTATAAAGTAGCAACCATTAAAACAATCTGGTATTGGCTAAGAAATAGAGTAGAAATGGAATAGATTACGCACTCAACACACAGTAGTAAATGACCTAATATTTGACAAACCCAAAGATCCAAGCTTCTAGAAGAAAAGCCTCACTATTTGACAAAACCTTTTGGGAAAACCAGAAAATAGTACGACAGAGTGTGGGCATAGACAAGCGTTGGCAAAGGTTTTCAAACTCGCATGCCCAAACTATAACTTCAAGCTGCCTGTGAGCCCCCTGCATAATCCCAGAAAGAAGAGTGAGGAAGTGCTCACTTTGGGTGACTACACAGAGATGTGGGGCATGCAAAAAATGTCCTCAGGTTCTGGGAAGAGGGGGAATGAGGCAACTCCCTCCATTGCAGCTAGCCACATGTGCCAATACTTCACCAACACTGGCAAAGAGCAACATCTCATGCCATATACCAAGGAAAGGTCAAAATGGATTCAAGATTTAGAAATAAAGGATGATACTATAAACAAATCAGGGAAGCACAAAATAATGTAACTGTCAGAACTATGAATAAAGTAAGAATTTATGACCAAAGACATAAAGCACAATATAATATATAAAATAGATAATGGACTACATTAAATTGAAAAGGTTTTGCATAAACAAAACCAATGATGCCAAGATTAGAAAAGAAACAACAAAATGAGAGAGGAGAAAATTTATAGCAAATGTCTCTGACAAAGGTCACATTTCTCAAATAAAGATCTGAGTCAAATTTGTAAGAATATGTCATTCCTCAATTGATAAATGGTCAAAAGATATGAAGTCAGTTCTCAGATGAAGAAATTAAAACTACATTTTTTATATAAGAAATGCTCAAAATTACCATTAATTAGAGAAATGCAATTTAAAAAACCACTGAGGTTCTTTTAATTCCACTTTTACTCCACTACATTCATGTTCCAATTTTTATACACCTCTCCTATATTTGTTGTTTTCCTCTTCTGTCATATTAGTCAATATTATAGGTATGAGGTGGTATCTCAGAGTTGTTTTAATTTGCATTTCTCTAATCATTCGTGATTTAGAAAATTTTCATATAACTATAAATATCTCTGATATTTTCTTCTGAAAACTACATGTTTATATTCTTTGACCATTTATCAATTGGGGAATGACTTATATTCTTAAAATTTTAACATATTTCTATACATATTTGAGAAATAAGGCCTTTATTAGAGAAACTTGCTATGTGTACAGTTTTCTCCAGTTTCCTTCTTTCCTTCTAATATTAACTACATTTGTTTTGTTTGTGCAAAATCCTTTTAATTTAATGTAATCAAAATTATCCATTTTATATTTCATATACTATATCCCATGTTTGATTACAAATTCTTTCCTTATTCATAGATCTGAGAGATAAAGTATTCCATGCTCCCTTAATTTACTTATGATGTCACTATACCTAAATCTTGTGCCCATTTTAACCTTATCTTGATAAACAATGTGGGATGTTGGTTTTTACCTAGTTTCTGCCAAACTGCGCTCTCATTTTCCCAGCAATTTTTGTCAAATACTGATTTCTTGTCCCAAAAGCTTGGATCTCTGAATTTACCAAACACTAAATTACTATGCTAATTTATTATTGGCTATTGTGTCCTTCTTCTATTCCACTAATCCACCACTCTTTTTAACCATTACTAGATTGTTTTCATTATTATCATTTTGTAATATATTTATTTTTTTCATTGATTCCCTTGATATTCTTGGCTTTGTTCTTCCAGATTAATTTTGTTTTTTGGTAGTTTGATTGATATGGCATTTAACGATTATGTTAACTTTGGTAGAATTTTAATTTTCATTATATTGGCTCAGCCTTTCCATGAGCAATTAATGTTTCTCTAATTGTTTGACTCCCAATTCATTTGTGAAAAAAAAAGTCTTGAAATTATGTTTATATAGTTCTAGGGTTTGTCTTAGCAGTAGTCTCCCAAGTATTTTATATGGTCTACAGTTATTTTTAAATGGAACTTCTACTTCTGTCTCTTTCTGCTGGACTTTTTTTGGTAATATATAGAAATCCTGATGATGTGTGTGGGTTTTTTTATAGCCTATAATTTGATGAAGTTGTTAATTATTTCAACTAATTTTGATTCTTTAAACATTTATATCATCTGCAAAAATTATTGGTTTTGTTTCCTTATTACATATCACAATACCTTTAATTTCTTTTTATTTTATTGCTATAACTAGCATTCCTAGTATAATATCAAATAATATGGAATAATAGAAATCCTTGATTTGTTTCTGATCTCATTATGAATACTTCTAACTTTTCTCCATTACAGATAATGCTTACTTTTGATTTTAGATAAATATTACTTATTTTAAGGGCATATCCATTTATTCTTATTATATAAATAGAATCTGTTCCCTGGACTGTAAAACGCAGAAACCCACTTTCATTCTCACATTACGTCCTTATGTTTTGGAGATAAAGTTTGTGCGTAACCCTGCTCCTCTCTTGCTTTTCCCCTGATTGAGGTTTGTGGAGGGGGGTGAGATGAGAGGCAGGAGAATTTTATTCAGGTTTTATTTCTATTTATTTTTTTCTGCTACTTCAAGTGATTGTTAATAAATCTCATAAAATATAATACTTTAAGTTATTGGATATTAATTTAAATCTTACATTATGTCTTCTAGAATTTTAATAGAAATAAGTGTTTTATTTTATCAAAAGCTTTTTCTGTATCTACTGAGTTAATCATATGATCTTTGTTGCTTTTATTATTGATAGGGTCAATTATGCTGATAGTTTTTCTACTCTTGTCCACCTCTACATCCTTCTATATTACATTTTTATTTGTATTCTTAATGCAATGAAATTTCCCAAGATATCCATTCTGGCCTCTCCTTTCTATAAACACTTTCTATTGTTTATACTCCAGAATAATGCCAATTATTTCAATGATCAGAGAGAATACTGCCCCATAATGAGGCCCTTCCCTAACTACTGACCACTCTTGTTGAATTTTATTCTGTTTACCTGGAAATTTTATACCTGTGGCCATGCCCTCCCATTCCTCTAGCTGCCAGTTGCTCCTAAGAGTTCTAGCAATGGCAAGTCCTAGCAGGTCAAGTAGACTTCTCAGGTATTACATTGCCTGGGCTTCATCCCCTTTTTATTTTTATCTTCCTTCACTTATAAGAACATTGATAAGTGTGATCCCTCCCACCACCTAAGTAAGACCTTCTTCTTCCATCCCCCTTTTCAATATTCACACACACACACACACACACTCTTTCTCATTCACTCCCCTGAAGGCTCTTCTATTTCTGAAACCACAGAGGTCACCTTTCACTTATTGGGAACCCTTTATTTTATTCCTCATTCCAGAAGTCAGTGGGGAATACCTTAATGCCAATAAAAAGATAAGAAATAGAAAATTAGCTTAACCAGAGTTTTGACCCTAGATGATGGGAAGGCATAATCACCAAAGTCCACTTTATTAGGGTGTCTCAATCTATTTTGGGTTAACTATGAATATTTTCAGGAAGAATTTTGCCTTTATTAACAGATATAACAATGGGGTATTTAATTCAGTGAATTTGGGGAAATTATTTGTTAGGAACTGCTTTGAAATTTTTAGTAAATTTCATTTAGTTAACAACATTATTTATCTCATCAAAAACATTTGCTGAAATATAAGTATCCAACCCATAAAATAGTTATTCTGTGGTCTTCCAAATGAATTGTGAGCTTTAGGGTTTCACTCTTCTTCCAGTTATTTATTGCCAAAAACTCTTGCCAAATGACTAATCATTGGTTTTTTTAAGTCCTTATGTTCATCACTCATACTAAAACTATATTATTTTAAATGTGACTTCACAAACTTTCAAGCACAAATTATTTTAAAATTCAACCTGTTGCAAAAATTCATTCAAAGCAAGGGTAATAGAAATAACAATAACTAAATTTGAGAAGCATAAATGTCTGTTACTATATTAGACAAATTAATCAAAGACAGAAAGAGGTCCTTGTGCCTGAATTTGTGGGCAAACCTAAGCAAGTCTATCATGTTAAATGGGTTGTTTACAACACTAAGTTGTTTTCAAAGAAAAATAAACCATATCTATGTCAAATGTAAAAAATTAAAGTGAACTTTGTTTTATAATAAAAGTTTAATTTTTTTAGACCATGACATGGATCTAGGTCCATCTGTGCTACTAATTAAACTGTGTGATTTTTAAGGAGTGACCTTAATTTCTCTGTCTCTTTATCAATAAAATGTGAGGATTGAACTAAAGGATCTTTAAGATGCTCAGAGCTTGAAAACTCTATGTGTTCTAAGCACCAATGACCTGAAACTAAAACCACATTCCAAAATGTATTTTCAAAATATTCCAATTTTTTTCTAGGAATATTTCATGTAGAAGATAAAGTTTACTTTAAAAAAGAATTGTCAATACTTTCTAAAATGGACCATAAAAATAACAGAGGCTTCCATTTGATCCTCATGAGTATACTTTATTTGTCCTTGAAAAAAATCCAATGTACCTTTCAGAATGATTTATTATGTCTTATTGTTATAGTGTTCAATATTGTTCAATAGTGAACTCCTGTACTGATTACCACTCTCCACTCTGCTTTCGTTCTATCATGTGCTTTTATTTACCTCCTGAGGCAAAAACATTTTAATTGGTTTAGAGAAGCTTGAACTCTCTTTTATCAATGACAGATTTCATCAAAATGGAACTAAGCCAGGAGCTGTATTCCCTGGGCTGAAGAACTATGATTTGGTTTGAGTTTCCAGAGCTTAAAAGACTGAACTTTTTTGCAGTATGTGACAAGCAGCAAGATTTTCTTTAAGAAAACATCTTTATATTTGACTGCCTTTATTCTTCAAATGTCCTATGTTTACACATTACAGTTGAATTTTTGTAAAAATAAAATTTAGTATGTAAGAAAATGGCTGCCAATTCTGTAATGAATCAAAGGGATAAATTTACTAATTATCATAATAGATATGGAGGTAAAAGACAATCTCGAAGTTATCCGAATAAACTTTCTCATTTTGTAGATGGGTCATTGAATCACAGAGAAGTTAAATGATTTTTTCTAGGTCACACACTATGTAGTGTTAATATTTGAGCCCAGATCTGCAAACTTGAGACTCTTCCTCTATACTGTAATACTGGACCCTACTCTTTGCTTATTTTGTTTTCTTAACAGGCTCCTTGCCAAATTATCCACCCATTAAGTTTATGGAGCACTGCAGTCAATTCTGGAATAATTTACAGTTACAGTAAAGCCTGCTAAATGCATAAACTCTTACACAAATGGTGTATTATTTTAATAGGTCTGTTCTTCAAGTATTCATTTCACAGTGCTCCATTATTTATGAACAATAGCACTAGGAATAATTGGTTTGTTGCACAGCAAATGTACTTATTTAATAGATTTAAAACCCATCTAGATTATACAGTACTTTTAAAAAAATACTGAAATGTACTTTGCACCAGGCTAAATTTTAATCATAATGTGATAATAAATTTACACAAATAGCAATAATAGACAGTTACTTGGTTGTCACTTGTGTTGAGCAAGGTTACAAAAATATCTGTAGAAGAAAACCAAAAGTCACTGGTGATAAAACATGGTAGAGGCTAAAAGAGGAAAGAGAATCTTCTCACTCCTTAAAGAGGCAGAATTTCTTGAATGTTAATTGAAGTCAACTAGGGAAAAGGTTGGGGAAAGGGAAAGAGAACAAGCATTATCAAGTACTTGTTTGGTTCTCACAACAAACCTATTAGAAAAGTGCTACTATAATCCCCATTTTAGCTGAGAAAACTAATGCAAGCAAAGATTAAATGACTTGCCCAGGGTCCTATAGCTAGTAAGTGTCTGAGGCTAGATTTGAATCCAAATATTCCTGACTCCAGGATCAGTCCTCAGTTATGCAGAAAACCTGTGGGAGCTTAGATGAAAAAGGCTAGATTTTAAAGCAATAGTATCTAATGTGAATCTAGAATCATTTCTTAAAATTTGATCAGTAAATTTCTGAAAGGTAGAATGTATTTTTAAATGCTGACCAAAATAAAATAAAATACTGACCAAATATATACAGGTTAAGTTTCCAGGATGAGTTTGGCTTTTAAAATTTCTATGTCTATGATCAAGAGTAAAAGTTCTTGAGCACTAAAAGTGAGTATATTCTATAATATGTTTTAGTAGAAGTATAGTACAAAAAAAGTCAAGAAGTTTGAGTCCAAATTATGACTCTAACAATAACTTTCTATTTTATGGCAGAGCCAAGATTACAGCCTAGATTTCCTAAATTTCTAGTCTGTAATATTCCAGAGCTGAAACCTTCCTAATCTAGTGCAAAGGACAAGCCTGACTTCTATGTAGAACAGGAAGCCTGAAAAAATATTCTTGATCTTTAATCTTTCCTATTCATCTTGTCATACTTCCTGAAATTCTGCAATAAGAAATTTAGCCCTATGGGGTTAAGAAACATCACTTTTAAAAATAAAAAATTTTATTGGGATTATGAACTAGCTATTAGTCAACCAGACCCACTGTCCCACCTACCTACACTCTATCTGCTGAGATCCTCACCTCATACTTCACTATAAAAAACAAACAAACAACAAAACATTCACCAAAAGCTCCTTTTTCTTCTTTCCTTCTCATCTCACATAATTTAACCACTGTCTACCACTATCTGCTCCTTCACTCTTGTGTCATAGAGTTCCATATATATCCTTGATCCTGTCTCACCCCATATTTTTCAGATTTTCTCCTCTATAGTAGTCATTCTATCTATAATCTTCAATCTCTTCCTATCTACTAATTCCTACTGCTTAAAAAACACTGCCATTAAAAAAATTAAAAATAAAAAAACCACTGCCATGTCTCTGCCATACTTAAAAAACCTTCACTTGATTTGCTCAGCTGATCTTAGCTGAGTCCAGCTTTCTTCAAGCAGCAGAAAGAACTGTCCATTTTTGATTCTTTATTTCTGTCCTTTTTTTCCTGCTTCTTTGGGCAAGATTGACTTTTGGCTCAAAGTTAAGAGGTTCTCCATCTGTGAAGTGACCCTTCTCTATCTCAGACTGAAAAAATCATTTTTATACCACAAATAACCAGTATCTGATCTTCCCATGGTAATAAAAAATAGTTATAGTTATCAAGGTTTCCCAGATATCAACATCAAAGTCCTTATAATAACAACATGTTAATTAGCTGCTGGAAATAAGACACAGGTCTTCTTTGCCTTTAGTGTGCATTTATCTCTCTGAGAGTAGCTTTTTTATGTCCTCTCAAAACTGTTTGTTTTTCTACCCAAGAACTTTTCTCTGGAGGGGTGCTTTCTTTGAGGAAATTTCAGATGCTTGAGTTTCTGCTCCTTTGGAAAGAAAAGATTCTGTTTCTTTTCTTTCCAAAATATTATCCAAATCTGAAAGGGGCAGCATTTTACACATGTTGTCTCACCAAGATAGATTGAAAGTTTCTAGAATACAAGGACTGTGTGACTTTTTTCCCCTGTGCTTAGCACAATTCATAGAATATAATAAAAGCTTAATCAGTGTTTTTTACTTGATTGAATAAATGAGCAAGAGATTAATGTAATTATTACAGAGCTATGATAAAGACCCAATTAAGCTTTGAGTACATGAATTTGTAATCTACTTTATCTACATAGTTTGACAAATCTTTCTTCCACAATATAAAAGAAGATAAAGTAAATAATGAAAGGATTTGTTATTGATAGGGTGAAAATCAATTGGACATTTGATCCTAGGATAGTGATAATTTCAGTTTTCAAGTAAATGATCATAGAGTTCAGTCATGGTAGTAACTATAGTACAGTCAAAAGAGGCTTATCTCATCCAGTATACCTCATAACATATTATTCTCAGTTCCTTCTAAATAAATCCAAAATTTTAAGACTTGAAAAGGATCATTAAATGTTCTAAGCCACCATTATAGTATACTTAGGGAGAAAGTTCTAGGGATAATCCAATTCAATAATTTCAGCCACTTTTCCCCTTAATAACTAATTCTTTAGATAAATAATGATGGCCTGAGTTATTTTAATATAGGATTTGGCTATTACTTGTGAGGACTCAAGCTTTTTCCCTCATTGGTGCAATTTTTTAAATCACATTTTCATAGTACTTTGTTTTCAAAGAACTTTCCATCCAATGGTCATGTGAGATAGTGAACTAATCATGAATTTTTGCTTAATTGTTTTACCAGTAACATAATCCTCATCTGACAAGCAAAGAAATTGATAATATATGAAATTGAATAACTTCCCTATAATCACACGACTGCATGATTCAATTCAAGATATGTATGGGGTCTCATGCCAACACAGTTCCTATCTCAAAGAGACAATATTATAGTTGAGTAGAAGAAGGAAAAAAAACAAAATACCTACGATTAAGTAAATACAAATTAATTTCAACAGGTCAAAAGGGATGAAGCATAGTCTGTGAAACAATATGGAAACTGGTAACTTGGGTTGCTGAATATAGCTCAACAAAATAGCTGCAAACCTTGCTAGAGTAAGCCAACAGAGCCACCTCCTAGACAAACACATTTTAAGGAACAAAGGTAGCTGGGCTTACCTCAAGTAACAGAAGGATATTCTGTAAGCTTGGAGCAGCATACCCTCTACCCCAGGAACAGAGAAGAGCAACAACAGGTAGATAGGGTAATGGTAGATACTGCCCTTAGAAAGTTACTTTAGTGAGAGGGAAGGCCAAAATACAAACTCAGAAGAGGATCACAATAACAAAAAGGAAACACGTCAAACTTCAAAGGAAAGTACAAAAGGATGTAAGACCCCAAAAGAACTCCTGGATGAACTTGAAAAGAAGTTAAGTAATAATAATAATAAGGGAATTGACAGAAAAACTCAACATCTGGAGGGAAATTGCCCCAAGAAATTAACTCCCTAAAAAGAAGAATAGGCCAAAAGGAAAAGTAGAAAAATGCATTAAAGAAAATAATTACCTAAATAATAGAATGGATAATCTAAAATGAGGCAACTGCACCCCCCAAAAAATGAAGAAAACAATTCTTTAAAAAGTAGGATTGGCCAAATGGAAAAGGAAACATAAAAACTCAAGGAAGAAAATAACCTTCTAAAAATTAAATTGGACAAATAGAAGCTAATGAAACCATAAAATATTAGGGAACAATAAACAAAAAAGTTTTCCTTGCTGGAAAAGCAACTGACCTGGAAAATATAATATATATTTATAAATTATAAATTATAAAAAATAAATTATAAAATATAAAATATAATCTAATAATTATCAACATCTGAAAGCCCTGATTTTTAAAAAAGAGCTAGGACACCATTTTATAAGAAATCACTGGGAAAAACTGCCCTGATGTCCTCAAATAAAAAGGAAATAGAGAAATAGAGACAATCCACCAATCAACTCCTAAAAAAGAACCCAAAATAAAATACTCCAGGAGTACTATAACCAAATTACTGAATACCCAGGCCAAGGAAAAAGTACTACAAGCATACAGAAGGAAACAATTCAAATATCATGGAGCCATAGTAAGTATTACACAGGATCTTGCACCTTCTACATTGGAAGCCAAGGAATATAATATTCTGAAAGGCAAAGGTTCTAGGACTAAAGTTTAAAATTGCATTCATGGCAAAACTAAATATAATCCTCCAGAGGATAAAAATGGATATTTAATTAAATAGAGGAATTTCCAACTTTCTTAACCAAAAAATAAGAGCTAAAAAAAAATTTGGTGAATAAATCTGACACAAGAGAAGCATAGAAAGGTAAAGTTTCAAATAAGGTTGAACTGAGTACATTCAAACCTGGGAAGGCAATAACTGAAATCATTGAGATATCTATGATACTTGAGAAAGGTACTTAAAATATGTAAGATACCAAAAGTACCTAAGATCCTTAAGAACTTTATCACTATTTCGTCAATGAAAAGGAACTTAAATAGAAGGAAAGAAACTAAAGAAGATGGGCTGGTATCCAAAAAAAAATACAAGAGAGATAGGAAAGAGGAAAACATGGGGAGAAAATGAAAAGAGAGAGATTAAAGGGGGTAAACTACCTCTCTTTAAGAGGTGCATAAAAGGCAAATTCAGTGGAGAAGATGGGGCTATTCTTTAACCTTACTCTCATGGGAACTAGCTCAAAGTGGGAATAACCCCACCTTCAGTCACCTACTTACCTTATTATATAGGGAAATAGGAGAGTAGGGAGAATAAAGGAGTGGTAAGGGGATGGACAAAAAGTAGGTAAATTAGGAGATACAATCTTTGAAAACAAAACATCCTTGAATAGGGTGAGGCCATTTTCCACTATATTTCCTTCATGAGATGTCTTCTATCATGACATGAGTAATATGGAAATAATCTATAGCAGACTATTCATCACCTTCCTAAGATCTCACTTCAAAGGTGGGGGATATTAGGAAGAGAGAAAATCTGAATTCTAAAATGTCAAAAAAATGTCAAAAATTATTTCTGTTGTAACTGAAAAACGTTTAAATTGGGAGAAAAGAGAACTAGGAACTATGAAAGCTGAATTTAAGGCCTACAAAGCAAAAATAACCATTAGAAAAGAAAAATGTGAATCCACTGTTATTATTAAAAATGATGAAGGCCGAGATTAAAAGGGAGAATAGTATTTTAATAAAAGCCATGCTGATAGAGATAAAATCATTAGACCACGCACCTGTAAATATTCAAACTCCTGCCTCAGCCATTTTACCTTTCTGTATCTTACCTCTCCTGGTAGCTAAAGAGAGAGTTCAAAGTCACTTCCCCCTTATTTAAAGCCATCCCTCACCTTGAATACGTAATCCAAAACAGGAAACCCAGGAAACCCGTTGGACCACGGGAAATGTAGTTCCAAATATCCCAAGTGATTTTGAATAACACATTACCCGCCTGAGATCTGATGAAAAAGACTGGTCTTTTTCAGTGGATCTTAAACCAAAAGAAAAGAGGACAAAAGCTAGCCACGTTGACAAAAAAAAACCAATTTGGGGCAGTCCCCTATTGGCATAAGAGTGTCCATTAAAAATAGATGCCTTCAATTTGTTCAACCCCCATAGTTCAGATCAACTGCGCCCCAAAGTTCAAATTTGGATCTTAATGATCCAGTGAAGGTTATCCAGGCATCTTTTGGTGCCTCCACCAAACACGTTCATCATCTGGATTCCAGGGAGATGGCAAAATCCTTATCCTGAAATTACTCTCAAGGAATTTAAACTTTACATTATAGATTACAAAACATACACTTTCTTCTGAGAATTATACATTACCCCCCTGAGATTACTCCTAAAGGAGTAAAAATTGACTTGCAATATAGATTATAATTCAGACATTATGATTATAAAAACTTTAATGCATCGAACATTGGTTTTGTTCTTTCTCCCTTTTATTTCCCTTTTATCTCTGAATTATTGTAAACTTTAATTTGATTCTGTTTTCATGATCCATTGGGGAGACTTGTCTCCCAAAGGATCACAGGGGGGAATGTAAAGTTGAAAATACCTTGTACCCCTTTAAAACTACATTACCCAGACTCCCTTTCACCATACCCATAATTCCTTAAGGCTTTTTCCTATTGGTTGTGACTTTCGCGGGCTGTTTTTGATATGGGCTTGGTGGGCGTGCTGGCAGGAGCTTTTGGAGAGGAGGCGCTGTGGTGAAGGGTGAGTTAGGATTCTTCCCCAGGGCTTTAAATAAAAATCCTTATAAATATCATACTTTGGAGGCATTGAATATTAATTTCAAAACTTACACCACATTGGCCAATTTCTCAAGGAAACAAAAGAAGGCATAACTGATTGGTAATGAAAATATCTAGAAGTGAAGAACAATCTGAAGAAAAAAATTTAAAAGCAATAATAATAAAAAATAATAAAAGAAAATGTGCTCTCCATGCAAGCAAAATCTGTTTATATCAGAGGCAGATGAGAACCTGAGAATTATATGTCTCCAAGAAAAATGTGTCGAAAAGCAATAAAAAACACACACACAAGAAAACTGGCCCAAATTTCTGAACCATAAAAACCTATGTGCTAATTGAAAAAATTCACAGACTACTTCCAGAAAAAAAACCTCATGCAGCAAATTCCAAAATTCATAGGGGTTACATTTAACAATTCTAATAATAAACAATAGATTCTGAAAACAACCTAGAAGAAGACCTTCAAATAGAAAAGGAAAGAAATTCAAATAACACAAAACAACCAGAAACCACATGATGAAATAGAATAATGGGTTCTCAATAGCAAAGGAACTCAAGATGCAACCCAAGCTAACATATCCTGCAAACTTGAACTGACCACTATTTTTAGAAGATAGATATCCAATTTAAGCATTCAATGTATTCTTAGAAAGATAACCAGTCTTGAACAAATTATTTCTTTTCAAACATTCCAAACAACAGAAATATAAGAAAAAATATAAAAAAGATAAACACAGAAACCCAGGACCACAAAAAATATAACAACGGAGAAATAATTAAGAGATTTTTTAAAGTATAAAAAGAGACAAGGATGAAAGCAAAAGACAAATAGAAATAATGAAGAAACAGATCAAAAAACTTCCCAGCACTTCACATAAATATTAATAAATTATTTTATTTTTTGGGCTATATTACAGAATGGAAGGGCTCAAAAAATCAGGAAGGGAAAGGAAGAAGATAGAAGGAAAGATGGGAAGTACCCTTATCAAATTAAAGGGTAATCATGAATAATAGCTAGCATTTGTATAGTGCTTTAAGTTTTGCCAAATGTTTTACATACCTTATCTCATATTATCCTCAAAACAAGCTAATTTAGGTAGATGCTATAATTATCCATATTTTACCAGTGAGGAAATTGAAACTGAGAGAGGTTAAGTGACTTGCCCAGAGTCACACACCTAGAAAGTAGGATTTGAACCATAATATTCCTGACTCCCAAGTCTAGTGTACTATACACTCTGCCACCTACTAGCCAATGAAGAGAAAAATAACAACTTATAGTCAATCACTTGGGGGAAATGGAGCATTCGGAAAAAGGTGAAAGGAGCTAAAGAGAAGGATGGAAATTCAGGGAAAGAAAGAAGGACATATTTCTTCACTAATGGGAGAATATACCACTAAGGTAGATGGGAGCCTTACAATAGGAATAATCTACAGGGATTTGGTACTTAAAGATGCAACTCATCCTGCCTCAGAAGAAGAGATTTTAGAAGTCCCCAGGGAAAATATCATCAGTAAGATTGAGAAGACAAAGACTGAGGGAGAAGCTTTCATGGCAATGGGAGGAAATGACCATGGAGAACGCAAAGGTCAGATCAACTATACATTCAGGAACACGGGATAATTCCTACCATTGCCCCAGCTATAGAGCAATACCCTATCACCTGCAGGAATTGTTATTTCTAAAAGTGAAGCCCAATAGAGAAAAAGGGGAGGGTGGAGGAAATTGACAAGATAATAATATAGAAATTTTCAGAAAAAGGAACAGAATCCCAAAAGGCACAGATTGAGTCAATTTTTGTGCAGAAGACAATTTGGAAAGTAGGGAGGTAAGATCTCTTCCACTGGGGTCAGAGGGGAGTTCAGTCTACAAAAAGGTCACATTAAAAAATGTAGGCCAACAGCAAGGTCCCTTCTTCCTCATTACTCAAGGTTCTGAACCTGGGCCCATACCAGCTGTGACCCTGCCTAAGCCAATAACAGAGCATGTCCATGCCAATCCCCTGAACTTTGGAACTCTAGCACAACCTTCCTGTGTGCGTGGTAAACACAAGCCTCCAGTGAGGCTTATGGTCAGATTTTTAAAATAATTTCATATAATATAATATAATATAATATAATATAATATAATATAATATAATATAATGTAATNGTCACATTAAAAAATGTAGGCCAACAGCAAGGTCCCTTCTTCCTCATTACTCAAGGTTCTGAACCTGGGCCCATACCAGCTGTGACCCTGCCTAAGCCAATAACAGAGCATGTCCATGCCAATCCCCTGAACTTTGGAACTCTAGCACAACCTTCCTGTGTGCCTGGTAAACATAAGGCTCCAGTGAGGCTTATGGTCAGATTTTTTAAATAATTTCTTATTATATAATATAATATAATATATTGTTTAGGCTGTGTTTTTTATCTTGGCTTTTAGGTAGTCCAGCAATTCTTTTTTCAACTTCAATGAGACTTTTTATATTTTCTTCTATGCAAATCAAAACAACTCCAAGACACCACCTTGCACCTATCAGATTGACCAATACAATGGCAAAGGAAAATGATAAATGTTGGAGGAGATGGGGGAAAATTGGGACACTAATGCATTGTTGGTGGAATTGAGAATTCCTCTAACCATTCTGGAGGGCAATTTGGAACTATGCAAAAAGGGCTATGAAATTGTGCATACCCTTTAATACAGTACTACTGCTACTAGATCTGTACACCAAAGAGATATAGAAAGAGGAAAGGAGCTATTTGCAGAAAAGGTTTATAGCAATTCATTTTGTGGTGGCAAAGAATTGGGAATTGAGGAGTTGTCCATCAATTGTGAAATAGCTGAACAAATTACAGTATGTGATTGTGCTGGATGATTATTGTATCATAAGAAATGATGAGCCAAAGAATCTCAGAAAAACCTAGAAAGATCTACATGAACTGATACAGAGTCAAGTGAACAGAACCAGAACACTGTACACAGTAACAGCAATATTGTACAATGATCATATGTGAAAGAAAGATATTCTGAGCAATATAATTTTCCAAGACAATTCTGAAGGGCCAAAATTAAAAAATGCCATCCATCTCCAGAGAAAAATGTGATGGTATCTGAATGCACTTAGAAGCAAACTATTTTTCACTTTAGTTGTTTCTTTTTTATTTCTGAATTTTAGTTTTATGTGAATAATCTCTTATAACACGACCAATATGGAAATATGTTATGCAAGAGCATACTGCTATAACACAGATCAAATTGCTTACCACTTCAGTGAGGGGAGAGGGAGACAATTTGGATTCTGTAATTTTGGGAAATGTATGTAAAAGATTATTATTACATATATAAAATAAAATATTAAATTTAAAAAGAAAATGCAACTCAATCAATAGAATTACCATAGAAGCTTTCACTTGTAGGAGAAATACAAAGATTAAAGTAGGACTAAATAGATATAAAATCTATTATTTAAATAACAGAAGTTAGAAAAGGAAGGAAATATAAATTATTAAGTAAAAGAGGGGAAATTTTTTTTAGAAAAAGACATAAAATGACGCAAAAAAACTAGTGAAAAAACAAATTGAAGGGGATGATAAAAAAAGGGTGGGAGTTTACCTGACTAATTAACTATGAGGTGGAAAGGAATTAAATTACTATATCAAAGGAAGAAGAAAACTTTTTTAAATATTTGAGAAAGGATTTGACCCTGAGATTCTTGATTCTACAACCAAAGCTTTATTCATTATATCATGCTATCTATAACAATAAGAACAGTGATGCTTATGGGTGGCAATAGTAATTGCTCCAGAAATCCTGATGATTAGATTACTTTTGAATATTCTCTATATTAAAGGATTTACATAATAGTAGGAGGTAGGAATTCTCAAAATTGTAACTTTTTCACCAGGGACAATATACAATAATGCCACTGCACTTTACAAATAAATAACTTGTATTTTGACAGCTAAGAATGCAGTGTAAAAATAAATTACTATAAAGAGATCAGTGTACCCTGCCTTAAGAAATACCCATGTGCAAAAATTTAAGTTTCAAAGTAGATGTTAGGCAGTAATAATTTATATTATAAAAATATTTTAATTGACTTTACCAAAAAAATTTATAGCAAAATTGTTTTAAATAGAAGCACCATCACCACCTTAAGCTATTTTGAAATATAATTTAGTTGGCACCATGTGTTTAATAGATAACCTTTCAAAAATACAACTTTCATTTAGATAAAAATACACTTGTCCTAAATCATAGTCAATAAACATGAAGAATAGAATTCCCATTTGTTGAATTTCATGGAAAACTTAGTTCCTATGGGTTAATTTACTACTTACCTTTTTATGACAGGAAACTTAAGGAAAAAAATGTTCTCCAAATGGGAAGATGATATAATTTTATATGATAATGGAACCCATGTTGCCTTATAGTTAAGAAACATGAGAAAACAAGAAGAAAAACCATAATTGAACATTATATGTAAACCCAGGTGGCTAGTCTGCTGTGCATGGCTGGTAGGCTTCCCTGTGTAGCTCAAAGAGCTGAGCATGCTAGCACCTGTTTCTAAGAATTAACCTATTTAGACTTTTCATAATCAAATGAAGCTATGTGGCTCAGGAAGCCATTGTTTAAGAGCGATAAACAAATCAAGTTGGAATTAGATCTTTGGCCCCCAAAATAAGGCTTATAAAAGTTAGGTGTAAGAAAATTAAAACATTTTATTTAGAAAAATGCAGTGCTGAAAAACATAATCCAAAAATAATGGCAGCAGTGTGAATAGCAACATCTTCCCTATCTCCAGGAAGTGTATATTCTATCCAAGATTTGACTTTCAATCATAGGATACAGAGAACCTTTGGCTCAAAAAACACTAGAAACAGATTTTAGTCACAAGCAAAGATGTTCAGAAGCCAGGGATAACTAAGAATAAGACCATATGGTTATTATTTCATGGCTAGACATATTAAAAGTTAGCATAAATGATGCTTTTGGCACAACAATTTTGGTTTTCTGACATCTAGCTGACTATGATTATTATTTGCTGAACTTGAAGATTCTAGAGTTCAACATAGGACCCTATGAGTAAGGGTGGCCAAAAGGGAAATCTGAACACTAGGCTCTATTGTTTCTACAAAGCTTATACTTGATAATGGTATAGTTCTACCTCTGACACGTGCTTCACTATTGGGGAAAAAGAAAGACAATGTAGAAGGCTTTTTAGTAGAAGTCTCCACTTGGAAATATCTATGCATATCATGGCATAGAACTAGATAAAGAGATGATACTAATTTATTTTATTCACCTCTTTAGCCCATTGCAATCTATAGGTCCAAAAACCTGTGCCTCTCACGTTGTCCCCTAAATAGTACTTAATTAACATGGGCAGAAGTTTATTGTCCTACTGATAACAAATTATGTCTGTCTCCAGAAACCAGCCTTGCTAAGGATGGAGAGGCTTATCAACACATGTATGTCCATTTGGTGATGAGCTCTTTGGCCACAGCAATCCATTAAACCAAACCAAGAGGTTTAAAATTTTCCTTGTTCCTCTAAGGTCTCTCTGTGCTTCATTAGAGTGGCTATAAAAGAGCAAGAGAACAATAAAATACCATTTCTTAACATTGCCGTGGATGGGACCTAGCTCAGGACAACCCTCTGACCGTCTAGATCCCAAATAAAAGGAAATGATACACTCGTAGGTCAGTCACCACTTGACATAGCTATAATAGAGGATAGAAATTCAACAAGGATATGAAATGAGGATGCACAGTGTTGGTTCAACTGACCAAAGATCCGGTCTCTCTAAATTGCCCATGGCTATAAACCAGCCAGATAATCAAAATGGGACTGAAGCTTCTGTGGCAATTTGAAATGATACCAATGGTCTGGACCTGAGAAAATTAAATCTTGAGGATTTATATCCTGTTAAGATTTATATACCTTCTAAGAAAGAGAAGGGGGAATGTGGTTGATATTCCTCCAACCACAAAACCTATAAATCATAACTTAGCTATTGGTCCTCTAACTATTAGATCTTTGTCTAGTACCAACTGGTACATGGACATATTACTCATTGGAGGAAATGGATCATATCACTCTTGAAAGTCTCACCATAAATGAAACTAGAGCTGATGACAAAAGGGATGGAGAGTCCTAGAGCTCTACGGATATCCTCCCAATGTTAAAGAACCTAAAGGAAGGACCACAATATATTCGGTGGACAACCTATGAAGGATTTAAAGCAGAACAGAGACAAGATGAGGAGAAATGTGTAAATTACAATAGTAGGGGAGTATTTACATTGATAAGATCAAAGATTTGTCCAAGTGCTGAAATGCTGTTATTTGGCAGAACCCTAACATAACTTCTTTGAGTATAAATTATTGTTCCTCAAGTTTGCTTACTTTGCATAGTCAATCTTTTGTCTCAAAATAAAGAAAGTTAATAGAGTCATAGGTACAGAGTAATGGTACAGGCCTGGGTTTTATTAGGCTTGCCAGTATGATGTGAATGAGATAGGAATAAGAAGGATAAAAGAAGGTGTTCAGGTAGTGGATAAGGAAAAAGAGAATACCTCTTAGCAAGAAAGAGGATCTCTTGGAAAGAGGATCTCAGATTTTCTCAGTTCACAGAGAGTATCTCAGTAATTTTTTTCATGTCACCCTCTAGTCCAAAAGAAATACCCTAGGAGTTTTACTTAATAAGTAGTAATTAAGTTTACTTATTAATTGCTACTAATTAATTTACTAATTAATTACTTACATTAACAAAAATTTACTAATTAAGCAGTAAAAAAAATTTTGAATATCCCATGGTGCCAATGTGAGTTCATCACAGTGCACAATTTGAGAACTACAGTTCTATTGCCATCATGGCAGCCTCATGACAACAGAAGCTCTAGGCTTTCTATTATTGGATATCCAAGGATATCCAACTTCCTACAAATATGTTTAAGCCTCATATCCTGCTATGAAGGGTCATTAGGACATACCTAACCTTCTAAAGGATTCAGGCATCCTCTTCAGAATTATCCCTCTGGGCCTCACTTATATCCACACACTTTTGTTGCAATATCTTGACAACTGCATCTCCCACTTTGGCAGAGGCTAGATTTTTGTCCCATACTTGGAGCTCTCTACATCCCCAAAATCACATGGCCTGGCCTGGCAGTCACATCATTTATTCATATGGCTTAGCTCTTTTCCTTCATTCCCTTGTGGTTGCAAATTGAACTCCAAAGATGCCAAATATTCATTTTACATAGGGTGCAATTTTGTCTAATGCCACTCCTTTCCAATGCCATAGAGATACTTTTCTGAGATGAATGAAAGTTGGCAATAATGCTTTATAAAGATGATACTATGAGAAATGAATGACGAAATAGCTGAAGACACTTTGTGCCTTATAATTGTACTGAATGATGACTGCAGTCTCATGTTGGGGTTCAGCCCCGATGTTCATAGCATCTTGTCCTTAGTCCACTTGGGGCAGCTAAAACCCTGAGACAAATTCTCTTGAGCCCCTACTGATGCATTTCTATTTATATGTTAGCCACTCATAATAATTATACTTTTAAATCTAAAAAAATAACAATATTATTAGCAATAAGGTAAAATAAATAATATCATATGTAATCATATATTGAGAAAATGTAAGAATAAAAAAATACATGATAATCTGCATATAAATTCTATCACATTCTCCTGCCAAAGTACTCAGTATCTATGAGGGAGTGTAGGCACACTCTTACTGGATTTTAACCTAATTGATTTCCTTTGTAATTCTATTGTTTTAAACTGAAACATTTTAAAAACATCATTCTGAGAAAGGGTCCACCTTGTTTGTCTGACTGTGAAAGAAATACCATGACAAAAATAATGATAAGAACCCTGTATGCTCTATATTAAAAATTTTAAGAACAAAAATATATCTAAGTAAAGCAAAAAATAACCTGAACACACCTGCCTGTGTTTATTGCTTCTTAGTAAATTTTAGTAAAAGATAAGGATATCATCATGTATATACCTATATAAGAAAAGATAGAGAAGATGTGAGTATATTTGCTGCTTGGTAAAAAGCTTAGCCAGAAAATCCATCCTGCTGCCTGTTTTTATGACCCATGAACTAAGAATATTTTTTTACATTTGTAAATAAAGTTTTATTTTATTAAAAGCAATTCATAATTGACAAGCCACACAAAAATGTGGGCTGTGGTTTGCAAACCATGGTTTAACCTAAAGCTCATTAAGGACCTTAACAAATATACCATAATCAATACATTCACAAGCCAGTTCAGTTTGGAGGAAAAATAAAATATCTGACCTGACTTAAGGAATCTTACTCTCAATTGCCACATGATCCCTTCTTTTGCATCTTTTTACACATCGTCCAGTATTTTCCTATAGGTTGGTTTAGAGAGGAATGCCTTCTATTGTGATTCGCTCCTTCTCTTGTTTGAAAGCTACCTGGCTATTTTGTCAAGCCTTCTCAATGCAAAAAGCATTAGAAAAAACATTCATTTGCTATGTCGAAGTGTCAATTCCAGGTAAGAATCAAACATAAGCTTGATTTATGTGCCTTGATAAAAATCAATGGGTGTAAAATTTCCCACTTTAGAATTTATTCAGACATCAATATTCTTTTTAACTGGTTATGTGAAAACTGTTATCTGTCTAAGCTCAATATAGAGCTCAAAGGGAACACGTATGTATGAGACTTAAAGCAACATTTACTCATAGTGAAATTGTAAAGGAAGGTAGGAGGCACAATATGTCAGGGGAAGAAACTGCATATTCTAGGTATTACATCATGAACTTGGTGAAAGAAGCTAATCACATTTTTTTTTCAGACATGCAATGAGGAAGCATTTGGTGCTTGAGAAATAGGTTTCCTTTCTTTTTCACAAAAGTGGGTTTTCATCAGCTCAATTTTTTTTTTTGGTCCCATGAAATATCCCATAAGTGCAAACATGGTTCTGGTCCCTATGAGAAGATGCACTTCCAGTGAGAAGACAATGCAGTCTGTAATACACTTTGCTGTCATTTAGCCTAATTGGGTAAGATTGAAGATTTTATAGGCTCATCCATTTGTTGTCACCAAATGCAATTCTTGAAACCTGGAATTCCTTTCAATTGGATTTTATAGGATGAATGTGAAGCAGCTTTTATTATACATCAATTCAATTCAACAAACAAACAAGTGCTTCACAGAAACCAGGCACTAAGCTAGGCACTGGATATATAAAAGCAAAAATAGAATTTTCCTGCCCTCAAGGAGATTCTATTCTACATTACTTTGGTTATTGTTCAATTTGCTTTATTTTAAAGCTCTATAAGTTCTAGAGAAGATGAAAGTATTTTCTAGTTTTACATTCTATGACCCTCTAAAATATCTTTATTATACATATATATGTAAATATATGTATTGCTTTAGGACTGTGTTATCAAACTCAAATAGAAATAGGAGATTATTAATCTGTCTGCAAGAATCTCTGTAGGTCATATTTTGTCTTAGTTTTAAAATATAATATGATCAATGTTTATTATTCATTTTGTTAAATATTACCCAAATATCTTTTTTTTACATTTTTAAACCCTTAACTTCTGTGTATTGGCTCCTAGGTGGAAGAGTGGTAAGGGTAGGCAATGGGGGTCAAGTGACTTGCCCAGGGTCACACTGCTGGGAAGTGTCTGAGGCTGGATTTGAACCCAGGACCTCCCATCTCTAGGTCTGACTCTCAATCCACTGAGTTACCCAGCTGCCCCCCCAAATATCTTTTAATCGGGTTCATGCTGTTCTCAGAAGTGGTGTGGATCATATACAGTCTGCAGGTTGTATGTGCGAGAACTTCATTTTAATGGATTATGTGGTAGATATGCATACATGCATATATATTTATCCTGTGTGTTTATATCCACATGCATGTCTGTAATACAATTAAACACCAAAAGCTTAAAAATGAGCTATTTTTAAAACCTTAAATACTTTTTAAGCCTTTACCTTCTGTTTTAAATTGATACTAAGTATCAGTTTTAAGAAAGAAGAGCAATAAGGAATAGACAATTAGGGTTAAGTGATTTGCACAGAGTCACGCGGCTAAAAAAAAGTATTTGAGATCAAATTTGAATCCAGGACCTCCTACCTCTGAGCTTGGTGTTCTATGCACTGTGCCATCAACACCTTTTGAGCACGTCAGTTTTAATAGCTGAAAACTAAACTAAGACTTTTAGAACATCCTATATAGATTTATAATTTAAAAATGAAAATAACACCTTTTTAGCTGAGTTTCTTCTAGGACAATTTGTAAGGTGGCATGTTATTAGCAAATAGAATACTGACCAGGATTCAGGAGGGACCCAGGTTAGAAGCAGAGGTAGGTATCTCTGACAATTAGAGCTATTTGATCATGGATGAATCATTTACTGGGAGTTTCCTCAACTATAAAATAGTGAAAGTAACTCCCGGTAATTCCTACCTCACAAGTGTTGTAATAAAAGCATTTTAAGAACCTTCATGTATGAGTGTCTTTTCTTTAATAAGGTAGGAATTCTCTCCCTTTAGGCATATCTCTAAATCTATGATCCTATCATCCCTACATTCTTATCCTATGTAATTCTCATCCTTGTTCTCTCATATACCCTCCACAGAGAATACAATCAGAGAAATGGTCAGGTTTTATTATCATTAAAACCCATTTGGGCTATGAAATAATAGAAAACATTTTAAACTTCTAAAGTGACTAAAATAATTCACCTAAACATTTTAGTAGACTATATTCCGGGTGAAGCTGATGGTTTAAAAAACAAATATAGCCAT
Organism: Gracilinanus agilis; assembly: GCF_016433145.1. NCBI lineage: Eukaryota > Metazoa > Chordata > Mammalia > Didelphimorphia > Didelphidae > Gracilinanus > Gracilinanus agilis. The sequence continues at coordinate 56,244,898 of NC_058134.1, read as the reverse complement.
TGGCATTTGTTTGTAACTGAAAGTTCTTACTACACTTACAAGAACTGCATGGGACCTTAGAAACATAACAGAGTCCAACTTGCTCATTTTACAGATAAGGAAACCAAGGTCCAGAAAGGTTAAATAGTACAGTAGAATCCTCGAGAGCAGAAGCTATTTCATTTCTCATTCTGGTGGCTATTGCCCAGCACAATGCCCTGAACATAATTAGCCCTTTAAAATTGTGTGTTGAATTTTGTTGCCCAAAGTCACACATGTAGCAGGATAAAGAGTCAAAATTTAAACTGAGGCAATCTGATCCCCCACGATTCTAGCTAAAATTGATGGGCTTTAAAGTTTTCAAAGAGCTTCACAAACATGATCTCATTTTACAAAATACATTATCATTTTACTGATGAAACTTGGGTAAAGGGAGTTAAGTGACTTGTCTAGGGTCACATCCATAGTAAGCATCTAAAACCAGATTTGGACTCAGGTTTTCCTGATTCTCTATATCATGCATCACCTTACTGCCTCTATTATCTGGTACTCCTTCCACCATGCAAAGACAGGCTAAGCTTAGAAGAGAATTAATATTGCTATAGAACAATTATGATAAAGTATTTTGTAACACTTCAAGATTCCCTTTGGAAACCTAAGAAGTTGAGGTTATGAAAAGTATTCATCCTCTTTGCTGTTGAGAAAACTAAGGCATAAAGGAATTAAGTAACTTGCCCGTGACCTCACAGCCAGTTGGCATTAAAGGGGAGAAGATCCAAGTATTTCCTAGTTGCAAGTTCAGTCCTTAGTAGAGAGGACTTTGAAATGTTATTTAAACAAGTATGGTGTGACAATGCAGAATGACTCATGAGAGTTGATTAGTGCTCTGCCATCTGTGACCAACAATCTCTTCAGAATTCTTTTAAATTTATTACCCAAAGTTATGTCTATGATAGGAAAAAAAGGAAGGAAATTTGGCACTCTTCCACCAAAAGAATATCTGCATCCCTCTTACAGAAGTAAGAGCCAGCTCCTTGAGCTTGACACTAAAAACGTGTTTAATGGCCATAATGCATAAATGCAGGTATCCATTATAGACTATAGGAAGCACAAATTGAGCATGCCAAAAGGGGGTTGGAACAACACAATGTGTTCCTATAAAATTCTGTTTGTTTGTTTTAAAGAAAAATGTTTGAAAGATTTGGGTAGTGAATCAAGTAGCAAATGTTGGACTTGGCATTCAAAATTTCAGAGTTGAGTTAGTTTAAAACACGACAGAATTTTTTTAACATTTAATAATATTTATTTTTTTAGAAAAGTTAACATGGTTACATGATTCATGCTCTTACTTTCCCCTTCACCCCCATCCCCGGGTTCCCCTCCATAGCTGATGAGAATTTCCACTGGTTTTAACATGTGTCATCCATCAAAACCTATTTCCAGATTGTTGATAGTTGCATTTGTGTGGTAGTTTCGAATCAAAATCCCCAATCATGTCCGCCTCAACCCTTGTGTTCAAGCAGTTGCTTTTCTTCCATGTTTCCACTCCTGCAGTTCTTCCTCTGAATGTGGGTAGTGTTCTTTTCCATAAATCCCTCAGAATTGTCCTGGGTCATTGCATTGCTGCTAGTACAGAAGTCCATTACATTCTATTTTAACACAGTGTATCAGTCTGTGTGTATAAGGTTCTCCTGGCTCTGCTCCTTTCACTCTGCATCAATTCCTGGAGGTCTTTCCAGTTCACATGGAATTCCTCCAGTTTATTATTCCTTTGAGCGCAATAGTATTCCATCACTAGCATATACTAAAACACAACAGAATTTCAAGTTAACCAGTTGCCTCAACAGGTCCTCACATCCCTCCATAGTAATAGCACATTGTCTCACTGGTTATAATAAGATTAAGATGAATATTGCCCTGAGATATACAACTGGCAGCTGGGGTAGGAGTGGAAGAGTATGGTGTTGAATGGCTTTCAGATATTCTCAGAGAATCAGTCAGTCAGTCAATAAGGATTTATGAAGCATCTACTATATGCCAGTCCCTGGGTTGGGCATTGGTGCTAAAAGGACATAAATGAAATATTCATTGCCATTAAGGACCTAACATTATATAAAGAGAAATAACAGGTACTTATTGAAGTATGTACAAAATAAATGCAAAGTAACTTGTGGGGTAAGGTGATAGCAGAGGGAAGAATTTGCAAAAGCTTCCTGTAGATCATTGTTTTTTAGTTAAAATTTGAAGGGAACTGTGGAAGCAGAGATAAGGATAAAGAGCATTCCAGATGTGAGTGAGATACTCAAAAAACAGAGACAGGAGGATTTTGGTATGTGAAGCACAGAAAGAAGTCCAGAAGATTATACTAAATAATAAATAAAGGACAGTAATGTATAATATAGCCAGAAAGGTAGGCTGGAGTTAGGTCGTAAAGGGCTTTCGATGCTGATCAGAGGAGATTCTATTTGATCCTTGTGGCAATTGGTTGCCTGACCCAGGAGTTTTTTTCAGCCTTGGAGTAGAGTAATAGAAATAACAAAATTTGCTATTATGCAATTTAATTTAAATGTATAAGCCAGGAAATTTGTTGAAGGAATAAGTTGGTTGGGGAAGAAATTGCCTTATTAAACCTTTTTTTGATTAAACTGAGTATTTTAGTGTTTCTAGTTTTCTAGTAATTCAAAGAGGTTGCTTATATGCAAAGATTTCCTCTACTAACATTTTCTCTCTTAAGAGTTCTTAAAGGCTTGAATAATGGAATGTAAGCTTTAGCAAGGTCTCCAAGCAAGAAGTATTCTGGGAATGGGCTTGAGACTGGACTGGAATTTCTTTTGAACCAGGCCAGCCTACTTGATTCAAAGGGGTCCACTACCAGGTTAGCACCATAGTGATGAGTTCCTCAGCCATAGAAACTCTCCAAGATTGTCTCCTACAATCTCAGAGGAGCTGGGATATACATCTGCCTCAGCAAAGTGAGTGCCTATGCCAAAGAAACCACAGATCCTAGGATTAAGTAAGTATACATATTTCACATAGAGTGAATAGAATAGAATAGAATAATTTTTTCTCAACAATTCATCTATTCTTAACCACAAACTATTATTTGTACTCTCCTTTTATAGCTTGTTGGTCCTGGACCAGCACATAACACAGCATGAAGATTCATTCTTCTTCCTTGAGTTGGCTATGTAATCACATTCTCTTTTAGCTTACACAAGAATATATGTGCTTTTTTTTTTACTGTATATTGTTCCTTACAATCAACAAGGATAATTAACTCACTTAAATAGTCATTACATATCTCTTCAAAATCATTATTTTTAAAACTTCAGACTTTGCATCACAAAGTTTTTTGTTGCTACTTCTTTAGTCTTGGATCTGTATTTTTCCCCTAAATAGAAAACAAGCATTCACCACAAAAAAAAAAAAAAAACATTAATGCCATTCTTTGGTTCCTAATTTAAAAGCAAGGCAGTCATAAAATTCAAAAGTAAGTCTCCCTTATCACCCATAATTTGGCCATGTGATAAATATAGGATGAGACATAAAAACAACATTAAAATAACCTCCTTTTGCATGTGTGAAAGACCCCAAGTTACAAATAATGTTGGAAAGAGTCATAATGTAAGTAAATTCTCAAACATAACTTTTTGATATTAGAGTTTAGGTTTTCTTCTTTCTTTTATTTTTCCTCTAATGAGATGAAGAACACTGTATTGTTATACTTCCCTCTACTGGCAAGAATAAAAATTCCTAGCAATTCACAAGTTAATAGTATCTGTTGGATTTGTATGATGTGGATTAGTGCAACACCCTACAAGCAGTGTCATGTGTGTATGTATATTTTCTTTTGCGATAAATGAAGTTTTCCCTATAGTTATACATATTTCATTAAGACTCAAAAGCAAATGAAAAACAGGAAATCCTCACAGAGTTAGAAGTTCAATTTAAAGGGGATGGGGAAGTACTCGTTAACTGCCTATTTGTGCCAAGCACTATGCCAAATGCTCTACAAATATTGCATTTGATCCTCACAACAATCCTAGGAGGTATGAAGGCAAAATGGCCAACTGTTTAAATAAACTTCATACATGTTCAAGCACTTGAACTTATTTCCTCAAAAGTATCATCTTGTTTCCTTCATTAGGTTATAAGTTACTTGAGAGTGATGATTTTGTAATAAATGTTTATCGATTGATTATCCATTCTTTAAATCTGTTTCCAAAGCACATACTACATTGCTATACACTCTACATTTATTGATGTGAGAACTCCCTCCAGTGATGGAGGTTGGCAACTTATCTGTAGTATATACTTTTAGAAAGCTGGCTGGAGTGTTAAGAAGTTGTAATTTGTCCATGTTTATTCTGCCAGTACAAACTTGAACCCAGGTCTTCCTGACTCCAAATCTCTCTCTCTCTCTCTCTACTACATCATACTGCCTCACCACGGGGAATACTCTACACATATTTATTCATGGATATCATTATACATTCCAACTTTCCTCTCCCCAATAATACAAATGGATTATTTGTTCTCGTGATCATTATTAAGGATCTTTTGTCTATTAGATCAACTTCAAATCCTCTGTCTGGAGTTCAAGATTTTGACCAACTAATCCCACCTAAACAACTCAAGATTATGTTTTACTATTTCCAAATTCAATATGGAAACCCTTTTCCCTTATTTTCCATGTTTCCTTTTTACTCCTACATGTGTGATACTGCTATTTGCTTTAACTCATTGAATTGTTCTTCCATGAAATGTCTCTACATTCATTGTCACCAACTCCTATAAATTTTTAAGGTCTACTGCAAGTCCCTCCATCAACATAAAGATGTGTTGGTCTGGGAGTGAATAACAGTCTTCTCTTTTTTTGGCATTCCTATAGCATTTATCAGAGACTTTGAGCTACAAGGACCTCAAAGGCCATCTAGTCCAACCTCCTCATTTTACAGATGAGGAGAATTAGGCCCAAAGATCCTAAGTGACTTGGCTAATGACCCCCAATTACTATCAGAGGCAGCCTTGAACTCAGACCCATTGGATGCAGAACCAATGCTCTTTCCATCATATCTTCCCTACTCTAGAGCACATCATTTAGGTACTTGATCACTGCACCAGGTGACATCTTTTTTTAGGTGACTTTAAGTATCCATTTTACCTCTCAAGCTTGTTAGGTGACTCAATAGATAGAATGATAGATTTGGAGTTGGGAAGACCTGAGTTCCAATCCTACCTCATATATCTATTAACACTGTAACTCTAAGTCATACAACTTCTTTTAGCCTTGAGTTCCTATCTCGAAAATGAGTGAAATGATAGCACCTACGAAAATAGCACCAGTGTTGTTGTGAAAATCAAATGAAATAATGTGGATAAACTTTAAAGCAATAAATTCATGCTAGCAAGGATGATGGTGAGTTCTTCAGGAACAAAGACCATTTCTATCACTTTTTGTATCTGATAAAGTACTTAACACAGTTCTCTACAAGCAAGAAATTCTAAATAAATGTTTGTTAGCTCAGCCACTACACTTTTTATTATTAGCCATTATCATACTAAAGTAGGCTCCCTCACTCCCTGAAAAATTGTGAGCTTCAGGAAACAGCCTCAATTCCTGTAGGTCTCTCAATTTCAGAAAGTTACTGCTTTAATAAAGTCGCCCCTTTGCTTAACAAAAATTTACTGGGAAGAATTTTAACGTGAAAGAATCTGTTAATTAAGTCACAAATCCCCTCCACAGGACAGCCCTCCTGGAATGTTCCAGCTTGGAGAAGTTTACCCTCCCCTTTCTGGCTCAGGAGACTTCCTTCCAGTTCTCCTAGGCATGTTATGGCTTTCCATTGGAATTCTAACACCAGAAAATGGTCAGCATTTTTCCAGACTCGGCAGCAGCCATTTGATGTGAAAAGAAACTTTTATGAAAGCAAGTAAAGAAAGCAAAATGAATAAAACTCTAAGTGGCACCAAGAAGCAAGATGCTCAAAATCATCTTGTGTGAAAGGCAGAAAGCTCTATGATCTAGTCCAGCCTAACAAGTGTTTAGGAGATGCCTACAATGAAGGTATTGGGGACACAAAAACAAACCAAATATAATCTTTGCTCTCTAGTAGCTTATATTCTACGAGACTAAGATGCTGCACTTAAAAATAGATGATTTGATAAACAGTTCCATATGTTCATTATCTCCATTATATCTTCTCTATATTTGTTTGCACGTACTTATCTTCATGTTGTCTCCCCCTTTACAATGCACAGTGCCTGGCACATAGTAGGTACTTAATAAATACTTATTGACTGACTAGCAGAGATTCATGTTTGAGTCACACTTCAGACAGTTGTATGACAATGGCCAAATCATATTTCTTCTCTTAGAGCCAATACTAAGGCTTGTACTCTAGGATTATCACAAGGGGAAGTATTTTGTAAAAGAGTTATATGAATGTGAAAAGAATACTGGATGTGGGACCATAACCTGTCAATGATTACCTGTGTAACCATAGACTTCCCTAATTTCCTCTGAACTGTAGCATCCTTATCTGTAAAATAGGGAAGAAGGAAGATGAATTAAATACCATCTGAGGGCCCTGTCATATAATAATTACCTACTATGTGCCAGGCATTGTGCAAGACCCTTGAGATAAGTGAAGTTTTCCTCTTCTTCATGTTCCAAATAAAATCAGTCATGACATTCTGCCAATCCTTCTTAACTATTTATCATATCCTTTCTATATCCACAACTATTACTCCTGTCCTGGCTCTCAAAACCTCAAAGCCAGAACTCTCATAATTCTCTCCAAACTGACTTCCCTTACACTGGACTTTCCTTCTTCCATCTGGAACACTATTGTCTAAATAATATGCTAAAACATTACTTTCATTATATCAGTCCTCCAATGGATGGGACTTTCTATTGTTCCCAAAATAAATCAAATGAATAAGCCCTTTACTAGTGCTTATTTTTTGCCAGGCCCTGGGCTAAGAATTAAGGATGCAAACAAAGGCCAAAATAAAACAGACAAAAAAGCAAAGAGCTATAGAACTCTCAAGGAGCTCACAGTCTAATGGGTAAGACAGCATGAAAGCAACTATGATCTAGAAACAGGAGTGGTAGTACCAGATCTTAAACTCTACTACAAAGCAGTGTGCTGTCAAAGAGATAGAAGAGTGGATCATTGGAATAGACTAAGAGTAAATGACCTCAGTAAGCTGGTGTTTGATAAACCCAGAGATCCCAGATTTTGAAACAAGAATTCTCCATTTGACAAAAACAGCTGGTAAAATTGGAAAACAGTATGGGGAAAATTAGGTTTAGATCAACATCTCACACCCTATACCAACATAAATTTAAAATGGATAAATGAAATAAATATAAAGAGTGAAATCATAAATAAATTAGGTGAACATAGAATAGTAAACCTATCAGATTTATAGGAAAGGAAGGAATTTAAGACAAAACAAGAGATAGAGAACAAATCATTTTTATTATATTAAATTTAAAAGGTTTTGTACAAACAAAACCAATGCAACCAAAATTATGAGGAAAGCAAGAAACTGGAGAAAAATTGCATAAAAGAGTTCTCTCACACCATTCTAATTTCCCAAATATATAAGGAACTAAGTCAAATGCACAGGAAATCAAGCCATTCCCCAATTGACAAATGAAAAAAGGATATGAATAGGCAGTTTTCAGATGAAGAAATCAAAACTATCAACAATCACATGAAAATGCGTTCTACATCCCTCCTAATAATAAAAATGCAAATGAAAATAACTCTGAGATACCACCTCACACCTAGCAGATTGACCAATATGAAAGTAAAGAAAATAATAAATATTGGAGGAAATGTGGCAAAATTGGGATGCTAATACACTGCTGGTGAAGTTGTGAATTGACCCAACTATTCTGGAAGGCAATTTGCAATTATACACGAAGGGCTTTAAAAGAATGCCTGCCCTTTGATTCAGCAATTCCACTACTGGGTTTGTATCCCAAAGAGATAATGATGAAAAATGTTTGTAAAAAATATTCATAGCCTTCTTTTTGTGGTAGCAAAAAAAATTGGAAAACAAGGGGGTGCCCCTAGATTGAGGAATGGCTGAATAAATTGTGATTTATGATGGTGTTGGAATACTACTGTACAATAAGGAACAATAAACTGCTTGGTTTCCATATGAATTAGAAAGACCTCCATGGACTGATGCAGAGTGAAATGAGCAGAACATTGTACACAAGACTGAAACATTGTGAGATTATCATATGTAATTGATTTTGCTACTGATAGCAATGCAATGATCCAGGACAATCCGGAGAGAGAAAGAAATGTGGGAGTAGAAAAGCACAAGGAAAACATTTGATTTTTCACATGTCTATATGGGTATTGGATTTGGGGTTTTGTTTTTTAAAAGATTATTGCAAAAATGAATAATATGGAAATAGTTATTGAGTAACAATACTGTATAACCCACTGGAATTGCTTCTCAGCTCTGGGAATGAGGAGAAAAAGAACATGAATCATGTAACCATGGAAAAATACTTAAATAAAAAAAGAAAGAAACAGGGAGTCCCAAAAGTCAGTGCAACTTTAAGCTACTAAAGTTTAAAACTGCATTAAGACTTTGGGGGCACTCTATATATAGGATAAAATGGGTATGATCAATAGCAAGAAGTCACTAGAATTAAGGAGAATCAGGCAAGGCTTCTTAAAAAAGATGGGATTTTAGTTGGGACTTGAAGGAAACAAGGGAAGTTGGGAGGCAGAGTTGAAGGAGAAAATTTTAAACATGCTAGATAGCCAGGGAAAATTCCCAAACTTGGAGATGAAATGCTTTGTGTGCACAAAAGCAAGAAGACCAGTACTATCATTGACTTACAGAGTATGTGGGAGAAGAATAAAATGAATGAATGGCTAGGTAGGAAGGAGCCAGGGTATCAAAGGACTTTGAGTGCTAAAAACAGTTTAAAAGAAGGTTCTATGTTTGATCATAGAGGTAACAAGGAGCCACCAATGTGTATTAATAATAATAGCAAATAATAGCTAACATTTATATAGCACTTACTATATACCAGGCATTCATTGTCTTAAGGGCTATGCAATTGTCTCAGTTGATATTTACAACAAGCTGGAGGTAGGTGACATTATTGTCTTCATTTTACAGGTGAAGAAACTGAGGCAAATAGAATTTAATTTACATGTCTGAGTTTAAACAGCTAGTGTCTGAGACTGAATTTGAACTCATATCTTTAATTCCAGGCAAGGTGTTCTATCTGCTGTGCCATCTAGATGCTAATACATATGGGGTATGATCAAAACTACTTTAGGAAGATTGATTTGCCAACTGAGTGGAGGATAAACTGCACTAAAGAGAAACCTTTGGCAAGGAGACAAACCAGTAGATTCTGATAACAGTCCAAATGTGAGGTGAGAGCCTAAACTAGGGTAGTCTAAATGTCACAGTAAAGAAAGGAGCATTTACTGGAGAAACTAAGAAGGCAAAATCAATAGGAATTGACAATTGATTTAATATGAAGGTGGGTGAGACAGAGTGGAAGTTGAGGATGATATCTAGCTTATTGGAAAATAGGAAAATCAGAGTTCTCTCTAGGAACAGGAAAGATAGAAAGAGGAGAGAGCTTGGAAAGAGGAGGAAATAAAATAAGATGAATTGAGTTTCAAATGACTTAAGGAATCCAGTTCAAGATGGCCATTAGGCAACCATTAGGCTCAGTCTCCACCAGAAAATCATGCCAGAAAATCATAACAAAAGAAAAAGCTTGGACATCATTCTATAGGAAATTATCCAAGAAAATTGCCCCAACATTCTTGAAAAAGCCCAGGAATGCTATAGCCAAATTCAAGAACTACCAGACTAAAGAAAAGATACTATAAACAGCTAAGAAGAAACCATTCAGCTATCATGGAGTCACAGTTAGGATACAGGACCTGGATACATCCATACTGAAGGACCAGAAGGCATGAAATATGATATTCCAGGAAGCAAGGGAAATGGGTCTACAACCAAAAATCAACTACCCAGAAAAATTGATTATATTCTTGCAGGGGGGAAGTGTGTTCATTTAAAAAATAGAAGACTTCCAAGCATTCATAAAGACCTGACTGAAACAGAAAATATGATGCACAAACACAGAACTTAGGAGAATCATCAAAAGGTAATTAAGGAAGGGGAAAAAAAAACAAAAAAAAAACCTTTTTTAAGGGGCCCAATAAGTTCAAATGATTTGTATTCCTATAAGAAAAGATGATATTGGTAACTCTTAAAAATCATTATTATCATCAGGATAATTAGAAGAAGTATATTTAAGGGAACAGTGTGACAAACTGTATAGGATGAAATGTCAAATATGTGTGTGTACACATATATAATAAACTAGGGATAAAAAAGAGGATAATACTAAGAGAAATGAGGAAAGAAATAAAATGGGGGTAATTTTATATTTCATAAAGAAGCAAATGGGGGGAGGAGAGGAGGAGGCAAATACAATGGAAGGGTGAAGGAAGTTGGAGACAGTCTCCAAGAAAATTTTAATCATTATAGTGGGAAGGGTTAGAAAGGTTCGAATAGAAGGAAAACCTCCAGCTCCAAATTCAGTCATCATCATCATCAACAACAACAACAACAACATCAACATCAACATCAACATCAACATCAACATCAACATCTAACTATTCATCTTTTCCTGGCCCAGGAAAGATTTTTGCTGGGAGGCCTAATCCTATAATAGCATACTATGCAGAGTACAGAATGAAAGTCAAAAGACCTAAACTCTAGGATTGAGTACCACTATGTGTCCCTTGGGGGTAAAAAGAAAGCCTTATTTTTCCTGGACTCAGTTTCCTCTTTTATGTTTGAGTGAAACTTACCTGGACTCTACATTAAGCTAATCAATTAAATAAAAGAATAAACCAGGTATAAACAAGAAAAAAAATAACATGTTTTTTTTGATAAAATGAAAAAAGCTCCTTGTAAGGAGCTAAGATAATTGTACAAAAATTCAAGAAATCAAAACTATCAATAAGCACATGAAAAAGTGTTCTAAATCTCTCATAATTGTAGAAATGCAAATCAAAACAATTCTGAGGTACCACCTCACACCTAGCAGACTGGCCAATATGACATCAAAGGAAAATAATACATGTTAAAGAGGATGTGGCAAAAATGGGATACTAATGCATTTCTGGTGGAGTTGTGAACTGATCCATTCATTCTGAAGGGCAATTTGGAATTATGCGCAAAGGGCTTTAAAAGAATGTCTATCCTTTTATCCAGCCATACCACTGCTGGGTTTGTACCCCAAAGAAATAATAAGGGAAAATGTACAAAAATATTTATGCCTGCACTTTTTATAGTGGCAAAAAAATTGGAAAATCCTCAACTGAGGAATGGCTGAACAAATTGTGATATCTGATGGTGATGGAATATTATTGTGCTGAAAGGAATAATGAACTGGAGGAATTCCATGTGAACTGGAATGATCTCCAGGAACTGATACAGAGAGAAAGGAGCAGAACCAAGAGAACCTTGTAGCCAGAGACTGATAAACTGTGGCACAATCGAACATAATGGACTTCTCTGCTAGCAGCAATGCAATGATCCAGGACATTCTAGAGGAACTTATGAGTAAGAACACTATCCACATCTAGAGAAAAAATTGTGGGAGTAGAAATGCAGAAGAAAAACATATGATGACATGTGGTTTGATGGGCATATGATTAGGAATTTTGGCTTTAAATGATCACTCTATTGCAAATATTAATAATATAGAAATAAGTTTTGAACAATGATACATGTATATCCCAGTGGAACTGCTTATCAGCTCCAGGAGGGAGGAGGGAAGGGGAAGGGAATCATGAATCGTATAACTGGAAAAATATTCTTAACTAATTAATTCCTTATATATTCAAATAAATAATTTACTGGTTTTTTTTTTCGGGAGATGTCCATTAGACATTTGAAGTTATGAAGCCAAGGTCATCCTCTGCATATACTGAGCCATCACCATCTTGAATTTTGTCTTGCCTCTGGAATTCATTGACTCTGGAAGAGAGAGTGAGACTGACAATCTTAAATCCATTTCATGTGCAAGTCAAAAGATATTACTAGTGATGTCATTTTGGTCCTCTTTGAGATAATAACCCACTATATACCTAACTAAATTCCTTCCTCTTGCAATTTCACTTGGGTAACTTCAGTTTACTTGGATAGCAATTCTACTCTTATGGCTTGTACCCCAACCCTTGATGTCTAACCAAGTTCTTAATGCACCGCAGCACCTGCTTCCACCACTTTCATTGCTGTAACAAATTTTTTCATCCACCTCTTCCCCTAAAGAAAGACTTCACATCCTTGGGGTACATGACTCCCTACTTCACTAATGGGTTTCAGATCTCTCAGTTAACCACCTGTCAAGCTGACTAACTAGGGTGTTGCCACTTTATATGCTACACCTTCTTGAAGCTACTGGGGAGAGCTGGGAGGCAGGTGGACACAAAAGGAGGAAAGAAGCCCTGAAAAGGGTTTGGCAAGCTCTTCCACCAAAAGTATTAGTCTTCCCTGAACATACCATGTACCCCAGGTACATTCAGTGAAAGACAATATTAAATCTATGCAAGCTGGAGTAAGTCTTAACAAACTAAAATTAAAAATCCATTTGTAATTTTCCATGTGTAAAGGGATTGTCCTGCTGTAATGAGGGCCCAATTGAGACTATTTAGCATAAATCTGTAGTGGTTCTGGTAAGAAATAGTTTTATTTTTTTCTCTAATTTCACTTAGGAACACTTAAATAATAGTATAAAATGGATGGTGGGAATAAAATCAGCCATAGGAGAAAGGGGCAAATCATTCTAGGGAAGAGGACAGTATAGATTTTCCAAGGTATTTTGATTTTACACCCCTTTAGTAAAACAAAATTTTGAGCACGCGTCCCTAATATGTGAATATTTAGTAATAAGTTATATGCATGTACTACTATTGTAATAATTATTTATATTATAAAATTTAGATTCAGAAGATGTAAAAATGAGATAAAGAAGAAATGATATGTATTGCTAAAGTTCATTGGGAGCTACTAGAATTTACTGAAGAGGAAAGTCAGACATACACTTTAAGAAAATCACTTTAGCAACTGTGTGAAGGATAGATTGGAAAGAGGAATGATGTGTGAGGGGGCCAATTAGCAGGCTATTACGAAAGTCAAGATGAGAGGTGATGAAGGCCTGAACTAGGGTGATGACTGTGTGAATAGAGATAAGGGGAAAGAAGGAAGAGATGTTTTGCAGACAGAAATGCTTAGCTTTGACAGCTTATTGGATACATGAGGTGAAGGAGTTGAAAATCACACTATGGTTTTGAACCTAAGTGACTGGAAGGATGATTGTGTTCTTGACAGTAATAAGAAAGTTTGGATTAAGTGGAAATTTTGGAGAAAATATAAAATGTGATTATATTCTCACTGAAGATCACAACTCATCCATGACTGCTTATCCTGTATAACTCTGTCCTATCCAAAATAAACAGTGAAGGCAGAGTTTTTATTCCCAGATCACTGCTCCAGAGCTCAGAGCTTGCCTTCATTGGAGTACCTTCTATAACCACAAGATGACCTTCAAGTTAGAAAATATGTACACAGGAGAATTTGAAGGAACTTTCCTAATGTCATCTTTATACTTGTGATGGGTTCCTGGGTGGCAGTTAGGTTATAATTTCCACATAGGCCAAATACAGGGATCAGAAGATGATGGAAGTTAGGAGTTTGCAAAGTAAAAGAAGTAGGGAGAAGTCAAGGTGTATTGAAAAACATAGCTATAGGTGTGTTGGACCCATGCTCCACTATTGTGGGAAAAGTAAAAGGTAGCCCATCTTCCCACAGTCAAATTGGTTGATCACATACACTTTGTAGTCAAATAATGGACACTTTGGGGTTAAGCCATGGCCTCCATTTTGGACATCATTGATCTAAGAATCAAAGGTACATTCTTTGTCTTGATCTGGCCCCAAATGATCTTCCCAAATTTATCCTTCATTGCTTCCTTTAATAAACCTCCACTCCAGTCAGAATGAACTCTCAATTTCTATAAAAATCATATTGCAAATATCAGCCTCCTTCACTCATTCACATACATTATTTGTACCAATCAAAATGTTCTCCCCACTGTCCTGCACATCTCTAAATTCAAATTCTACTGCAAAGTCCAACAGAGGTCTCAAATTCTTCATGAAACTTCCTTCACCAGTCTAGCCCACAGTTCTGTCTTCCTTCTCTGGGCATATTTTTTCCACAACCCAAAGAAATCTAAGACTACAAAAGTTAATGGAGAGTGGAAGGAAAGTTTTTTACCAGTCATCAGAGAACTGCTTAAAGCACAAACTAGTTTTCTAATCAAAGTCAAGGAATTCTTAATCTATTTCTGTCATGGACTTCTTTGGCAATGTTCGGTGAAATCTATGTACCCCTCTCATAATAATTCTTTTAAATGAATTAAATGCATAGGATTATAAAAGAAAGAAATTATGTCAAAATAAAGCTATTGTAAAATTGGAAGTTCCAAATTCACAGATCTCCTGAAATTTATCTTTTGACCCTGTGAGGATCTGTGACCCTCCAGTTAAGGCCTCTAGTCAAGATTATAGTGGTGGTTTCCTTTCTAAGTTTAGTGTGGTCCTGGGCACATAATAAGCATTGAATACATGTTCTGTCTATCTGTCTGTCTTTCTGTATATCTAAGGAACTACATGTAAAAGGATTGAGAAGATGCTAGAACAGAGCTGTAACAGAACAAAGACACAAAGACACAAAGAACAAAGACAGTGACAGTTCTAAGAAGCTTTCAAAGTTCCAATAAGAAATGGGTGGTTGTAAATCATCAAAATTGTTTCCAAGTATTTAGAGAGCTGTCATGTAGAAGAGGAGTCAGCAAGCCATGGTCAGAGGGTCAAATGCAGCACACTGCCTGTTTGGGCACAGCCAGGGAGCTAAGAATTATTTTTACATTTTAAAAATATTTAAAATATTTAACAACATAAAAAAAGAAAAACATTCTTAGCTCAGGACCTCTATCAATTCAGATGTGTGTGGAAGGGTGAAGGCTAAAAGAAGGAGTTGAAGAGATATGGCCTGCTGGCTACAGTTTGCTGCACCTGATATAGAAAAAACTATTAGACTTCTGTTTACCCTCCACAGGGGAAAAACTACAGAGAAAGTTAGATTAGGTGTTAAAAAATTTCCTAACAATTAGAACTGTACAAAATTTGGAACAGCCTGTCTCAGATGGTAACATATCCACCATTGTGGGAGGTATTCAAGAAAAAGTTTGATGGTCACTTTGGGTGAATAATATAGATGAAGTGGTTTGGTTAAAGTTTGGGCCACATTTCTTAAGTGTCTTCCAACTCCAAAATTCTGTGATTCTGTAAAAGTCAAGAGAGGAGATCCAAGGAAAGAAATCATAGAGAATATGCATGGAGTGATCAGAAGAAAAGATTTGGAATTGTCCAAGACAGTTAAAATGAGAAAATCTTGAGCAAGGCTTTTGGATAGTTTGGGAGCTTTTGCAATATCCCAGGCAAACTATTCCTCTAAAGGGCAACCCCTTGGTTAGTAAGTCCTACTAACTGTACCGACTTGTACCATCACATAACTTTTTTATATCATCGTGTCTTTTTCCTTTCCTTCTCCTCATTCCAGGCATCCACTATTACCTGTGGAAAGCACAGTAGTCTGGTGCTAAAAACTTCTTTCAAGTCATCTTGGTAGTAAAACATGAACTCGAGAGAGAAGATTAAAGCATGCTTCCAGATCTTGAGTGATATTATGATGGAATTACTAGGCACCACAATGAAATTGTTAGGCACCATAGCAACCTGGCACTCGGGATTTGTCAAGGCTTGTTTTAAATGCCAGGACTCTAAATTTTAACTACTTTGGATGGTAATGCATTGCATAAAAATGAATTGCATACTTTTCTGTCTTAATAAACAGAGAATACTGAAAATAAATTTACCTCTCTTGATGACTCAGGGTCATCATTTGAGAGAATTGATATAAATCATTTTGTAAAACATAGAAAGCTATGTAAATGTCAGCTATTGTAATGATGATTAGGAGCACCAATTACTGTGTGCAGCTGTAAGATTGTCTATGGGGTCTATGGGAGAATAGATACAACATATCTATAGACTACTGGGAAACGGTGGTCAATCTATCCTTCCTCATTATCATCTTTGTTCCCTAACCTACCCTAAATGCTACCTATACTTAATGTAACTTTGGCTGCTTGAGCTATCCACCATTTATTCATTGTTTTTTGCTTTCTTTTTGTGGGTATCCACTTTTTCAGATGTTTTTGCTCTCTTCAGTTTGGCAAACCACCCATATTATTTCTTCTATGCCCGAATCCTTGATCTTCTATCTTTGTCTCTAACACTTGAGAACCATAATATCTAGAACCATAAGAACATTTTTAGATCAACTAATTTACTCCCTCTCATTAGAGATAAGAAAACTGAGTCTTAGAGAAATTAAGGGACTTTTTAAGGTCATGTGAGTAATTAATAGGGAGGCCAAGATTTGAATCCTGGTCCTATAAACTTAATCCTCTCCTACCACTCCTAAATCAAGCCCTAGGTTTGTAGTTCAATTTAACTCAACTAATGTTTGTTTTTTTAATGCTACTATGTGCTAGAAGCAGCTTGTATACTATAGAAACAGAGTGGTATAATGAAAGTACATTAGAATGAATTAAATGACTTGGTTTCAAATACTTGCTCTGTTACTTATTATCCATGATCAATTCATGATACCTTTCTAGACTTACTTTCCTCAACTGTAAAATGAAGAGTATGAATTAGATGGCCTCTGAGGTCCCTTTCTGCTATAAATTTTATGATCCCATGACATTTTACTTGAGCTATAGAGCTTACAGTCCAGGACCAGGATATAGTGCAATGAAATAACACATAAATACATAGAAAGAAGTACAAAAGAATGCCATGTGCAGACTCCTTGCTAGTCTAGCTTTCTTTCACTTTCCTTCCACAGAGTTGTCCTTTATGCTGTGGGATGGGAGGGTGAAAATACTGGTAGCTAGAACTCAGTGGGGTATATTTCCAGGCTGGATTAAGGTTCAGGGGAATAACTGCCAGCCCAAAGGGCTCTCTATTTACTGTATAGGCTGGCAGTAAGGTTGAAAACAACTATAAAAAGGTGGTTTTGTGCTAACAGAAAGATGGTTTACATTTCCAAATGTACAGACATTATCCATCAACCTTTGAAGTCTAGGAAAACAAACAAACTGCTGCCACATATGGTGCGGCCATCCTGGAATATCTACTACAGAGGTCCTTAAGTTGTCAGGAAATGCACTCAACAATGAAGCACATTCCTTGTCACTTGTAGTTTACCATCAAGAATTGGACTCTCATGAAGGAAATAATTGGTAATCATGGTACAATTCCATGAATCCATAAATCTTTGCCTGGAAAGTAAAGAAACATAAGACTGTTTAAAGGATGTCTGGATTCTATGTTATCTCAGAACTCTGAATACTCTGACAACTTTCCAGTGTAGGTGAATGAGTTCCACTGGACTGTATTTTTATGAAAACCACAACTGTGCCTTTTTTTGTAATTATATTTTTATTTAATTGGAAGTTTACTTGGACATATAGCAAACAAAACTTTTCATTGAAGACTCACTTATGTTTAAGTGTTACTGTGGCTTCAAAGAGATCTAAAGTAAAGGGTTTTGAGTTGGATATATTTTTAATGTTTAGATTTTAATTGTGATGCAGAAGTGATAATAATGAATTTTTGGTTTAGTATAAACTTTTATGGGTGAGTTGATCCCATTCACATTCACAGTTAGGATTATTAATTCTGTATGGTCCTCCATCTTATTGTTGCCTTTTGATCTTGCTCTTTTTCCTTTCACTCTTTTCCTTCTCATCAGTGCTTTGCTTTTTATCACCCCTTTCACTTTCTCCTCCCTTCAATTGCCACCCCTTTCCGTTGTCTTATTCCCCTTCTATTTCTCTGCAGGGTAAGATATAGTTCTATATCCCAATGAATATGGTTGTCATTTCCTCTCTGAGCAAGTTACGATGAGAGTAAAATTTAAGCATTGTCTGTCACTAAGCTCATCCTCCCCTCCTCTGTAATAGTTTTTCATGCCTCTTTATGTTATATAATTTGCCCCAAGCCATCTCTCCCTTTCCTTTTCTCTCACTTCAATCCTCTTTTTCACCCCCTTGAATTTTTTTGCACATAATATCATCATAATCACCTTACTTCCCCACCTTCTATCTAAATGTATTCCTCCTATATGCTCTACTACAAAGAATAATGTTTAAGAATTATAAATATCCTCTTTCCATATAGGAATATATAGAGTTTGGCCTTATAGAGTCTCTTAAATTTTTCTTTCTTATTTACCTTTTTAGGCTCCTTTTGGATCTCATGTTTGGACTTCAAATTTTCTGTTTAGGTTTATTTTTTCCCCCTTAGGAATGTTTAGAAATCTTCTATCTTATTGAATGACCAGGTTTTCCCCTGAAAGAACATACTTAATTTTGCTGGATAGGCACCTCTAGGTTATAAACTTTGATCTTCTCCCTTCCTGAATATCATATTCGATGTCTTCATTTAATGTGGAACCTGCTAAGTGTGATTCTGATTGTAGATCCATGGTATTTGGATTGTTTCTTTCTGGCTTCTTGCAGTATTTTCTCCTTGGCTTGGGTACTCTTGAATTTAGCTATTATATTCCTGAAGCTTATCATTTGAGGATTTCTTTCTGGAGGTGATCTGTGGATTCTTTCAATTTCTATTTTATTTTCTTATTTGAGAATATCTGGGCAGTTTTCTTTGAAAATTTCTTGTAATGTGATGCCCAGGCTTTTTTATCATGGTTTTCAAGTAATCCAATAATTCTTCAATTGTCTCTCCTGGATCTTTTTTACAGGTCAATTGTTTTTTCAATGAGATATTTCATTTTTTTCATTCTTTTAATTTTGTTTTATTGCTCCTTGATGTCTCATGAAATCATTAGTGTCTAGTTGCTCAATTCTAATTTTTCAGAAATGATTTTCCTCAGTCTGATTTTGAACCTCTTTTTCATTTGGTCTATTTTTTCTTGCATTGCTTCCATTACTCTTTCCCACTTTTTCTCTGCCTCTCTTAATTATTTTTTGAAGTCTTTTTTGAACTCTTTCAGAATTTGTGTCCAACTCATATTTCTCTTTTGGATTTTGTATGTGTTCTTTGTTTTCACTGTCCCCTTCAGTGTCTATGCCTTGTTTTTTGTCTCTATAAAAATTCTCTATAGTTAGGTGTTTTTTGTTGTCTGCTCATTTCCTCAATCTTTTTATAGCTAGGCTTTATTCTCTTGGAGGTTAGGGTACCCTCTTAAGCTTCAGTCCATCCTTGATGCTACCCTTAGCTTTATTTCTGGGTTTCTTCCAGTTTTAGTTCTACCAAGATGGTATGAGGGCCTGAGGGCTGGGAACTCTGAGATCTACCTTCCACTGCTGATTCAATTAATCCTTAAGACTACTGATGGCTCAAATTCTCACCTCAGAATTGGGTAAATGATTTTTGTCTCACTGTGTGCTTCATCAGATCAGACACAGCTTAAAGTCTAGCCTCAGGCTTGGGTGAAGCTTTTGGTCTCACTATGGGCTTGATCAGGTTCTGTACACATCAGACCACCTTGCCCTTGAACCTTTAACAAGAGGCTCAGGGGGTCCAGCTTTGTGTCCACTAACTACCCCAAACTTGGATCTTTCTCCTTACCACAGGTCCTAGCTGGGGCTCCTGTCCTTGCTCTGGGCCCACACCGATCAAGCTACTTTAGCACAGATGATTCTGTGCTGGAATTCTGGACCTCACTGCAGGTTTGCTTGGAATCTCAAGGGGCATGCATTGGCTTGGACTTCTATCTGCCCAAGTAGGGTCTCAGTGTCTAGTTGTTGCATTGGGCTCAGGTTCAAATCATGGCACTTCAAATGTGGGGTGGAGGTATGTGGCCTTCTTCTTACTTCTTAATGTAGTCATTTGCTGGCTGTGCTCCCCTCTCACCTCAGTGCCCAAGATGTTTTCTGCCTTCTTTTTTAGGTTTTTCTTGTCTTGAAAATTGATTCACTCTGTCTCCTTATTGATTCTTTCTATCCTGCATTTTTGTGGTATTATTTTAAGATTGGTTGGAGGGGATTCTTATGGTGGTTTCAAGTTTCTCTGCTTCTACTCCACCATCATGGCCCCAGAACTGGAAATATCAAGCATAAACTTTTATTTCCACTCTGATGGATATGTTTAATAGTCAAAATGCTATGGGAGATATGAGGAGGGAGGAATAGTAACAATAATAGTAAAAAAGTAGTAATAAAGGACTACCTGGGGTAGGAAGAATAATAGAAGGTATGGTAGGGGACATAGCATTGAATTTGGTTGCAATATTACCATTCAAAGACAAAGAGTAGTTAAAGGACATTCAGACCTATGAAACCACATGAGAAAAGCCATAAAGATTAGGAGAGAAAAGTACTGAACTACAGCAAAGTAATCAAGATAAGGTTTTGATTCATGAAGACAGAGCTTTTCAATGACAGAAATAAGTAGAAAGGAGGAGCAATTTCTAGAATAAAGATGATCTCTATTTTAGGCTTGTTGAGATTGAGAAGCAAGTTGGGCATCCAGGTAAAATGCCCTGTAAATAGCAGAATATAAAGATCTGGAGTTCTAGGAAGGTGTCAATTCTGGAGTTACAGGTTAGGTGTTATCTGACTAGAGATGATAATTGAAGCCCTGAGGGAGAATATATTTACCAAAGTAGAAAGTATAAATGGAGAAGAGAGTCAAGGAAGGACTCGCAAAGAACAATTATATGCATATACACACTCCCATTTAAAGATTAGGAAGAGGATGAGGATCCAGTGGAGAAAAAGAAAAATCAGAAAGGTGTGATATTTCTAAGGAAAACAGGTGCTCCTCATTCATTTTGAGGAGGACCAAAATGATGTCTTGACTTACACATGAATTGGATTTAAGTAAGGTAAGACTTTACTTTGTGGTGCTATTTTAAGATTAGGTGAAGGGGAGTGTTATGTTGGTTTCAAGTTTCCCTGCTTCTACTCTACCATCTTGACCCCAGAACTGGAAGTCTCAAGCAAAAACTTTTATTTCCACTCTGATGGATATGTTTAATAGTCAAAAATGCTGTGGGAGATATGGGGAGAGGGGAAAACAAAAATCAGAACCACTGGTGATGGCCTGGGATGCAGTGGATGGCCTTAGCATCTTTGGTGTCTGCCCAGGCTCTAAGCATTTCATAGTGTTTGCCTTAGCTGACTTCACGGCCATGGAACAAATTGTTCTCATTCACTCATTAGTGTGAAGGCAGAGGGGAAGTCTTCATATGCTTGGGGTAGAGATTGCTCTAATTCATTGATGGATTCGAGGCCTACTAGTTACCCTAAATCTGGGTTAGCTCATCTGCCAAGATAATTTTTTTCTGGAATATGACTGCTTTCAACATTTAAAGTCAGAGGTGAGTTGGGTGAAAAGTGGACAAGAAATGATTGGCAAGTCCTGGAGCTATGAGTAATCTACAGTACTCTAATTCTTGACTATTCTGTGTTCTTATTTTTGCTTCTTTGCTTTGCATCATTTTCTCATAATAGGTCAATTTGTTGCTTAATTCATTCAACAAATATTTATAAAATACCTCCTGTGTGCAAAGCACTGTATCATAATAAACCAAATTCTGAATAGCTACAAGGGCTCAAGGAGTTAATGTAACTTGGAAAAGAATGTAACACAATACGAAAGTAACTCAGGCACTAGGACAGTTTTATTCAACCAGGTTACTTGTACCCATCCTATCAATATTCTGGTGACAAATTTCTTCTGACTTACCATAATCTTCCATGTCATGCTTCCAAACTCCATATCTTTCCCGCCTACCTTCTGCCAGTCTTTTCAGTTCCCCACAAAAGGGCTTTCTTTAACAGACTAAAATTAAAGCTTTGTATACAAAAATTTGTACATTTCATATTTGAAATTGCTTCTAACAGAAAAAATTATAGGAATTATAAGTAGATTTTAATGAGTTAGACTTTCAAGTCTCAGAATGAATTTTGTAGGAAAGATTTTTTCTTTTTTATTGAGTATTAACTAGTCAACAAATATTTATTAAATGTCTAATATTTTCATTATTATGCTAGTTATTTAAAATACCAAGACAAAAATGTAACTGTCCATTAAAGGCCTTAGATTCTATTGTGGTAACATGTACTTATATATGTTAATATTAAATCTTTACACAGTTAAGTTTTAAGGAACATTGACAGATAGGAGCATCAAGAAAGGCTTCAAGTAAGAGGTAGCACTTGAACTGAGTTTTGTAGAGAACCTGGGAGTCAGAGAGGCAGATGCAAGGAGAGAGAGCATTTCCTGCATGAGGCAGAGCCACTGTAATAGGTATAGAAAAAGGAAATGAAATGTTCTCATATATGAAGAATAGCCAGTTCTTCAGTGACTGTACTAAAAAGTGTGAGAAGGAGAGTCATACATAATAAAACTAGTAAGGTAGGTCCTACTCAGATTGTGTAGGGCTTTGTATGAAAACAGAAGAATTTATATTTTAGCCTAGAGGTAACAAGGAACTGTTTTTGAAGAAGGAAATAACATAATCAGACCCTTGCTTCAGGAATATCTCCTTGAAAGCTATAGGTAGGATAATGGGGAAAGAAAGAAATTGAAGCAAAGAGACCAAAAAGGAATCTACTGGGGTAGCACAAATGACAGGTAATGTGAGCCTAAACTAGGCTGATGGCTATAAGAATATAGATAAGGAAACAAATGTAAGAGATGATGTGGAGGTAATAAAAAGGAAACTTACCAATTGATGGATTATGGGGAAATGATCACTGAAAAAGACCTTTCTCTCTCTCTTTCTCTAAACACACACACGCACACACACACATCTGTATATTAATAAATCATCTTCTTAGAAAAGAGATGATAATTGAATCCATAGGATAAGATCATTGAGAGGCGAGGGTGAGAGAAGAAGGACCAGTACAGAGCATTTGAGAACATCCACATTTAGCATGGATAATGATTTAATAATAATTTAATAATTTAGTAAATGATACTGAGAAGAAATTAGCAATAGGGAAGAGTTGAGCCAGGAAGAAAAAAAGTTGGTGAAAAGTCAGAAAGAAAAGTATCTAAGAGGGGGACATTCATCAATCGTGCCAAATGTCGCAAAAAGAACAAGAACAGTGAAGACTGAGAAAAGATCAGTAGATTTGACAATTAGGAGACGTTAGCCTAGCTAGCATTTATTATTCATAGATCCCATCCTCTTTTTAGTGTTTCACTGTGATATTCAGTTGACTGATTCTTAGAAACTTTGTATACAGAATTTCTGCTCTCACAGGTCCTCTGTGAGAAAGAGAGTTTCTGAAAATACATAAAGGTTGATTTTATCACCTGAGGTTCAGGCCAGATAAATTTGAAAAGGCTGGTCATCAGATAATAACCATATTTAGCCGCAGCAACTCACAAAGACTGTCTATTGTTAAAGGAAAAAGTTTCAACTTGTAATTTAGTTCTGTTTGATTTACAAATAACTTTTGCTTTTTCTTTTAAAATATTTTATTAGTGCCTTTAATTTTTTAGTCAATCATTTCCTTATAAAAATCATTTGAGTAGATGGACCTGCTCCCAAAATCAACCAGAAGCACCTTATCACTGTTATGAATACTTTGACATTTCTCTGAGTACCCTCTAATTTCCTAAGTGAACTCTTCTTTGCTCAGACATTCAGCCTAATCAGATATCAAGCACCTGATGTAGATTGTGTGAATCAGCACTAGTATGAACTAGTATGAACTTATTGCTGTTCTTTCACCCCCACCTAGGTCACAGTGTTTTTCCCAGAACTTCAAGTATCTTCAGTCACCGAGTAAGTATTCCTAAAATTCCTGGGAGCCTACTTTCACTGGAATAACTTCATTTTTCACATTCACACTAACGAAGACATCTATAGTCACATTCATGCAAACAAACCTCAGGAGTCCTGCCTTCCTGGGCCTCACCCAACCTGTACTTATTCTTCAGAACTCTACTACATTCCTCAAAAGTCACATTCCATCTTCATCTCTACACTATCATTTAAAATAACTAGCTACTGAAGAGACATTCCTCAGAAGAGGGGACTAGAGAATTCATGGTGAGGGAGAAAGGGCACCTCAGGGGGGAAAATGCAAGTCTTCTGTGCAACTCATTATCTAAATATGATTTCATCTTTTCTGGCCGATATTATTGCCTAGATTTGGTATCAGTGCCTTAAATCTCACTGACTTTAAACATGCTCTATAACAGGTACCCAACACTAGTCTGACCATACTACTCTCCCATTCAGTAAACTGCAATGGTTCTCTATTGCCTCTCCAGTTAAATAAAACTCTTTTGTTGAGCATTCAAAGCACTTTGCATCCTAACTCTAACCTATCATCCCAACACCATTATACATTAATTCTAATCATCGTACAAAGTGTCCTTCTTTCCATTGTTCATACATAGCACCCAATTTCCCACATATGTATCCTTGTATTGGCTTCTTTTCACGCCTAAAATGAACTCCTTCTTCACCTCAGTGAATCTCCAGTTTTCTTCTAGGCTCAGATTAAGACAAACATATTGTGTTTGGCATGCCTATGGAAAATCTAGCTGGAAATGTCCAACAGGGAATTAGTGTTGTAAGACAGAGCTTAAGAGAGATTAGGACTAGATAAATAAATCAGAAAGTTACCTGATTGCCAAAGAAAGGATATAAAGATAGAAAATAAGAGTGTCCAGGTGAGAGGTCTAGGTATGAACACACTTAAGATACTGAGGGGTTGGAATAGAAAGAGAATTAGGAGAGACCAGTGTCAAGAAAACCCAGGAAGGAAAGAATATTCTAGAGGAAAGACTGGTGAACACTGCCAAATGCTACAGAAGAATTAAGAATGAAGATAACTGAGAAAAGACCAATAGATTCAGCAATTTTTGGAGAGAAAAGTTTTAGTAGTAAGGTAGCAAGCCAGATGTCTAAGGGAGAGAAGTGAGAAATGAGTAGGAGGAGAAGAGGGTGGAAGCAATGAGTATAGAGAGCTTTTTGTAGGAGTTTGCCTGTGAATGAGAGAGGAGATACAGGATGATAATCATGAAGGAATGGAAGGGTCAGACAAAGAATTTGATTTATTTTATATGGTATTTTTTGTTTGTTATTTGTATGGTTGTCTTATTTAAAGATGAAGGAGGTCTGCTTTTATTGTTTAATTTTTATTTTCAGAGAAGACCAATGACATCACAATGAGTATTCTCTTGATTTGTATGTGAATTGGATTTTAATGGGGCAGAGTTGTGCAAAATCATCAGCCTCATTCTCTTTTTCAGAGTCATTGAAGTCCAGGGGCAAAACAAAAGTCAGGATGATTGGCAATGGCCTGGGATACAATGGAGGACCTTGGCTTCTTTGGTGTCTCTAACCAAGCTCTAAGCCCTCCCAAGGTTTTCTACAGCCACCTTCATGGTTGATGGAACAAACTGTTCTCATGTATCCATTCTGCCAAGAGAAGTCTACCCATGCTTGAAGTAGATACTTCCCTAGATCACTAGTAGGTTTAAAGCCTGTCAGCCACCCTCAACTTGGTTTAGTCTCTGCTGAGATGTTTGCTGGAGTGTGGCCACTCTACATGCAATAGCTTCTTGGAGCCACAAGTGAGAGTTAGGAGAAAAGTAGGCACAAAAGATGTTTAGCAATATCTAAAATGAGCTTAGAAAGCCCCCACCCACCAGAGGAGCTAGTCTTTCCTGAAAACCCCATATGCCACATATTCATAGTATATAATTAGAATTTTGCTCCCCAGAACCCTCTTTCCCAGCTTCCCAAATTCTTTCTCAGATTATGTGCTAAAGTAGGGAGGATATATTTTGAGTGGAGCTCCGCCTTCCCTCTCTCTTTTCGTAGGAACACGGTTTGAAGAGGTTGGGTGAGTGCCAGGCAGGAGAATTTTACTCACGTGTTATTTTCTTAAGCTTTCATACTTTTGTTCTCTTTTCTCTTCTCCTTCAAGTGATTATTAATAAATCTTATAAAATACAATACTTAGAATTATTGGATATTAATTTTAATCTTACAATAGGCAACAGTAAAGGAGAGACTGAAATTTGTTGAAGAGAAGTCTTGAAGGAATTTGAAGGAGGAGTTGGAAGAGAAGATGAAAAGAATAATCACTGAAAATTCAAAGTGGATAAGGATGACTTGATGGAAGCTGTTTGTCATCTAGTAGTTTCATGGGACTCCGTAGGAATATATTGATTCCCTTAAAAAAAAAAGTAATAATGCTTCTGATCCTAGATACTTTCTCCCCTTTTACTATCCTAGGCACCTCCTGGTATACTCCCAACCTATTTGATAACTCCCTTTGGTCTCCTTTGCCATGTCATCATATATCTCTTGCTGCATAAGCTTGATCATCCACCAAGGTTAAGTTTTGGACCCTCTGCATTTCTCTTCCTTACATTCTCTTCCTTGCTGATCTCATTAGCTTCCATTGGTTTTATTATCATCTTTACACAAATGAATATTAATAACTATGTCTAGCTTTAATCTCTTTCTTGAACTCTAGCCCCACATTGACCACTGACTGCTAGCCTTCTTCATGTAGATGCCATATCAAATTCAGTATCTCAAAATTCGATTCACTATGGTATCACTAAGTCCACTCCTCTTCAATTTTCTTTTTTTATTTTGAAAGCACTAACATTCTCTCAGTAATCTAATTTTGTAATTATGAGAGTAATTTTTCATTTTTTCCCAATAGCCAATCACCTGACAAATCTTATTGGTTCTACTTACATAACTGATTTGATATGAAAGGGTAGAGTGAGAAAGAAGTAAGAATTTAAGATTACTCCCAGTTTGTGAAGTTGAATGACTAGAAAAATGGTCAAGAGAAATAAGGCAAAAATTCATTAACAAAAATAGGGAAGTTAAAGGGATGAGTGGATAAAAGGAGAAAATAATAAATTATGTTTTTAACATACTGAATTTGACATGCCTATGGGAAATCTAGCTGGAAATGTCAACAGGTAATTGGTATTGTTCTACTAAAGTTGGTTCTATCCACCCATAAAGTCAATACTATTGTTCAGGCCCTTAGCACTTCTTGCCACTCATTATCCCTCCCCCAAATTTTCTATTTTTCTGAACTTCTCAGTTACTTTTCAGGGCTTCATTATCCTCTCAGTCAACCATGGCTTACAACCTCACTATTATTCTAGCCTCCTCATTCTCACTCATCCCACATAATTCAGGCCCTCTTTCTTGGACTGTTACTATAGCTTTCTCACTAAATTCACTCTTTGCTTCATGTCTCTCCCCACTCCTAATCATTCTTCACTGAGCAGACAGGGTGATTTTTCTGAAAACTAGTCTACCAAGGTCACATACCTTTTCAAAGAATTCTAGTGGCTCTTTCTTACTAATGTACATAAAATTAGAAGGAAAGTAATAAGTGGGGAACATTTTGTAGCCAGTTTCTAAGATAGAGATCTTATATATAAAACATATATAGAGAACTTTGTCAAATCTATAAGAAAAAGCCATTCCCCAATTGATAAATGTTCAAAAGATTTGAACTAAGTTTTTAGATGAAAGAATCAAAAGTAGATAGATAGATAGATAGATAGATAGATAGATAGATAGATAGATAGATAGACAGACAGACAGACAGATAGATAGATAGATAGATAGATAGATAGATAGATAGATAGATAGATGTGGCAATTAGATCTCTTTGTAAACTCTTTCTTTCCTGTCTTTTCTGCTTTCTTATACTTTATGTCCCTCCAGATACTTCATGTTCTTAGGGGTAGCTAGATGGTACAGTGGATAAAGTGCTAGACTTAGATTTAGGAAGATTTGAGTTCAAATACGGCCTCAAACTTTTACTAGTTATGCGACCCTGGGTAAGTCACTTAACACCTATTTGCCTCAGTTACCCATCTGCCTAAAAAATGGAGACACATTAGAGAAGGAAATGGCAAACCCTCCATATCTTTGCCAAAAAATCCCCATGGATTCATCAACCTCAAATAGTTTCTTATTGTCTCAAAGTTAAAATACAAACTGTTCAGATAAGCTTTTAAGGTTTTTCATGTTTGGGCTTCAATATACCTCTCTAGTCAAATTTCATATTTTTTTCTCTTTAGATACTCTATGTTAATGACATAAAAATGAACTAATAGTTTGTTCCCTAAATCAACTCCTAGCTCATGAATAACTGTCCCATTGTCCTAATCCGTCCCTACCACATGTCTAAAATGTATTCTTATCTCTGATTCTCAGAATCCTTATTTTCTTCAAGGCTCAACTAAATCGCCATTTTGTCTTTGAAACTTACCCTAATCTGCCCAATTTTTAGTGGTCTTACCCTTTACAAATGACCTTGTATTTTTTGTAGCTATAATATATACCTCTCTCAAAGTATAATATGAACTACTTGATAGCCAGAACTATTTTTAGTCAAAATTATCTCTTGATTTGACTACAGTGCCTTCTTCAGATTAGATGCTTAATGTAGGTTTAATTGAATCAGACTCCTGCTAAGGCCTTGTAAACATAGTAAAAATAGCAACAATGAAATCTTCTGAAACAGCATACTGCTGATCAAGTACCAAGACTCACATCCTGGGTGCAAATAATCATATTTGATTATAGTAGGCTCTGGGAATAGGCATTTTTGTGCACTTTAAGCAAGTTTTGAAAATTGTGCCCTCATGCATGTCCACAATAGTCTGATATAAGATTTGAGCCTTTACTATTACATATGAAACTTAATTGATCACAAAATAAATACATACATGCTATAGAAAATGGAATTTCCTGGGATGAAAAAAATATATGCATTTGTTAAAAAGTAATATTAAGAAACAGCCCTCTGGGCTTCCTACCCTCTGTTATTCCCCAGACTGGTTCTGATTACAACCCAAAGTCATATTAATATGAATTAGCATTCAAATTAATAAATTCTTTGAAAATAAAGTCTTAAAACCAAATATGAATGTCTGTTCTTAATAAGCAAAACATGCCTCCAAGCAAAGGTTGTCTGTTAGCTAGATGCATAGTATCATTTGCTATAGTAATGTTACATGTTTGTTAAATTTGTATCCAATTCTTGCTGTATAAATAGGGATATTAATTTTTGTCAACGTTTTTGAAAATGATGGAGTTGCTTCTTGGTAGGAATCAATTTTACATGATGATCTTTTTGTTTTTGTGAGCTCTGAAAAAATATATAGCCTTTGGTTATGTGAATGTTATGGATTTCCTATTGAGATTATTCTCTAAATTACAGCATTAACTTCTTTTTATTAATCCATCTAGCAAATATTATTGAGTACCTACTATGCTTAAAGAACTGTCCTACAAGCTACAGCAACAGAAATATAAAGTGGACTCTTGGGGGGGATTGCTCCCTAGTATTAATGGAAGTTATAGTATATGATTAAGGGAGTCAATAAATGTATTCCTTTATTATGAATTCTAGATAATTCAAAAAATTGTTGCAAGACAATGTTTCACATAACAAGAACATATAAGGTGTTTTTTAATCTTTGCATTTCTACTGTCTCCAAAAGTCCAGTTTAAAGGACTTTGCTTCTATTTGTCTAAAACGCTCTTGTATTGAGAACAAGGATATGGAAAATTGACATCTTACAATCTTCTGAGCTTCAACTGTGACTTACCTGACCTTCAAAAAGACAATTAAATTCTCTGTGTTTGTTTCCCCAGCTGTAACAAATTGATATGAACTTCAAGCAGTGTTTATTGGTAAACTGCTTTTGCATGAAAATGTTGCAGAAAGAACTAAAAATATAATTCTGTAAATAAAAAGCATTCTCACTACTTGCAATGAGCTTTAATTCTCAGAAGAAATGAATATGTAGTTCAAGATGCTAAAAAATTAAAGTTCATTTCTTAACATAAAGAGAAAGGATCAAATCAGTCATTTAAATAGCATTTATTAAGTGCTGGTGATATCCCCAAAAAGGCAAAAGACAAACTCTGCTCTCAGAGCCCACAATCCAGTGGAAGAGACAACATATGAATGATTATCTAAAAACAAATTTTGTAGTAGAAAAAAATTGAAGATAATCAACAGAGGAAAGATTCTAGCATTAAGAGGGATTGAGAAAGGGTTACTGCAGAAAGTTGGACATTAGCAGAGTCTTTAAGAAAGCCCAGAGAACATGGATGAGGAGGCAGAAGTTTCCAGGCAAGGCAGAAAGCCAAAGAAAAAATGCCTGGTGTTGGGATATGGGACTTATGCAAGAAATATCAAAGAAGTCAGTGTCATTGGATCACAGAGCACATAGTACAGAGTAAGTAATAAAAAGAATAGAAATGGAGGAAGAGACCAAGTTATAAAGGGCTTTGAACAACATAGGATTTTATATTTGATCTCAAAGCTGATAGAGACTCATCTGAGTTTACTGAATGGTCATTAATAATTCATTTGGTTGGTCAAGAAGTGACCTGAGATTTAGGGAGTTTAATAGCTCTATCAAGGATGGGCAGGAGTAGGAAGAAACTTCAGGCAAGTAGTTCAACCAGCAGAATATTTCAATATTAGAGACATGAGGGCATGGTTGTGTCATAGAAAGGGGCATCTCTGAGAAATATTGTGATGGTAGAAATGACAGGATTTAGAAAAAATATTGGATATGTCAGAGAATGGGGGAAGGGGAATGTAAGAGAAAAATGATGAATTAAAGATGAATCTAGGTTGTTGGCTCAAACAACTCCCTAGGACGATAGTATTGCCCCCAAGTGCTCAGGACAGAGATTTGAGGGGACACCCACAATTAATTAGCAAGCATGCCATAGATGAGAATTTACTAAAGTAAATGGAGAAGTGGTCAAATAGATAAGAGGAGAACTAGGAGACAGTAGTGTCATGAAAATCTACAGAAAAGGTGAATGTCAAAGGTTACAGAGAAAACCAGAAAATCCTGAAGATTCAGGAAATATCATTAGATATGATCATTGGCAATATTGGAAAGAGCAGTTTCAGTTGAATGATAAGGCTAGAAACTTTAGAGAGAGAAAAGAATAAGAGGAAAAGAAGTGCAGACCCTTACTGTTAATAACCTTCTGCAAAAATTTGGCCACAGAAAAGGAGAAATATGAGGCTATTGTTATTGGAGATGAACAGTTCAAGTAAGAGGTTTTGGGAATAAGAGAGATATAGGCATGTATGTAGGTAGAAGGAAAGCAGCTAGTACACAGAAATTCATAAGTGGGAGAATGAGGATGATGGAAGGGACAGTTTACCAGAGAAGACAGGATGGATGGGATCACTTGTGCATATAGAGGAATTTTCCCTGAAAAAGAGGATTACCTCTTCATGTGAGACAAGGTGAGGGAGATAGTGTAGAAGGTGTCTGAGTGATGTGATATGAGGAAAAGGGGAGAATAAGGAGCTCTTGGTGAATGGCCTGTTTTTTCTGTGAAATACACAACAAAGTTTTTGAGTAAGAGGGTGAGGGATAGAGGGCCAAGGGAAGTTTGAAGAGAAATGAAAAGGATTTTAAAAGCTATTGCACAAAGTGTGATAGTGAGCCAATTAAGGAGTTGTACAGGAATTGTCTTGCATAGTGAGATCCCAGTTGAGATTATATAATATAAATTTGTAATGAATCTGGTCATCACAGATGTATGATTTCTTCTAGGTTTGATCAGGAGTATTTGAATAATAGCAAAAGCTGTGGATGATGGAAGCAAACCAAGTCTGAAGCTTAGCAGGGCAAGATCTACAATAGGACAAAGGTTTAAAGGACTTGAGAGAACAGTATAGAATTGGACAGGTGCATCAAGAAGTCACTATGAGGAAGAGTAGTATAGCCAAGGGAATTAAAAACTTTATCACTCAGGAATAAAAACCTGGGAAAGAACTGAAGGATCAATGGAATAAAGGTCTTGGTAAGGAGATAAAACAGGCTTTGAGATTACGAAGCAGAGGGAAGGAGAGAATAGCAACAGAGTGTGATCTGATGAGAAATTTTTGGTGTTAATAAACACAGAAGTGGAACATTTGTGTGTGATGACACAATTGAGTGAGCATCTCTGTGTGTAGCTGAGGTGATATAGAAGGGTAGGTTATAGTAAATAAGTAAGTTAGCTGAAAAATTAGTAGGTGTGTGCTGGAGTCAGCTCATTTGAGCATCCAAGAACTAATTGTTAAAATTTTAGTATGAGCAGTTATGACTCAAAAATGGCAAACACCACAAATCAGGTCTTGATTTATTACTTTGTTGATTGTCTAGTTTTAAGAAAACAAAAGAAAAATGTTAATTCATTGAATTTAAAAGCATATCCCTTTTGGGGAATAGCCACCCCATTGTTAAATATTTACCTGGACACATCTGGACATTCATTTTTGAGTCAATATCAATCTGTATGTTGAAATCTCCTAATATGAGGGCAAGAGTTGGGAGGAGAGAAAAAGTCCAGTGAATATCAACAGGGAAAAGATTATTGAGTAATTAGAGTAGAGAAAGAGCCTAGAAACAAGGTCAAAGAGCATTCCAACTCCTCCTCACCTCCACTTTTATTAGTGAGTGAGGAAGTATAACTTGGATGGTTAAGGTAGTCTGTGTCAACAAGCCAAATCTTAGTGAGAACCAGGATATGGGAAGAGTAGGAAATTAAAAGGTTTAAAATGAAAGCAAAAAAGCATTCACACAGTGCACAGTATAGAAAGTGTGGGCTTCCAGGTTAAGGTGGCAGCAGAGTAAAAAGTAGCTGTTTAACCTCTCCTAAACCACACATACAGGACTCCTCAAGAGGACATAAAGAGAAATCCAGACGAATGAAGGGACCCCACAACAGGGTGCAGCATTGAAAGTATGTGGGATTAGAGTATTTCATTGCTATAAAGGGGTGAAATAGCTCTCATTAAAAAGTGAGCTGAGCAACCCCTTCCCCCCCACCACCACCTACAGGGCCAAAGCCAGCACACTGGACTTTCAGCAAGTTTGGGGCATTCGTTAAGTTCTTGTCAGCTCACCAGGCCGGTTCCTGTGAGCAGCAAGACTTAAGACCCCAAGAGGCTAAAGAACCAGACTTTGAACACAGACTTTGAGCCAGGCTCGGACCTTGGGTGGGGACCCAGTGCAGAGGGGTGCATGACTGTGGAAGCAGTGCCCTGAGACTGTTAAATGAGCTTCAGCCAGAGGAACAAGCAAGGGTACCACCAGGAGGCTTGACCCTGAGAACAACTAGACCTGAGACTCAATAGCCTAAAGAGCACAGACAAACACTGGGCGTGAGGATAAAGCTGAGAGGGTGCTGGGCTAACAATGACAAGCCAGACACAAGAACCCCAAAAAAGAAAGATCAAGAAGAAATCTTTAACACTCAACAACTTTTACACAGAAAAAATCCAGACAACAGAGCAAACAGCAGAGGAGAACAAACAAGTAATTATATCCAAACCTTCCCCCAAAAAATGAAAATTGTTCACAAGCTCTTGAAGAGTTCAAATCTGAGATCATGAGAAATATGTACAAGATTTGGCAAGAGAAGTGGAAAATAGCTCAAAAGGAAATTAACAGGTTAAGAGAAAAAACTCCCAATTGGAGAAAGATGCCCCCAAATCAAAAGAATTGATAAGCAAATTGGAGACCAAAATCAAACAGCTGGAAAAAAGGATAGACCAACTCAAAAAGGAAACTCAAAAGGTTATAGTAGAAAACCAGTCTCTAAAGACCAGAATTGGGCAAGTAGAAGCCAGTGATCTCTCAAGACAGCAAGAACAAATAAAGAAAAGTCAAAAGACTGATAAAATAGAAGGAAACATGAAATATCTCAATGAGAAATTGACAGATCCAAAAAACAGGTCTAGAAGAGACAATTTGAGAATCATTGCTCTTCATGAAAAAGCAGAAATTAATAGAAATTCAGACTCCATACTAAAAGAAATTATTCAGCAAAACAGCCCTGAAGTTCTACAACAAGAGGGCAATATAGACATTGAAAGGATCCATAGATCACCCTCTACACTAAACCCTGAAAAGACAACCCCTAGGAATATAATAGCCAAATTCAAGAGCTTCCAAATAAAAGGAAAAAAAAGTTATGAGAAGCCATAGAGAGATAATTCAGATATCAAGGAGCACCAATTGCGGTCACACAGGATCTGGCAGCCTCCACACTAAGAGACTGCAAGGCTTGGAATATGATATTCAGAAAGGCAAGAGAACTGGGTCTACAACCGAGGATCACCTACCCATCAAAACTGAAGAAGAAGAGGGGGTTGAATAGTAGATGGCACCAAGAGAAACTTAAATGAATAAGAAAAATAGGATATTCTATACCACACAAAGAGGGAATGGGAAGAGAAGGGGATGAATACTATTATAAGAAGGAGAGGAAGAGAGCAGTAAGAGGTAATATTTAAACCTTACTCTCAGCAGAATTAACCCTGAGAGGGAAGAGTAGCTATATCCATTGGGATATAGAATTCTATCTAAGCCTACTGAGAAAGTCAAAAAGGATTAACCAAGGGGATCAGGGGAGTGGGGAAGTCAAAAAAGGAAGGGGGGGAGGGAATTCATTAGGCCTTAAAAAATAAAAAGAGGTGAATAATAAGGGAGGAGGTATAAAGGGAAGTAAATCAAGGGAGGTGACAAGGGGGACTGGTCTAAAACAAACCACTGGTTTAAAAAGGAAATAGGGTAAGAAGAAGGGGTAGGATTAGGAGGGGATACCAAAATATTGGGGAATACACAACTGATAATCATAACTCTGAATGTGAATGGGATGAACTCATCCGTAAAATGGAAGCAAATGGCAGAGTGGATTAGAAACCAAAATCCAACCATATGTTGAATACAAGAAACACATATGAGGCAGGTGGACATACACAGGTTTAAGATCAAGAGCTGGAGCAAAACCTTTTGGGCTTCAAATAAGAAAAAGAAGGCAAGAGTGACAATCATGATTTCTGACAAAGCCAAAGTAAAAATAGATATAATTAAAAGAAACAGGGAAGATTATTACATGCTGATAAAAGGAGTATAGACAATGAGGAAATAAGAGTACTCAATATGTATGCACCAAATGGTATAGCACTGAAATTCCTAAAGGAAAAACTGGAAGCATTCAAGAAGGAAATAGATAGTAAAACTATACTACCAGGAGATCTAAATATCCCTCTTTCAAAACAAGATTAATCAAACCAAAAAATAAATAAGAAAGAGATAAGAGAGGTGAATGAAATCCTAGAAAAATAACATTTAATAGCAATGTGGAGAAAAATAGAGGCAAAAAGGAATACACCTTCTTTTCAGCTGCACATGGTACATTCACCAAGATTGACCATGTAATAGGGCATAGAAACATTGCAAACAAATGAAAAGAGCAGAATAATAAATGTATCCTTCTCAGATCATAATGCAATAAAATTAATAATTAGTAAGGGCACATGGACAGGCAAATCAAAAACTAATTGGAAATTAAATAATATGATTCTCCAAAACCAGTTAATTAAAGAAGAAATCATAGAAACAATCAATAATTTCATTGAAGAGAATGACAATGATGAGACATCCTACCAAACTCTGTGGGATGCAGCTAAGGCAGGACTCAGGGGGAAATTTATATCTGTGAGTGCATGAATTAACAAATTAGAGAAGGCAAAGATCAATGAACTGGGCATGCAAATTAAAAAACTAGAAGTGGAACAAATTAAAAATTCCCAACTAAAGATCAAATTAGAGATTATAAAAATTAAAGGAGAAATCAATAAAAATGAAAATAAAAGAACTATTGAATTCACAAATAAGAGTAGACACTGATACTTTGAAAAAACAAACAAAATTAACAAAGTACTGGTTGATCTAATTAAAAAAGGGAAAGAAGAAAACCAAATCATCAGTATCAAAGATGAAAAGGGAGACCTCACCTCTAATGAAGAATAAATCAAGGCAATTGTTAAAAACTACTTTGCCAAATTATATGGCAATAAATATAGCAATCTAGGTAATATGGATGAATATTTGCAAAAATATAAATTGCCTAGATTAACAGTAGAAGAAATAGAATACTTAAATAATCCCATATAAGAAAAAGAAATTGAACAACCATCAAAGAATGCCCTAAAAATAAATCAAAACTATCAATAAGCACAAGTGAAAGTGTTCTAAATCTCTAATAATTAGAGAAATGCAAATCAAAACAATGCTGAGGTATCACCTCACACCTAGCAGATTGGCTAAAATGATAGTAAGGGAGAGTAATGAATGTTGGAGGGGATGTGGCCAAATTGGGACATGAATGCACTGCTGGTGGAGTTGTGAACTGATCCAACCATTCTGGATGGCAATTTGGAACTATGCTCAAAAGGCAATAAAAGATTGCCTGCCCTTTGATCCAGCTATAGTGTTGCTGGGTTTGTACCCCAAAGAGATCATAGATAAACAGACTTGCACAAAAATATTTATAGCTCTGCTTTTTGTGTTGGCAAAAAAACTGGAAAACGAGGGTATGCCCTTCTACTGGGGAATGGCTGAACAAATTGTGGTATATGCTGGTGATGGAATACTATTGTGCTCAAAGGAATAATAAACTGGAGGAATTCCATGTGAACTGGAAAGACCTCCAGGAATTGATGCAGAGTGAAAGGAGCAGAGCCAGAAGAACATTGTAACCAGAGACCAATACACTGTGTTAAAATAGAATGTAATGGACTTCTGTACTAGCAGCAATGCAATGACCCAGGACAATTCTGAGGGATTTATGTAAAAGAATGCTACCCACATTCAGAGGAAAAACTGCAGGAGTGGAAACAGAAAAAAAGCAACTGCTCAAACACATGGGTTGATGAAAACATGGTTGGGGGTGTAGACCTGAAATGACCACACAAATGCAACTATCAATAATTTGGAAATAAGTCTTGACCAATGACACATGTTAAAACCAGTGCAAATGAGCAACGGCTATGGGGGGGAGGGAATTGGGGGGTGAAAAGGAAAGTAAGTAAGAACAAGAATCATGTAGCCATGATAACTTTTTTTTAAAAAATCAAAATTATTTATTTAAAGAATAAAAAAATAAAAATAAAGAACTCCCTAAGAAAAAATCCCTAGGACCAGATGGATTCACAAGTGAATTCTACCAAACCTTCAAAGAACATCTACTTCCAATATTATACAAACTATTTGAAATAATAAGCAAAGAAGGAGTTCTACCAAACTCCTTTTATGATACAAATATGGTACTGATCCCAAAGCCAAGTAGATCAAAAACAGAGAAAGAAAACTACAGACCAATCTTCTTAATGAAAATAGATGCAAAAATCTTAAATAGAATGCTAGTAAAAAGCCTCCAGAAACTGATCAAGAGGGTTATCCATCCTGGTCAGGTGGGATTTATACCAGGAATGCAAGGATGGTTCAACATTAGGAAAACCATTCACATAATTGACCATATCAATATGCAAACCAACAAAAACCACATGATTATCACAATAGATGCTGAAAAAGCCTTTGACAAAATACAACATCCATTCCTACTGAAAACACTAGAAAGTATAGAAATAGACGGACTTTTCCTAAAAATAATAAACAGTATATATCTAAAACCATCAGCAAGCATCATATGCAATGGGGATAAATTAGAAGCCTTCCCAATAAGATCAGGCATGAAACAAGGATGCCCACTATCACCTCTATTATTTAACATTGTACTAGAAACATTAGCAGTAGCAATTAGAGAAGAAAAGGAAATTGAGGGTAATAAAATAGGCAATGAGGAGACTAAGCTATCATTCTTTGCAGATGATATGATGGTCTACTTAAAAAATCCTAGAGAATCAACTAAAAAGCTAGTAGAAATAATCAACAACTTTAGCAAAGTTGCAGGATAAAAAATAAACCCACATAAATCATCAGCATTTCTATATATTTCCAAAACATCACAGCAAAAAGGTAGAAAGAGAAACACCATTTAAAATCACCCTAGACAATATAAAATACTTAGGAATCTATCTACCACAACAAACACAGGAATTATACAAACACAACTACAAAACACTTTCCAAACAAATAAAACAGGATCTAAACAATTAGAAAAACATTGAGTGCTCGTGGGTAGGACATAATAAATATGACTATTCTACCCAAATTTATTTACCTATTTAGTGCCATACCTATCAAACTACCAAAAAACTATTTTTACTGAATTAGAAAAAACTATAACAAAGTTCATTTGGAATAACAAAAGATCAAGAATATCAAGGGAAATAATGAAAAAATGTGAAGGAAGGTGGCTTAGCAGTATCAGATATTAAACTATACTATAAAGCAGCAGTCATCAAAACAATATGGTACTGGCTAAGAGACAGAAGGGAGGATCAGTGGAATGGACTTGGGGTAAGTTGATGTCAGCAAGAGAGTGTATGATAAACCCAAAGAGCCCAATTTTTGGGACAAAAATCCACTATTTGACAAAATCTTTTGGGAAAATTGGAAAACAATATGGGAGAGATTAGGCTTAGATCAACATCTTATACCCTACACCAAGATCAATTCAGAATGGGTGAATGACTTGAACATAAAGAAGGAAACTATAAGAAAATTAGCTGAACATAGAATAGTATACCTGTCAGATCTATGGGAGAGGGAAATTTTTAAAACCAAGCAAGGGTTAGAAAAAATTACAAAATGTAAAATAAATAATTTTGATTATATTAAATTAAAAAGGTTTTGTACAAACAAAAATCAGAAGGGAAACAACAAACTGGGGAATAATCTTTATAACAAAAAATTCTAACAGAGGTCTAATTACTCAAATATACAAGGAGCTAAATCAGTTGTATAAAAAATCAAGCCATTCCCCAATTGATAAATGGGCAAGAGACATGAATAGGCAATTTTCAGGTAAAGAAATCAAAAGTATCAATAAGCACATGAGAAAGTGTTCTAAATCTCTAATAATTAGAGAAATGCAAATCAAAACAACTCTGAGGTACCACCTCACACCTAGCAGATTGGCTAAAATGAAAGAAGGGGAGAGTAATGAATGTTGGAGGGGGTGTGGCAAAATTGGGACATTAATTCATTGCTGGTGGAGTTGTGAACTGATCCAACCATTCTGTATGACAATTTGGAACAATTCCCAAAGAGAGCTAAAAGAATGCCTGCCCTTTGATCCAGTCATACCATTGCTGGGTTTCTACTCCAAAGAGATCATAGATGAAAAGACTTGTACAAAAATATTTATAGCTGTGCTCTTTGTGGTGGCAAAAAACTGGAAAACAAGGGTATGCCCTTCTATTGGGGAATGGCTGAACAAATTGTGGTATATGCTGGTGATGGAATACTATTGTGCTCAAAGGAATAATAAATTGGAGGAATTCCATGTGAACTGGAAAGACCTCCAGGAATTGATGCAGAGTGAGAGGAGCAGAGCCAGAAGAACATTGTAACCAGAGACCAATACACTGTGTTAAAATAGAATGTAATGGACTTCTGTACTAGCAGCAATGTAATGATCCATAACAATTCTGAGGACTTACGGAAAAAAACACTTCCCACATTCAGAGGAAGA
Organism: Gracilinanus agilis; assembly: GCF_016433145.1. NCBI lineage: Eukaryota > Metazoa > Chordata > Mammalia > Didelphimorphia > Didelphidae > Gracilinanus > Gracilinanus agilis. The sequence continues at coordinate 56,205,232 of NC_058134.1, read as the reverse complement.
ACTTCAGGAGAGGAAACACAGAAGAAAAACAACTGCTTGAACACATGGGTTGATGAAAACATGGTTGGGGATGTAGACCTGAAATGACCACAGAAATGCAACTATCAATAATATGTAAATAAGTCTTGATTGATCAAGCATGTTAAAACCAGTGGAAATATGCATTGGATATGGGGGTGGTGGTGAAGGGGAAAGTAAAAACAAGAATCATGTAACCATGGAAAATTTTTCTAAAAAAATAAAATATTTAAATTAAAAAAAAAAATAGAAAGTGTTTGTAACTTCACAGACAGTTGGGGCAGGGTGCAGGGAGGTAGAGAGAGAAGATTGTGTTAAGAGGGATGAAAAGAATAAGAGAGTGGGCAGTGAAGGACAGATAACAAGGAATAATCAGAGTCAGGGGTCTAGAATCACTGGGGTTGGGTGAGAAATATGTAGTAGCATGGGAGTTTGTTAACCATAGGGAAATGAGTTCAGGAAGGTAATAATCAGCATCCAACTCTCTCTCTCTCTCTCTCTCTCTCTCTCTCTCTCTCTCTCTCTCTCTCTCTCTCTCTCTCTCTCTCTCTCTCTCTCT